>NC_026659.2:31602898-31913682 GCF_000004075.3 Cucumis sativus | reverse complement strand
TGCACAAGATCAAAGGAACACAACCAAACCATGGAAGAAAAGTATCTGGAGCGAAAATAAAAACTGAGTCTGGCATCTCCGAGTGTTTTTGTGGGAAAAACTTCAATATTACTCAAAGTGAGGCCGCCTAGTAGTTATCTGTGAGTTTTCGGGACGTTTCTCGCATGGTTAAAAATCGGCCGATTTTTCGTATGGTAAAGCCTTGGCCATTTTTGGACTGTTTTTGGGCGGCAACCGTTGTGCACCCCGAACGAGCCCCACCCGACCCCTATGCCCTGAGATTTTTTCTGTGTCATACTGGGTGCAATATAGATGGGTTTCTCACACCTATCCGCGGCTATCATCGTCTAAATAGGCTGCACAAGATCAAAGGAACACAACCAAACATGGGAAGAAAAGTATCTGGACGAAAATAAAAACTGAGTCTGGGCATCTCCGAGCTGTTTTTGTGGGAAAAAACTTCAATATTACTCAAAGTGAGGCCGCCTAGTAGTTATCTGTGAGTTTTCGGGACGTTTCTCGCATGGTTAAAAATCGCCGATTTTTCGTATGGTAAAGCCTTGGCCGTTTTTGGACGTTTTTGGCGCAACCGTTGTGCACCCCGAACGAGCCCCACCCGACCCCTATGCCCTGGGATTTTTTCTGTATCATACTGGGTGCAATATAGATGGGTTTCCACACCTATCCGCTGGCTATCATCGGTCTAAATAGGTTGCACAAGATGAAAGGAACACAACCAAACCATGGGAAGAAAAGTATTGGGACGAAAATAAAAACTGAGTCTGGGCATCTCCGAGCTGTTTTTGTGGGAAAAAACTTCAATATTACTCAAAGTGAAGCCGCCTAGTAGTTATCTGTGAGTTTTCAGGACGTTTCTCGCATGGTTAAAAATCGGCCGATTTTTTCGTATGGTAAAGCCTTGGCCATTTTTGGACCGTTTTTGGCGCAACCGTTGGGCACCCCGAACGAGCCCCACCCGCCCCTATGCCCTGGGATTTTTTTCTGTGTCATACTGGGTGCAATATAGATGGGTTTCCACACCTATCCGCGGTCTATCATTGGTCTAAATAGGCTGCACAAGATCAAAGGAACACAACCAAACCATGGGAAGAAAAGTATCTGGACGAAAATAAAAACTGAGTCTGGGCATCTCCGAGCTGTTTTTGTGGGAAAAAACTTCAATATTACTCAAAGTGAGGCCGCCTAGTAGTTATCTGTGAGTTTTCGGGACGTTTCTCGCATGGTTAAAAATCGGCCGATTTTTCGTATGGTAAAGCCTTGCGCATTTTTGGACTGTTTTTGGCGCAACCGTTGTGCACGCCGAACGAGCCCCACCCGACCCTAAACCCTGAGATTTTTTTCTGTGTCATACTGGGTGCAATATAGATGGGTTTCCACACCTATCCCGCGGGCTATCATCGGTCTAAATAGGCTGCACAAGATCAAAGGAACACAACCAAACCATGGAAGAAAAGTATCTGGACGAAAATAAAAACTGAGTCTGGGCATCTCCGAGCTGTTTTTGTGGGAAAAAACTTCAATATTACTCAAAGTGAGGCGCCTAGTAGTTATCTGTGAGTTTTCGGGACGTTTCTCGCATGGTTAAAAATCGGCCGATTTTTCGTATGGTAAAGCCTTTGCCATTTTTGGACCGTTTTTTGCGCAACCGTTGGGCACCCCGAACGAGCCCCACCCGATCCCCTATTGCCCTGGGATTTTTTCTGTGTCATACTGGGTGCAATATAGATGGGTTTCCACACCTATCCGCAGGCTATCATCGGTCTAAATAGGTTGCACAAGATCAAAGGAACACAACCAAACCAATGGAAAGAAGTATTGGGACGAAAATAAAAACTGAGTCCGGGCATCTCCGAGCTGTTTTTGTGGGAAAAAACCTCAATATTACTCAAAGTGAGGACGCCTAGTAGTTATCTGTGAGTTTTCGGGACGTTTCTCGCATGGTTAAAAATCGCCGATTTTTTCGTATGGTAAAGCCTTGGCCATTTTTGGACCGTTTTTGGCGCAACCGTTGTGCACCCCGAACGAGCCCCACCCGACCCCTATGCCCTGGGATTTTTTTCTGTCATACTGGGTGCAATATAGATGGGTTTCCACACCTATCCGCGGGCTATCATCGTCTAAATAGGTTGCACAAGATCAAAGGAAACAAACCAAACCATGGGAGAGAAAGTATTGGGACGAAAATAAAAACTGAGTCCGGGCATCTCCGAGCTGTTTTTGTGGGAAAAAACCTCAATATTACTCAAAGTGAGGACGCCTAGTAGTTATCTGTGAGTTTTTCGGGACGTTTCTCGCATGGTTAAAATCGGCCGATTTATCGTATGGTAAAGCCTTGGCCATTTTTGGACCGTTTTTGCCGGCAACCGTTGTGCACTCCCGAACGAGCCCCACCCGACCCCTATGCCTGGGATTTTTTTCTGTGTCATACTGGGTGCAATATAGATGGGTTTCCACACCTATCCGCGGGCTATCATCGGTCTAAATAGGCTGCACAAGATCAAAGGAACACAACCAAACATGGGAAGAAAGTATCTGGACGAAAATAAAAACTGAGTTTGGGCATCTCGAGCTGTTTTTGTGGAAAAAACATCAATATTACTCAAAGTGAGGCCGCCTAGTAGTTATCTGTGAGTTTTCGGGATGTTTCTCGCATGGTTAAAAATCGGCCGATTTTTCGTATGGTAAAGCCTTTGCCATTTTTGGACCGTTTTTGGCAGCAACCGTTGGGCACCCGCGAACGAGCCCCACCCGACCCTAGGCCTGGGATTTTTTTTCTGTGTCATACTGGGTGCAATATAGATGGGTTTTCCACACCTATCCGCGGGCTATCATCGTATAAATAGGTTGCACAAGATCAAAGGAACACAACCAAACATGGGAAGAGAAGTATTTGGACGGAAATAAAAACTGAGTCCGGGCATCTCCGAGCTGTTTTTGTGGGAAAAACTTCAATATTACTCAAAGTGAGGCCGCCTAGTAGTTATCTGTGAGTTTTCGGGACGTTTCTCGCATGGTTAAAAATCGGCCGATTTTCGTATGGTAAAGCCTTGGCCATTTTTGGACCGTTTTTGGCGCAACCGTTGTGCACCCGAACGAGCCCCACCCGAACCCCTATGCCCTGGGATTTTTTTCTGTGTCATACTGGGTGCAATATAGATGGGTTTCCACACCTATCCGCGGGCTATCATTGGTCTAAATAGGCTGCACAAGATCAAAGGAACACAACCAAACCATGGGAAGAAAAGTATCTGGACGAAAATAAAAACTGAGTCTGGGCATCTCCGAGCTGTTTTTGTGGGAAAAAACTTCAATATTACTCAAATGAGGCCGCCTAGTAGTTATCTGTGAGTTCGGGACGTTTCTCGCATGTTAAAAATCGGCCGATTTTTCGTATGGTAAAGTCTTGGCCATTTTTTTGACCGTTTTTGGCGCAACCGTTGGCACCCCGAACGAGCCCCACCCGACCCCTATGCCCTGGGATTTTTTTTCTGTGTCATACTGGGTGCAATATAGATGGGTTTCCACACCTATCCGCGGGCTATCATCGGTCTAAATAGGTTGCACAAGATCTAAGGAACACAACCAAACCATGGGAAGAAAAGTATTAGGACGAAAATAAAAACTGAGTCTGGGCATCTCCGAGCTGTTTTTGTGGGAAAAAACTTCAATATTACTCAAAGTGAGGCCGCCTAGTAGTTATCTGTGAGTTTTCGGGACGTTTCTCGCATGGTTAAAAATCGGCCGATTTTTCGTATGGTAAAGCCTTGGCCATTTATGGACCGTTTTTGGCGGCAACCGTTGTGCACCCGAACGAGCCCCACCGACCCCTATGCCTGGGATTTTTTTCTGTGTCATACTGGGTGCAATATAGATGGGTTTCCACACCTATCTGCGGGCTATCATCAGTCTAAATAGGTTGCACAAGATCAAAGGAACACAACCAAACCATGGAAGAAAAGTATTGGGACGAAAATAAAAACTGAGTCTGGGCATCTCCGAGCTGTTTTTGTGGGAAAAAACTTTAATATTACTCAAAGTGAGGCCGCCTAGTAGTTATCTGTGAGTTTTCGAGACGTTTCTCGCATGCTTAAAAATCGGCCGATTTTTCGTATGGTAAAGCTCTGCCATTTTTGGACCGTTTTTTGGCGCACCGTTGTGCACCCCGAACGAGCCCCACCCGACTATGCCCTGGGATTTTTTTTCTGTGTCATACTGGGTGCAATATAATGATGGGTTTCCACACCTATCCGCGGGCTATCATCGTCTAAATAGGTTGCACAAGATCAAAGAAACACAACTAAACCATGGAAGAAAAGTATTGGGACGAAAATAAAAACTGAGTCTGGGCATCTCTGAGCGGTTTTTGTGGGAAAAAACTTTAATATTACTCAAAGTGAGTCCGCCTAGTAGTTACCTGTGAGTTTTCGGGACGTTTCTCGCATGGTTAAAAATCGGCCGATTTTTTGTATGGTAAAGCCTTGGCCATTTATGGACCGTTTTTGCGCAACCGTTGTGCAGCACCCGAACGAGCCCCACCCGACCCCTATGCACTGGGAATTTTTTTCTGTGTCATACTGGGTGCAATATAGATGGGTTTCCACACCTATCCGCGGGCTATCATCGGTCTAAATAGGTTGCACAAGATCAAAGGAACACAACAAAACCATGGGAAGAAAAGTATTGGGACGAAAATAAAAACTGAGTCTCGGCATCTCTGAGCGGTTTTTGTGGGAAAAAACTTTAATATTACTCAAAGTGAGGCCGCCTAGTAGTTATCTGTGAGTTTTCGAGACGTTTCTCCGCATGCTTAAAAATCGGCCGATTTTTCGTATGGTAAAGCCTTGGCCATTTTTGGACCGTTTTTGGCGGCAACCGTTGTGCACCCCGAACGAGCCCCACCCGACCCTTTTGCCCTGGGATTTTTTCTGTGTCATACTGGGTGCAATATAGCTGGGTTTCCACACCTATCCGCGGGCTACCATCGGTCTAAATAGGTTGCACAAGATCAAAGAAACACAACTAAACCATGGGAAGAAAAGTATTGGGACGAAAATAAAAACTGAGTCTGGGCATCTCTGAGCGGTTTTTGTGGGAAAAAACTTTAATATTACTCAAAGTGAGGCCGTCTAGTAGTTATCTGCGAATTTTCGGGACGTTTTTCACATGGTTAAAAATCGGCCGATTTTTCGTAAGCTAAAGCCTTGGCCATTTTTGGATCGTTTTTGGCGCAACCGTTGTGCACCACGAACGAGCCCTACCCGACCCCTAGGCCGTAGGCTTTTTTTTAGTGTCATATTGGGTGCAATATAGATGGGTTTCCACACCTATCCGCGAGCGATCATCGGTCCAAATAGGTTCAACAAGATCAAATAAACACAACTAAACCATTGGAAGAAAAGTATTGGGAGAAAAGTAAAAACAGAGTCTGGTTCATCTCCGAGCGGTTTGTGGGAAAAAACTTTAATATTACTCAAAGTGAGGCCACCTAGTAGTTATATGTGAATTTTCGGGAATTTTTTCACATGGTTAAAAATCGGTCGATTTTTCGTAGGCTAAGGCATTGGCCATTTTTGGACCGTTTTTGGCACTACCGTTGTGCACCACGAACGAGCCCTACCCGACCCCTAGGCCCTGGTCTATTTTTCTGTGTCATACAGTGTGCAATATAGATGGGTTGCCACACTTATCTTTAGGGTTTCAAATGAAGAAGTAAGTAAGCAGCAAATTCCAAGGAAAAAAATGATCACACTGTAGAGATTTTAAATTTTGCAATTATGAAGTGAAGCTTCATAATAATGGCAAGTTTTCTAACTTTATATTTTTTAGAGGAATTTTTTATGTAGCATATGTTATTTCAATTGTAGTGTAATTGAAGTTTATGTTTTTAGGTAAACAGTTTGTATTTTTCAGTTTGGATAGGGACATTTGAGGGATTGTTTTATTTATATATTTTTCTATTTCTTATGTTTTGCTCTTTTAACAATTTGAAACTATTTTTGCTATTTTCTCTAGTAAAACCTATAATTTGTTATTCTTTTTTACAGCCTTTTCATCAAACCCAGTCATCTTTTAGAATCTCAAGCATGTTTAGAAAGCCACAATCACAAGCCCAAAACTAAAAGAAAAACATAAGGGATAGTTGAAAATTTAGCAATTAAATTCAAAATTATTATGTATATAGCAACATTTTAAAAATATTGCAAATATAGCAAAATTTGTCAAAATCTATCAATGATAGAGTCTATCACTAATAGATCATGTTGTAAACATTGGTCTATCACCGATAGATCATACGAGTCTATCAGTGATACAAGTCTATCAGCGATAGTTTTGCTATATTTGCAATTTTTTTAAGATGTTGTTATATCCTTAATTATTATTCCTCAAATGGTCATCCATTACAATTACCCAAAACATAAAAATAAAAACCAAACCAATCTTCATCCATCACTTAATTGAATAGAGACCCGTTGCACTTATTAACTTACGGATCAAATTGACCATTTTAAAACATTAGGGATCAAATCCACCACTTTTCCAAAATTCAGTGTCCAAAATAGTATTTATCCATGTACCAAATATTAAAGGGATAGTTGCAAATTTAGCAATTAAATTCAAATTAATTAAGTATATAGCACAATTTTAAAAAATGTGCAAATATAGCAAAATTTGTCAAATTCTATCAATGATATAAGTCTATCACTGATAGACCATGTTACAAATATTGGTCTATCGCTGATATATCATATAAAGTCTATCAGCGATAGTTTTGCTATATTTACAATTTTTTTAAAATGTTGCTATATCCTTAATTATTATTGCTAAAATAGTCATCCATTGTAATTTTCCAAAATTAAAATTTTGAAGTTCATAAATATAATATGATTTAATGTATGATTTGATAATCCTTTGTCGTTTCTCCTCCTCTCCCTCTGCATCTCATTTTGTGTTCAAACCTACTATGTTTGTTGGCCGTCCTAAAACTTAAGTCCTAAACCTCTCATTTATTCAATTTGTTCTTCATTTCTACGAAGGTTCAAGTGCAAGATTCCTTTTTCACGTTTCTCATTTCTTGTTTATCGTTTCTCGTTTTCTGTTTTTTGTTGCATGTTGACTATTTCTTATTTCGTGTCTCTTGTTTCTCGTTTCTAGTCGTATGTTTCTTGTTTATCTATTTTATATTTCATGTTTCTCATTTCCCTAAACCCTAGATCCTAGGATTTAAGGTTTATTATCCTCAACCCTTTTATTCCAAAACGCAAGTTTTACACACAACCCTAAACCCCAAGCCCCATCTCTAAACCCTGAACTCTTGACCAAACCTCGAACCTCCACCTCTAACTTTCAACCTTGAACCCTAAAGTCATATTAATAAGGAAAAAACTAAATATTTAAAAAAAAAAATGTGACAGTTAATGGAATTAATGATATATTTTTTAAAAAATTGTATAAATGTATTTGAAAATATTGTATTTTTATCTTAAAGTTTTACGAAATTAAGATATGAGAAAATATACAAAACGTAAAATCGTTCTAAAATTTTGTGAAAATCTAAAACGAAATATTATTTGATTTTAGGACGTTTGTAAAATTTTGATAACTGTTACTTGTTTCTTGATTTTTTTAAGATTTATTTTTTATTTTATTCAAATTTAATTCAATTAAACATAAAAAAAATATATATGTCCTCCATTAAACGTAAAAAATAAAGTTATCAAACCTAGATTGGAATGTCTTCTTGTAATCTTATGGTGGTCGAGATGAAGATTGGGATTTGAAGGACAGAGCTGGCAAGAGGAAGACAAAAACTCATGACGAAGAGGAGGACCGAAACCCACGACAAAAAGGAAGACAAAAATTCACGGCTAAAACATAAATCTGGCAAAAACCCACAAATTTTACGAAAACCCATAGTGAAAACACAATTCACGCAAAGAGGAAGAGGAAAACCCATTTCTAGCAAATAGGAAGACGTCTTGAAGAGGAAGACGATGAGAGAGGAAGAGGAAAACAATGATGACGATGAGAGGAAGAGGAAGAGGATGGTTATTGGGAAAGATAATGGAGATAAAAGGAAGAAAAAGGAAACTAGGTGGAGGGTGGTTATTTGGAGAAGATGATGAAAATAAGAGGAAGTAAAAGAAAATCATGAGAGGAAAATGGAAAAGGAAAATGAAATTGAAAAAAATTAAAAAAAAATTGAAAAAAGGAGAAGAAAGCCGATAAAAAGAAGTGAGAGAAAGGAAAAGAAAATCAATAAAAGGAATTTGAGAAAAATGAAAAGTAAATCAATAAAAAGAATTTGAGAAAAAGAAAAATGAAACCAATAGAAATAATTGAGAAAAAAGAAAAAAGAAACTAATAAAAATAATTGAGAAACGGAAACAGAAAAAAAAAATTATTTCCAATAATTTCTTATAAAATGAAAAACGTTTCTATTTTTTTTAGAACGGGAAACAGAAAACGTTACCAAACAAAAAATGAAAATAGAAACACTTGAACATGTAATAGTCACGTAGTATGTTAATTTCACCGTTTTTCGTTTTAAAAAAATTGAAGTTTGATATTTTTTAAAACCACCATCCCGTGTATTATCCTACAATTTCTCGTTAGAAAACGCACAACGCCCCAAACTAAAACAAAAAATAAAAACCAAACCCTAGTCTTCATCGTTCATTTCCCCCCACACTGGGTCTTCTTCGCTCGTCTCTCCCTCTCATTTTCTTTTCTCCGACGACCGACCGGCACTCTGGCGTGCCACTGACGCCACTGCGGGCCTTCTTCGCTGCCGCCAGCTGTTTGCTTCTTCGTTGACTTCACGCCTGACGCCCTGGAATCATCCTCTTCGTATATTCGTGCTTCTTAATTGGTAAATTTCTCTTGTGCTTTTGGTCTTTCTTTTTCTATTGAATAATAAATAGAAACGTGTAATTTGTTCGATAGTAATTTCTGTAATTTTGTTCTGTAAAATTTAAAATAAAAATAAAACGAGAACTTGATTTCAAAGTTTTTAACGGAAAGGTTCATTGAAAATAAGAAATAAAAAACAAGAACAGTCTAATTTCTTTCATTTCTAAATCCATCAACAAAAAACAGAGAAATTAGCGCTGGGCTGCCGCACTCTCAGCTTTTTCTTGGATGTGGAAATCGAGTTGGACTCGGGAAGGGATTTAGCTAATTTTGGCTGTAGCTCATTCTCCTTGTTTTTATGCACTATATTTCTTCTGAAAATATTAGACTAGGTTGCTGCTTTTTTGTATATAAACTAGTTGGTCGGGTTATTTTTAGAACATTTCCTATGGCTTTATTTTTTGGTTCCTTGCATCTGGGTTGGGATTTGGGAAATAGAGAGGGTTGTAGCTGCCCATGGTCACTGAGATTGTGTGGCTGAATGTTTGAAGTGTTGATTATGATGAGAGGTTTGATGTGAAAATGTTTATTCCTCTACGTTTCAATTCTTCAAAAAAGTAATTTCGTTTCAGAATAAAAAAGCTATTGTTTCTTAGAATAATACTTTCATCCAACGAAGCCTTGACTTGTCACAATGCTTCAATGACATCCCTTCTCGTTAAAAACAAAGGTTCGGTGACTTTAGGTTCATTAACTCAAAATTTGAAGTTCAAAACGATGCTCTAAATGGAAGATCCTCAATGATGTCCTTTTTATGGGGGATGGATTGAAGTTAGAAATCTTCCTCTTCATCTTTGGATAGTCGATCATCTTTGTGTGATTGGGAACAAAAGTAGAGGTTTATTTAACATGCAACTAACCTTTCTAATTGCCTTGAACAAGTTGGGGGATCTTTTTGGTTTTTGTGGTTCAAAATGGTGCATTGTGGGGGACTTTAATATCATTTCATCTCAAGCTGAGAGAGCTCCTCTAAGGAGAAGCAATTGTTCAATGAGGATGTTTAATGAGTTAATTGAAGGTGGGAATTGGATCAATCCTCCTCTTTTGAACGGTTTGTTTGCCTGGGCCAATGGGAGAGCAAGAAGTAGGTTAGATAGAGTTTTGTTATCTTCGGGCTGGATTCAATTGTTCCTTGGTGGTAGGTTCAAGAGTCACTTCGGATCGTTAGCCTATCATTTTGACGTCGGAGTTTCAATATTGGGGGCCTTGTCCCCTGTCGTTTTGAGAATATGTGGTAGCAACACGCTTCGTTTAATTCTTAGGTTTCTAGTTGTTGATAGGAGTTTGTGGAGGGGAATTTGGGGGGTTTTAAATTTATGGGTAAGTTGAGGACATTGTAATGAAAGTGAAGAAAGTGGAACAAAGAGGTCTTTGGTGACATCAATTCAGAAATAAGAGGTATTTGCTAAGATTAATGGGTTTGATGATTTGGAATTGGAGGGCCTTTGGATGATTCAATGAAGGTGGAAATGAACTTCTATGAGGTTCTTTTTGTAGAGGTGGTTAGGAAGGAAACGTGGAGTTGGAGGAAAAAGTGAAGGCAGTGTGGGTCAAGTATGGAGATTGAAATTCCTTGCTTTTCCACTGTGTGACGAGTGGTCGTTAAGGTAGGAATAGAATTGGCCCCTTGGTCACTGTTTCTAGAGAGATGATTATGAAAGAGAAAAGGATTAAAGAGGAAGTTATCAGGTTTCCCATCTCGTCGAAGGAGGATAAGGAGTTGGTGGTACTGTTTACTTTAGAAGAGATTAAAAAGGTTGTTTCAGTTGTGATGGTAACAAATCTCCTAGCGTTGATGAGTTCTATGTGGCATTCTTTCTAGAGAATTGGAATCTTATAAAAGAGGATTTAGAGGGTTTTTTTTAAGGAATTCTTTGAAAGAGGGATTTTGAATAGCTCGATGGTGGAAACCTTCGTCTGTTGATTCATAAAAAGCAAAACGCAAACATGGTGAAAGAGTTTCGGTCTATCAGTCTCATTACTAGTGTTTATATGATTTTGGCTAAATCTCTTGCTGATCAATTAAGGAAGGTGCTTTCGTCAACAATTTTTGAAGTTCGGGGTGCTTTTTTTACGAGAAGGCAAATCTTGGATCAAGCTCTTGTAGCTAATGAAGCTAGTGAGGAGTATAGGTCGAAGAATTAGGAGGGTGTTTTGTTGAAACTTGACTTTGAGAAAGCATACGACCATGTGGTTTGGGATTTTCTTAATAGAGTGTTGTTGAAGAAAGGTTTCAGATATAAATGGAGAAGTGGATGTGGGGGTGTGTTAGGAAAGTGAAGTACTCCATTCTCATCAATGGATCTCCAAGAGGGTCAATTCAAGCTTTCGGGGGTTTTGTTCTTACTCGTGGATGTCTTAAGTCAGATTATAAGCAAAGGTGTGGAAGGAAATATCATTGATCCTTTTAAGATTGGCAGGGATGAAGTTACCTTGTCGCACCTTAAATTTGTTGATGATACAATGTTATTTTGCTTTGGAAAAGAGGAGTTCTTCCTCATCCTCAATCATATGGTTGCTTTCTTTGTAGATATGTCGGGGCTGAAAATCAATAGAAGCAAGTGCACTAATGGAGGTGTTTGATTGTAAGGTTGGGTCCTTCCTTTCTTATTATCTGGGGGCCTCTCTGGAGGGTAATTCGAGAGTTGTGTCCTTTTGGAATCCTTTTTGTGAGAAAATCAATAAGAGATTGGCAGTGTGGAAGAAAGGGTTCTTCTCAAAGCTAGAAGATTAACTTTGATAAGATCCATGTTGAGTGAAATCCCGGTGTATTACCTGTCACTTTTCTGGACCCCTAGTTCGGTGTGTAAGAACATTGAAAAGTACATGAAAGATTTTCCGTGTGGGGGTGGTCTAAGGTTACGACTCCCATCTAGTGAGTTGGGAGATGGTGGGGTGCCTTGTGAGTCAAGGGGTTTAGAGATTGGTAATCTTAGAATCTACAACAGGAATTGTATGATTTATTTTCTAAAATTTATATGGTTTCCTATCTTTTGGTTGGATATGAGAATCTTGTGTCTTTCTTTTGGGTTTCGTCATAATTTGACCAATAGATAGAGGTGGCCTCTCTTATTTCTTTGCTTGAGGGGTGCATTTTAGAGAGGGGAGAAGGGATGTTTGTGTTTGGAAGCCTAATCCTAGTCATTGTTTAATTGTTATTGGATCCCCCCCCCCCCCCCCCCCCCCCCCCGCGAAGTCGCTTGTATTTTGCATGCTTTGTTGGAAGGCGGAGGAAGATCTTGATCATCTTTTTTATGATTGCCATTATGCGCTGGCTGTGTGGAGCTCTTTCCTCCCAGAGTTCGATGTTAGCTTTTGCTAGAATGCAGAGTGTTAGAGCAACGATCGAGAAGTTCCTCTTCCATCTGCCCATTAGAGACAAAAGGGGGTTTCTTATGCCTTGTTGGGGTCTGCATTGTTATTTGGGACATTGGGTGAGAGGAATGATTGGGTTTTCTGGGGTAGGGAGAGGATGCATGGTGAGATTTGGTCTGGTTAGATTTCACTGAAGAACTTCTGTAATTATTCCATTGGCAACATTTTACTTAGTTGGTCCCCTTCTTTTAGTGGAGTGTTTTGTTGGGCTAGTTTGCTTTGTATGCCCTTGTATTTTTCATGCTTTTTCAATAAAAGGCTACGAGAGTTTCGAGCCCTAATCCTTTGGAAGGGTACTTGTGTGTCTTTTTTCCAATGTTTGGATGATTCCTCTATTACCAACAAGTCTGCCTTTTCGTTGATGTGGAGGGTTAAGATTCTTAGAAAGGTGAGATTCTTCCCTTGGAAGGTTCTCTATGGTCGCATTAATACGTTGCATAGGCTTGTTTGGAAGTTGCCTTTGTTCGTAGAGCCTATTTGTTGCATCTTGTGCGGGTAGGTAAAGGAAAAACCTGGACCATATTATTTGGCACTGTGATTTTGCGAGCTTTGTTTGGGACTCTTTATTTGGCTGTTTGGTTGGATCAGGATGTGTGCTCGTCACAGAGTTAGAAATATGATTGATGAATTCCTCCTCAATCCACCATTTGGGAAGAAATGCTGTTTTCTCTAGCTTGCTAGTGTTTGCACTATTGTTTGGGATTTAGGGGGTGAGAGGAACATCAGGGTTTTTAAGGGGCAGATAGATGCCAAAGAAATTTGGTCTTTTGTTCATTTTCCTGTTTCTTATTGGGCTTTGATTTTGAAGGTTTTTTGTGATTCTCTGTTGGACTTGATTTTGTATAGTTGGAGAACTTTCTTGTGGTGGGATCAGTGTTTTAAAAGGCTCACTAAGGTGCATGCCTAGGCTCAAGTCGTGCAGATGGGGCTTATTTGTGAAGAAGCGAGGCGTTTTCACTAAAGCTCGGTTTAGGCGCGCGCCTTCCTTGAGGCGTGCCTAGGCTCAAGTCGCATTAAGCGTGGGCTTTTTTATAACTAATGGGCTAGGTTTTAATTAAAAAATTATTATATAGGTTTTTTAAACCTATTACATGAAAGTTAAGAAACGACTCTTCTTCTCCTGCGCGGCTTTTCTTCAATGCATGTCTTCATCTACCTCTTCCGTTCCCTTTCTGCTTCTGCTTCAAAGAATATTTTATACATTTCAAAGAGTAGTTTTCTGTTGTGTTTTGTTTTTTGGGTAGAAAACTAATTTTATAATTTTTATAAATTAGAGTTAAGTTTCAATTCCACCTTGGTTATATACTTATATTTTATACATTGTTGCTCCACTCAACATATGTGTGTGTATATATATATTTTCTTTTTATGTATAGTGCGCCTTCTGAAAAAAAGCCCGCGCCTTGCGACTAGGCTCCAGAGGACTATTGCGCCTTAGTGCGCCTTGAACCTTTAAAAACACTGGGTGAGATTCCCCTTCTCTTTGTATGTCCATGTATTCTTTCATTTTTTCTCATTTTGTCAATGAAAGAGGTTCTAAACAAAAAAAAACCAACCTTTCTAATTTTCTTGAAGCTTCCATTAACGTGGTTGGGAATTTTGGGGGTTTCATCTCAACTTAGGTTTTGTTGTTGAGGATGAATGGTGAGGTGGTATTAGATCACTTCTTTGAAAGGTTTGTGTCGAAATCCATCCGAAAGCTTCTCTTTCCAAGTTGCTGTTGATTTCCTCTATGAATGCAAGAATCCCCGGGATATTGCCTTGAAGTCAAAAGCCCTTGCTCTAAGACAAAGTAAACTCACAGTTTTAGATAATCTTTTGAGGAATGAGAACAAATTTTACTCCTTGGGCAAAGAGATTGTTCTTTGTCCTTCTGTGCAACATAAAGGTAAGCAAAAAGTCACTTGTGAGTCCACTATTCAACTTATTGTTGTTCCCTCTCCAGTTGATCTTGATTCTTGACGAGGCATTCCCTCCAAAGAACTCTCCAAATATTACTGTCATAAAAATGAAAAGCCTTTGGCAAAAATAGGAAGAATAAGTTTGAGATAGAGGACCTTGAAATGAAGCATATTGAGTTTTGACTTTTTAATTAGAGAGCTGGAAGAAGGTGATTTAGAACTTATTCAACAACTCTTAGCTACTGGCATGATGGTTAAATGCATAAGCAATCACTAGGACAATCTTCAGCTTATGGTGATGCCCTCGAAAGCCCAAGAGCTTGTTGTTCAAGAGAATATATCAAACCAAGTCTATAGAGAACTTTGTAACCTATTTACCTCTATGAATTTTGACAAAGGCAGCGGATTTGAGACTTCAGAGTGCATTTCTCGTATTTTATGAAGATCGTCTCTTAGAATGATAGAAATTTGGGTGCTGCCAATGAGGAGCTCTTGGTAAAAGATGCCTTAATCAAATGTCAACCTCATATTGTTATTCTTCAAGAAATAAGTGTAGGTGGGTGGATCGTGCAATTTGTAAAAGCTATTTTGAGCTCTTGCTTCGTGGTATTGCCTTCTGTGGTATGAAACGTCTATGACAGTGGCCGACTCTACAATGGGTGAGTTTTCTATAACTATCAAGTTCCAATTAGTTGATGATTCTTTCTTCTGGATAGCAGGTCATCATTTATAGAGATGACTTTCTGGGGACTTGCACTAAATCAATATTTCCAAATTTTATAGAAAAATCACCAATTTTATGATCTTGTATAACCATTTTGGAATAAAACCACATATATTATGTTCCACGTTTATCAAGGCTAATGAGCAATCTAACCCTTTAAAAGTTTGTGAAGGAATACTCATCAAACCCCCTAGTTGCTTGCTAATGGCTTCAAAAACTGATCTTTTTTGCAAAGGAAGGTTGTTGGTACTAATCCTTATATAATTTCCATTTTCCTCTTTCAAACACAACTTTCAAATTACCCGTACTCAATCTGGTAGAAGGAGAAGGTTTCTACATAACCACGTCGCAACCTTTTCTTAACCATCTTGGGGAGCTAAACGGAGGGCAAGGCTAAAAGGGTTGAGGAAGAAGGAAAGAAGGGAGGAGTGAGGAGAGAGCATTATGTTAGGTACTAGACATTTAGTATGATATCAGTTAAGGGGTACGAGGATAAATTGGATAGATAGGAAGTTACTAGTGGTTATTAGTTGTTATTGTGTAAGTGTGGTTACTTGGGTGGTTACAACTTGTTATAAATAGAAGGAGGGTAAGTGAGAGAAGGGGATTATGTGGAGTGATCTAGGGCTTGGGTGAGAGTATTCAAGAGGGAGGTTCCAAGTGCCTTGTACTTGGGTCTATCTTGTATTCTCTTATAGTTACATTATAATAAGTTCAGATCTTGTTCTTGTTGGGAGGTTTCCTAACAAATTTGTATCAGAGCAACAACCTGTGTGAGAATTGGAAAAATGGTGCAAAAAGGGATGAAAAAACGGCTAAATGTGATTGGTCAAGAACGTGCTGGAATTGTATGAATGTGCTAGCGATTGAGGAGAAGTTGAGATCCTTGGCTAGGAGCGTTGAGTAATTGAGCATTCAAATGGAGGAACAGCACTTCACAACAAATGAAATTAGACATTTACTGATTGGTCATCACGCGTTTGGATCATTGTTAGTGGACGAGTCGAGCGAAGTAAAGAAGGATGACGAAGAATTAGGAGAAACTCCAATGTTGGTCAAAGAAGTGTGGAAAATAGAGACAGATCAGAACAAAACAAAAGAAAGCAAGGAGAAGTCGGTGAAGACTTGAGGAAAAGAGAAAAAAATATCTGCAAAGAAGAGGAAAGGTAGTTGAGAGATTGAGATCTTATTGAAATTGGATGGACGAAGAGACGACCATGTTCACACGATGAAAAAGAAAACCAAGCGCGGGTGGAGGAAGAAAGTTATAAAAAGTACCTAATACTAGCAAAGATATGTCAAAACAAGAGGAAGGGAAAACTGCGAAAACAAACATGGTCGAACATAAAATCTCGTGGACAGCATGGTTTCAACGGCTGTACAGAAAAGGTGAAGAAGTGGGAGAAGAAGTGGCTGCCCACGTGAAATGTCATGAAATGGTGCCAATGTCGTGTAAAGGACGAGGTGTCTTTGAAGGGTGGGGTAATGCTAGGTACTACATATTTAGTATGATGTCGGTTAAGGGGTATAAGGATAAATTGGATAGATAGGAAGTTACTAGTAGTTATTGTGTAAGTGTGGTACTAGTGTGGTTACAACTTTTATAAATAGAGGGAGGGTAAGTGAGAGGAAGGGGATTGTGTGGAGTGATCTAGGACTTGGGTGAGAGTACTCAAGAGAGAGGTTCCCATTGCATTATACTTGGATTTATCTTGTATTTTCTTATAGTTACGTTATAATAAATTCAGATCTCCTTTTTGTTAGGATGTATCCTAACAACACATTACCTTCTCTTTTGCTGTGATTTCTATCACTATCCTGTTCAATGTTGAAAATGAAGCATTGATATCTCTATTAGTTACAATACAAAATAACCTTCTCCTACTTGTTTGTTTTTCCTACCTTTAAGTGTGTATTTTATTTGGAGTCTATTTCAGTCTTTGTTATTTATATGTTGTGGATTTTTTCCGATCATTTTTCCTCAGATTTCTTGCCTGGGCATATTTCGAAATGGGTAAGAATCAAGCATACAAAGCGATGCAGAAAGCCAGACTGGGATCCTCAAGCTCTACTGGGCCAGCTGAGATTGAAGATGGAATGGTTTGTACCTTTTCACGCTACTAAGCCTGAGTATTCACTTTCTATTGAGATATTCATAAGTGAAAATGTCCCTATTGTGATGTTCAATTTTTGTACTGATCAATATGCTCATATTTTCATGCTAGGGAAGTTTATAGATTCATGGTACAAATTGACTTTGATTGTTTGACTTTATACAATGTTAACTGTTAAAAAGAAAACATTGACATCCTTCTTGAGGAAAATAAAACAATTATGATTTATATCAGTAGCGTTTTTTTCCTAGGTGGTACAGAACATATGCTCTATAATACTCATTTTAAGTTTGGAGTATAAAATTTGGAGTGTTTGTGAACCACTCAAAATCATTTTGAAGTGTATTTTGAGAAGTTCTTATCAGAAGAGTTCAAATAAAAATGAATTTTTCTAAAAGCGTTTTTCAAATGGACCCTTAATCTTCTAAATTAGTATTGGGTTTCTTTTTCCATCCTCTATGACATTTATCCTGCCATCACTTTCTCAAAATAAACAAATGGCTCCTGTATGGATTCCTTGTTTAGTTATGGATGGCTTCTGTTTCTCGATTCTCATTTTAAATAAAGATATTGATGACTGTAAAGTTTGACATTTTAACTGGAAGGATTGTTTTTCATCAATCACTTGTTTATTATTATAATACTCATTTTAAGTTCATACTTTTATCTGGCTTTAGTTTTATTGAACATTTAGTGACTACTCTTATATTGGAACTCCTAAAGGAATGAGAAGATGTTTCTTTTGGGGAAACGATATATGTTGACTTAAGTTAGGCTAGTGTTGTTTAGAAATAGCATAGTAACCCTGCATAAAAATAAGAACAAATAGTTATTTTCCCTTTATGAATGATCAATAAAGTAGTCTGACTCTGTCACTGCTCGGATTCGCATTTTGATGACTAATCTGTTGGAGAACAAAATCCAAGTTAGCCCTGGATAATTGGTTGATGATAGGCCTGTTATTGATGAAGTAAGATCTTTTATTTATATATACAGTTTTTTTTTTTGTGTATAAGTTGAGATTCTTATGTTAATTATTTATCAGTATAATAGGGATATTATCTTCTCCTTTATTGTTATTGATGAGGACTATCTCAGGTGGATGGTTCATTTCATTCACCAGCGTGGCATGCTGCTCGTTTGGCCAGCCTTAATACTTCTCACACGATTACCTGGGAGGAGTATAAAAGGAAGCAAAAGGTAAGTCTCTGTGGACTAGATTTTCCAATTGTTTCCTCGTCCATTAGCATCTAAATTTGGTTGTTTCAACTTCGTTAATCCTTGCAAATGCTTTACCCAAGTGTAGTACTATCCATGACGATATCATATTGGTGTCCTTGTTTTCTCAATTTGTCAGCAGCATATTCTTATTCTTAACAACAATAAAATTGCCCATCATTATTTATTATCTGACACAATCTCTTATTGTTAGATTGAGACAGACAGTTTGATAGACCCCCCTATGATGAAAGTTTACACTAGAAAGAAAAAGGGAAGTAATCTAGAACCGGGAAAAGAGAAAAGTGTGGGGATCAAGAGATGGGAAATTGTGTAATTAAGAGTGGGGAAGTGTGGAAAGTTAATGCCCTTGGTCACAAGTAAGAATATGAAGGGTTGGGTAGTAAATACTAGGGGAATACAGGGGTAAACACATGCTTATCTTCTAATTTGTAATCACCGTCTTGTAAGGAGAGACAAGGGACTCAAGTTCCCCTAAAACTATATCACAGCTCTTACTAATTCTATCACAATTTCTCTTTCGGTGTCTATATTTATCCAGATTTGCCCTAGTCCAATATCTTGGTGACTTTTATGTTGCCATGTTTATTAAATTTACCTGCATTTTTTGGTGCTACAGGAAGATGAGTTGAAAAGGGGGGAGCTGGAAGCAGATACAGATAGAATGATGAAAGAATATAGAGCACAATTGGATGCTGAGCGTGCACGAAAACTTGCTCATGGAAGAAATCGTTCCAGTAGCAAGATTGGTCATGAAAAGGGTACGTTTGATGCATTTTGATATTAATTAGATAAATGAGATTTTCTAAAGCGGTCAGCATTACAGATAGGAAGAACAGAGAATTAAAGAAGCGGAGCAAAAAAAAGAGAAAGGTGCTGACATTGTTAAACTCTTACTACCCGATTCAGCTATACTGCTTTTTGATAATGCTTGCTCCTATGAGTTGATAAGTGTTGTTAAACTTGATGCTACTCAAGTTACTTTGGTCATTTTGGTAGAATGAGCACTATGAAATCTTGAAACATCCCACCAGCGTATTTAGGTGTTTAGGTTAATTTAATCTGGTAAAATTTTGGTGATTTTCAAGTCAATAAATTCTTGTAAACCGATTGCTTCCATTTTATCTCCATAGTTACATTCATATAAAAGAGTTATCAGAACTAAATTGAACTCTCAAACATAAGTCTTGTATATCATGCTTTAAGTAATTAAAAATTCTGCAAAGTCTAATCAACCATGATTATTTATTCTCAATTTTATCTTGTTAACCATCTTGCTTCCTTTTTGTCAGTAACTATGAATCTCTTGATTATTAGATTATGTAAAAATACCGTCCTTTTTACTTTTGCTGCCATAGCATTCCAAGAGGAAATTGTCCGAGTGTAGCTCCTCAAGTTCATCCTCTGATTCATCCAGCAGCGACGAAGAAGAAAGAGAATCTAGAAGATCCAAGTCTAAATCAAAGAGATCTAAGAGGGAGAAGAAGCATAGGTCGAGAACCAAGCACTCTTCCAGTGACAATGAAGAAGAGACTGATGGTCCTGTGCCACTTTCAAGATTCTTTGAGAAAGTGAAGAATTAAGGGGCATTTGTTCTGTAACGTTTATAGAATTGCTAGTCTTGAAATAGCATATTTGATCCTGTTCATTTTCTTTTGAATTTGCACTTACACGTTTCAATTATCAGTTTTCTAATGTGGAGTGGTCCATGTCGCAGAAGATTGGACCCACGTGATGATGCGAATTACCGAATGTGAACGACCAAGTGATCAAAACTGCAAATATTTCAAAGTTACTCACACAGCAAGAGTCAATTATGTTCCATTTTCATTAGGATAATGCTTATGATGTAAAAGAAACTATTGCAAGTGAAAATGGGAAAACTTAATAGGTTTTATGGATGAATCAAATGTAATAGACCTCAATCGTAAGGTAGATTGCTTTGTTTGCTTAACTGTAAACATAATGGATTTTTTTAATATTTTATTGTTATAAAAACAATTTTCCATAATGTTGGATTTTTTTTTAATGTATCAAGTAAAAAAATGGACTTTTTTTTTATCAACGTGATTGGGCAAATAACATTGATAATGTGGTCTTATTGATAAAATAAAGATTTAGACAAAACCTAAATTGAATGAAATTCTACAAATATTTTAAATTAAAATTTATTTTCGTCGATAGGATTTTTAAAATTAAATTTAAAAAAGATTTCGTATATTTTTTTGGGTAATTATATGTGTTTTTAAAATTAAATTTAAATTATTTTTTTATTTACATTACATGTCATTTATTATGAAATGATAATTTTTTTATTTATGCATTTAATTAATGTCTAAAATAAATTTAAAATAGTTTTTTAATTAAGTATAAAACAAAACTTTTTTTAATATAAAATAATTTAATAATTAAGGATAACCCTATATCATTTATTCACACCATGTTAATAATCTCACTGCTTTCTATCGACAACAACTTCATCCTTCAATTTTTTTTATCTTTTCTTTCAGCAATGACTAGATATATTTCGGTCATGTTTCTCCCTATTTTTAATTTTATATTTTTCAGTTCATCTTTCTATCATGTTCGATATACCACTCCATACACAGATTATATATCTGTATTTTTTTTCACAGCTATTAAATAATACATTTATGTTTTGTGTTTTATTTCATATATTCTAATGCATATATTCAATAATACATCCACAACTTCTTTTTTAGTTATGTATTTTTTTTTCTTACTGAATTTATATACTACTGCATACACATATTATGTAATGGATCATTATTTTTTTTAATTATTACATATATACTACTGCATAATACATATATTTTATATATACTATTCATAAACCAATTTAACAAGTTGATATCATAATCTTTCATTCATAAAATATACAATGTATTATTTCATATATATTATTCATAAACCAATTTTTCACTCAACCACTTTTTAATACAATTTCCTAGATCTTCAATTCTTTCATCAAAGTTCCTACATCGCAAACATATTCAGTTTTTTTCAACATTACATATACTAGAGAACAACTAATGTTTTAATGACATATATTACATATACTCATCATAATTTTTCTCATTCATGTTTTATAAACATAAGTAACTTTCATACATAATCACTATTGTTTCAAACATAACATATTATTTACTACGTAAGATATGAATATTTAAATAAAATACATAAATAAATTGATATAAAAACTTTTCATTCATAAAATATATACACTATATAGTTATGTGGAATATATGAAACTCAATGCAAAACGAAATAAAGAATGGACGGAGAGAGAAATTGGAAAGTGAGAGAGGGAATAATTTTTTGAATAAAATCATCAAAAGAAAAATAATTAAGGGATAATTTTTATTATAATATTATCATAATAGAATTAAACACTTATCATACTTACATAGGATATCTAATAAATGCAAATCTTAATCATGGTTCACTTTTCGTTTTTCTTTTTCTATTTTTTAATATATTATTAATAATAAAGATGAGCAAATTGGTCATTTGAACCCTATATTTGTGTAAAATATTAGTCAACTTATGATATCTCTAAAAAATTTAAGAAATTTGGTTCAATCTTGTAATATAGTATACCATTTTAGGATCTTAGTTAAAGACTCTTGATAAAATTTAGCAATTACCCACAACACGATACCAGACCACATCTGAAGATTGTTAACAAAAAATATTTTTCAAATATGGTTGGTCACCTAATTTTAGGGGCGGATTGGGAGACATTCTCGACCCAATTCATATTTTTAGGTTGACACGAATAATTTGAATTAAGTTTTCAACCCAACCCAACCGGTAAAATATGGATAATTTTACGAGTGTAATCGGGTTGGGTTGGGAGACATTCTCAACCCAATCCATATATATATTTTTCGTTTCTAAATTCAAGGCGAAGATGAGAAGACTAGCGGCTGAGAAGAGGGAGACCGACGAGGAGAGGGAGGAGACCGACGACGAAGACAAATGGTGAAGACTAACTGAGTCATTGAGATTTCAAATCTGAGAACTGAGAAGAAGACGGATGACACGCACGAGGTGGAGAGGAGAAAAGAGAGAAAACGAGAAATTAAGGAAGAAAGTCACTGAGATTTCATATCTAAGAAACGAGAAGAAGATGGACTCATGCGCGAGGCGAAGTGGAGGAGAGAGAAAACATGAAATTGAGGAGGAAAGGGAAAGTGTGCGGCTGACTTAATTTGTTCTTCACTTTATTAAATAAAATTAAATAATAAAGTAATATATATATATATATAAATTTGGGTTGGATTAAACCGAAAATTTCAACCTCCCATTCGAAAACATTCAATTTTTTCAACCCAACCCACATTTTTATCTAATGGGTCATTTTTTCAATCCAACCCACATTTTTTCAACTCAACCCACATTCTTACACACCTACCTTATTTTCACATGGTTACTTAGGTCATTTTTATCTAATGGGTTGGGTAGTCGAAGTTGTCGGGTTACTTGGTAAGTTGAACTTTATGTAGAGACATAAACGTGAATCAAGTTCGAATATATAGCTCAAACAGTCTATAATATATGAATAAGGTTAGACGCTTTATTATGGGGACACTATGAATGTGACCCGCTTTGTAGTCAGTATAAACAATGTATTCCCGAATCATTTATGTAGAGACATGAAAGTTGGGGCATCCTATGTAAAGAGTTTACATAAGGTTGGAACCATAAAATAGTAACTTTTAAGTTACAACATGGTTGACGGTATAAAATTGACTATTTTAATTATTGATGACTTAAGTAACTTAATTTTAATCTTGAGCTAACTATGAATTTCTGTTGAAACAAAATTATTCAAATTGTCCCATTTTACCTAGTCTAAGCGATCTTGTATCTAGTATAAACAATCTTGCATCTAGTATAAACGATCTTATACCAAATCCAAATGATATTGTACCAAAGCTAAACAATCTATTAATGATAATGGTATATATATGTCTCTTTGGGATATGCAACTTATCGTTTAAATATTGATACACGGTCATTTAATCATGTACCAATATTATTTAGATATTGTACCAAAAAGAAAAAAATAAGATAAGAAATGAATAAGAAATAAATGATGCGAGAGGAAATGAAGAAATTGCAAACAATAAGTAAAAAATGAAGAATGAGAAGTAATAATATAAAAAGTATAAAAATAAATCACAATGAAAAAAAAAACTAGAAAATCGTCCCACAATAATCGAAATCTAATAAAATCAAATTTGAAATTTATGAAAAAGTAAATTACTTCGTAAACTTTTCTTAAATCGTTATAACATTCATAAATATTTAACATTTTTCTTATATTTATGTAAAATTGTCTTTAATTTATATATGATTATAATTAAGATTATAATAATATGTCCTCAATACACAAACCTTCCAACTAAAACAATGAGCACCTCACATGATAATATTGTAATCAGCACCTCACACAATAATATTGTGATTTATTATATTATGCACCCTAATGAGTGACATATCCATAAATTTTATATATGGGACACCAAACACTATATAATAAACACATTGAAAAATGTTTAAAAAAATATCTGGAAGTTTTACTATGGTTCAATAACATTCACTACATTTGTACCAATAAATAAAAACCTACAATTTTCGCATGATTTTTTGAAATGTAAATATGTGAATTTAAAATTTGAATACAAAAAAAAGAATAATATTTTTTTTCGTGAAATATTGTTGAGAAAATGTAAGTTTGGATCACCAACTTTGTTGCATTTTAAAAAAAAAATAAATAAAAAATGCGGGTTAGAAAATAAGTTAGAGTTTTATCTCACGTGAGTTTTTTTCCTCCTTTCAGAAAATCACATTATAGTTCTTTTAAAAAATCATTAAAATTTAGAAAGAAATTTGATATTTTAAAAAAAATAAAATCTATTTTTGATTTTATGACAATTCACGAAGAAATTTGATATTTAAAGAAAGAAAATAATTGATTTTGGAACTCATAATCAAGAAGTTGCGGAAAGGGGACAGAAACTCTAACTTTAAAATTAATATTAAAATATATTAACCTAACATTTTAAAATTAATATTAAAATATAAAAATTAGTAATAGGAATGAGATGGAGGGGTGTCATGGCCCCAACAATAAATGCATTATTATAACCTAAATAACAAATGCATGTTAATGTCTATCTAGATGGAATCTGCCGTTTACGTTAATTTCCCAAAAGAAATTGAAGAGAAAAGAAAAACCTCGGCAGCCCAGCAGCCCTAATCTATTCACCGTGTTCCACGCCACCTCCTTCTTCACACCATCTCCTCCTCTGTTTTAGCAGCTCAGAGTCACCGGTATCTCCCTACCGTTCACTGTTGCCGCCGCAGCCTCCCTCATAGCGGTTTTACATTGATTTCATATTCTCGCGTTGTTACCGGTATTCTCTCAGTCTCCATCTTTGTCTTTCTTCTCAATCGAAAAAATAAATTAGGACTTGCTCAATGAAAGATTGGAGTAGTCGTTTGATTTTCTAATTTTATTCTTTGTTCAATAAAATAGCCGAATATCATTCTTATTTTTGTGGTAAGTAGGGTCGTGGTTTGTGTTTGGCTGTTTCAATTCGAACGTGGTTGTACCGCCATTTTGATTTGTTGCATATGTCTGTTCCCCCCCATTTGAAGCCCGTCACTTCGTCGCACTCATCGAAACTCAATTGAATAGCGGTAGAAGCAAAGAACTGCGCCTCCCCCGCTCGTTACTGAGCTTACACTATTCCTCGATTTTGTTTCTCTTGCTCGGTTCTCAACAGTTGGATGTATTAATCTGTCATTTCTTCTTTTTGATTCACCCATTGCCTTTCCAGGTTCACTTCGTTATTTTTGAGATTTAGTAATGGACTTCGAATAGTCGTCTGCCCATGCTTGCCTTGTATTTAATTTTTTTTATAAAAAAATTGTATCATTTGATGTGTTTTATGCCTATACAGGTGTCAAGGATGCTATAGATTTAATTTTAGATAATGAAACAACAAAATTTTATAGAAAAGTGTCGTGATTGCCTCATTAGACACTCATGTTGGTGAATCAAAGGGAAAACTCCCGGTTAAAGTAGGACTTCTGGGATGGTTTAGATCCCAACTTTATTGAATTCCCACTTCCCATATCTTTCTTCTTAAATACGGGTTTGGCAGATAGAAGTTTTGTCATCTTACTTTCACGTTTGAGAATATATTCTTGAAGTAGAAATGTCCGTATCACCAGTATTTATTCGCATTTTCCCAATAGACCTATTCTACTGTTAACCAAATTTTTGCTCATATTTTCTTACTTATCATTGGTGGATACGATCAAGTACTGGTAGTTCTCGTTATTTTAATGCTTTGTGTATGCACTAAAGATCTTTTTGTGTCGTGCAGCTTTTGAATCATCATGTCTTGGTGCACAATTGAATCTGATCCTGGTATACATTTGTTTGGTCTTTGGTTTTCCTTATTTATTTAATTATTACATTCATGCTTTTCCAATTTCTCTATTTTAACGTTACCTCTTGATTAGATATTAGCAAAAAAAATTGATAACTTGCTCTATAGCATTCTTGTAAAAGTATAACGTCTAATTTATTTTTGTAGCAGTAAAGTAGTCTTAGAAATGGTTTGTATTGCAATTATGATTTTCAATTGACTTAAGGAAATTTTTGGATCATGTTGTTCCCTTTCCAGGTGTCTTTACGGAGCTTATTCAACAGATGCAAGTTAAAGGTGTTCAAGTAGGTTTTATTTGGATGCCAATGTTGTTTTTCTTTTTATATGCCATTGATGTCGTCTTTTGCTCATATCTCTAATTATGCATGCTATTGTAATATGAAGATACATATGTCAAATTCCCCAGAATTAGATTGAAGAGAAGTTGGCCCTATTGAAACGTACTTCAAATACTTTTGATTGATTTATTTGATTTCCTTGTGATTGGAATTTTTGGTTTCACAAAAATGAAAATTGATCAAAGTGGATGTGATAATTGGATATTTCGGATGGAATCCAAATACCATATTCAATCGAAGAGTGACATAAGGCATACATTGGATGGAATCCAAAGCCACTTAAGAACACTTATGAATTTGCATGATTTATGCGGTTTTGTGGCAGATTTGGGGTGAATCAAATGCAAAAATCTTTTAGGATAGTAGCAAGACTTCAAAGGACATTATAGATTCTACCATCTTTAATACCTTTTTTTTGGTGTAAACTTTGAAGATATACTGGCTATAAAAAGCCATAGTTTTCTTTCCTTATTGCAAATGGAAAACGTCTTTTGTATTCCCAATGAATGGTCCCCTTTTGTTTTTTTTTCTTTTTGGCCTTTTTTGAGGAGATGTCGGGGTTAAGAATTAATGGGAGTGAGTGCTGTGTTCTGGGTATTAATAGTGAGGAAGAGAAGATCAAAAGATGGGCTGATTGGATCGGTTGTGGGGTTGGGAGTCTTCCCTCTTCCTATTTGGGCCTTGTGTCTCTTTTTAGGATACTGTGGTGGATAAAATTCACAGAAGGTTGGCTTCATGGAAGAAGAGTTTTTTTTCTAAATCTGCCTGTCACTTTGATTAAGTATATTTTGAGTGGTATTCCGATCTATTTCTTTTCCCACTTTAAACCTTAGGGGAAGTTTGTAAATGTTCGGAGAGGTTGATGTGCGACTTCCGTTGGGAAGGGGTGGGTGAAGGAACAAAGGCTCTCGTCATATAAGATGGGAGGCAATTGAGAAGCTAATATTGTTGGGGCGGGGGGGGGGGGGGGGGGGGTGGGGCTGTGTGAAATTTGAAACCTAAGGACTCGTAATAAAACCCTGTTAGCCAAATGGTTGTGGCACTTCTCTGTTGAGCCCAATTCTCTTTGGCGTAGTATTATTGTGAGTAAACATGGTCTCTATCCTTTTGAGTGGTTAGCTAAAAGGGTTAAAGGCACCTACCGGAATCTTTGGAAGGACATATCGAAAGAGCTTCCTGATTTTATTACTTGGGTTCATTGTGTGGTGGGGGACGGTAGAGAGACATATTTTTGGGAAGATCTTTGGGTGAGGAACAGACCCTTATGTGGGTTATTTTCTTGGTTTTATTAGTTATCTTCTTTGAAAAAGCATTTTGCGATGGATTTTCTATTTTTTGGTGTGGTATGGGAGCTCTTGTTCATTCTCCTTTGGGTTCTATCGGGTTTTTTCCAATTGGAAATGACAGATGTCGTGGCTCTTATTTCTCATCTTGAGAGTCATTCCTTTTGTCTTGGGACCCTTCTGTGTGTAAGTCTTTTTTCTAGTGTTTGGTTAACTCTTCCTCCTTGGGTGAGTCAGTTTTCTCTTCGGTGTGGCAGACTAAGGTCTCCAGAAAGGTGAGGTTTTTTACTTGTCAGGTTCTTCACGACCGCCTTAGCATGTTGGACAGGCTTTTGAGGAAGGTGTCGTTAGTTGAGCCTTTTTGCTAAATTCTTTGTCGGAAGGCGGAGGAAGACTTGGGCTATATTCTTGGGCATTGTGCGTTGGCAAACTTTGTTTGGGATGCCTTTTTCCAGACTTTCAGCATGATGTATGTTCATGCCTTCGTCATAGAGCTGTTAGAGATATGATTGATGAGTTTCTCATGAATTCGCTGTTTGGGAATTGAGGTTGTTTTCTCTAGTGCCTAGTGTTTGTGCCATCCTTTGGGTATTATGGGATGAAAGAAATCAGAGGGCTATCTCACATTCAACTACAGAGAGGAAGAGTTTGAAAGGTAATTTCTCTCCCCTCTCTCCTTTCCTCTACTCTTCCCTTGTTTAGCAAGCCGACGACGAAGCCTCTTCCCTGGAATTTTCTTCAACCGATTGTACCTTTTAGACTAAACAAAAAACATAATGGAAGTGGTCAGCTGTAGAGTTCTCCAGTGGCATTATTGTTTCTGGAAGAAGGAGATAGATTTCATCTCGAAGATGTGGAAGCTCACAGAATTTTGTTAGTTTCTGAAAATCAACTAGTATGGTTCTTCAAAGCAGTCTTTGAATTGTTAAGAGGTCCAACAGATAGATATTACCAAAAGTTTGAGGACTTGGATAGAGGAAGAATTAAGATGTCGAAGTTTAAGACAAAGATTGTTTGGGTTTAAGCTGCAGTCTTGGCCAAAATCAGGAGGTCACTCAATCTTAAAGGTGTGTTCAGAGGAATCAAACAGGGATGGAGGTCTTTTCACATGTTGAAAAATGTCATTTCTAAGGTGGAATATGTTAAATAGTTCTCGCACAAGCACTCCAAGGCTAACATTTTGCCACTAGCCAATATTTCTAGCTATGTAGACAAGGTCAAATCAAAAAACATCAAAGACTTTGTTAAAAAGAAAGGAAAGTTCGATGACAGAAAAACAGAGTCAATGGGTGATTAAAAATACTGAAGTTATTAGAGGAAAGTTTGAATATCTTTGGATTGTTACAAGACTCTTTGCATTCAATGACTGGACTGGAGAGAGATTCGGAAAATGCTGGAAATTTATATTCAAGCAAAAATTATCATCAACCCTCCGTTTGACGAGAATGCCCTCATAAGTCCAGACCAGGGCTTGATAGAGGATTTCACCGTTGAAACAGGGAGATGGGGTCTTTTCATGTCAAATTTGAGAAATAGGATGAATTCAAACATAGTCAGCCGCCTCTTGTTACAAAAGGTTTCGTAGGATGGTTAAGAATAAAAAACCTTTCCTTGGACTATTGGTGTAGAGAAATGTTTGAGTTATTGGTGATCACTTTGATGGTTTGGAGAACATCGCTATAGAAACATCAAACCTCACAAACTGCAATGAGTCATACAAAACAAAGGGTATGAAAGTTCGATTCATCTAAAAATAAACTGCAGTGACGGAAGGATTCAAGTTAAACAAAATTTATGCGGTTTTATGCCTTCTACCATCAAAATTACAGATTTTAATAGGGGCAACATCTTCTTGAATTTTGGTGATATTGAGAATATAGATCCCCCTAGTTCCACCAAAGGTTCTCTTATCATTAAAGACTTTAAAAATCCCATCGATCAATTGAGAGTTAGGGAGGTCTTGAAAGATGAAGAGGTCGATGTTTCCTTCTTCCCCCATGAACTAGACATCCTCAAATCCACCTTTGCAGCTCCCCCCTAGCAAGAAACCCTTTCAAAGCTCTGAATCATATTCACGATCCCTCACCAGCATTGGAGAAGACAACAGAGACGGACGTTCAGACCAAAAAAGTAATTAATGCTCCAGAATATGAAGAGCCACGTTTAAAGGGGATTGACGAATCAGTAGAAGACAGTTGAACGAATAATTTAGTGGCCCCATTTTGCTGCTAACAATATCATTTTTTAAAAGTTTGGTGTTACGAAGATTGGAAAAAAGGAAAGAAAACCAAATAGCACTTTTATTACAGAGAAACTTGCCGCCAGGTCACTGCTAGTTTTTTAGAAAACAAACAGCCTCCCTCCCAAAGGCACTCCAACAACTGGATCTCTGTGTCGTCCTCTGAAGCTGAGGCCCTCAATAAGTCGTGCCACTTTAAAGGCAGAAAAAAAGTTTGTTCCTCGAAGTTCTTCCTAAAACATTTTGCACGAAAAAAGACTTCTTTCAACAATGTCTGGACTGCTCTATTAAAATATGAATCTTTAGGAGTATGCTCTATTGGAGCTCTAAAGTTTGCTCCCCAAGGGAAACAACCACTCAAACCCTCACTCTCTTAAGAAAATCCGGATCTTTTGGAGGTTTGCAGTTCCAAAGCTCAAGCTTCTGTTTGTAATATCATGTCAGTAATTGCTCCCCTGCTCCTAACTTTTTCAATTACTCAAGCTTCACAGTTTCTAATACAAAGCTTTATTGAGAGGTTCTCCATGCCATCCTCCTTTAACCTCAAATTTGTTGTTAGTTGAATGAGAAGTTGGATGGGTATGAAGTTGAGAAAAGGCTTGATTTGTTCTAGGAGAAGTCGGGGAGAAGGGCAATTCTGGTTTCTAACAAGGGTACTCAAAGGGACCCTTTTAATGGGAGCTCATTTTAGTCTCTTATAGTTGTTAATACAAACCGTAAAGCTTGCTAGGTAAGTTCTTTTGCTTGCCTTTGGTGTTTTATCCTTAATTGTTGCTTCTTGCCGGGAGGGGAGGGATCTTTTTCCTTTTTTGAACCATGGCCTTGCTTTTGGCTATGGGTGTGTCGAGGAGGGGGAAGGGGCAGTTGGAAAGGAAGAGTCTTTTCTCATATTTGAGTTTTTTAAAACCTTTTTGTGGTTTTTGAGTATGCTTTGGCTTATTCTTTGGGAGAGAAGTGGCCTATGCTTGCTCCCACCGGCGGATTTAGTATAGGCCCGGGGGGGCTCGAGCCCCCCCTCAACTTTATTGTGTTTATAAAATATGTATAAACAAGACCAATTGTTGTTTAATATTTGTAGGTAGTTTAATGGTAACTATCATTGTCAGCCCCTTCCAATCAGAGTTCAAGTCCCCATTGTGTAAGTTTCTTTTTAGATTTTTATTTTTTCGCTAAGTTACAACTCGAAGCCCCATGTCAATCAATTTTCTGGATCTGCCACTGCTTGCTCCAGTGGTTAATTTTGTGGGTGATGGGATGGGGGGGGGGGGGGGGGGGGGGGGGGAGTATGGTTTTATTTAAAGGGTTGATCGTTGGCAAACCTTATTTTTGATTTAGCTCTTTGGGTTTCCTATTTTCTCCTAGTAATGTGTTTATTAGGGGCGATGGTTCTCACGACAGCCTAGAGTCAATTGGTACTAAACACGTGGAAGCCAAGGAAGGTTTAAAAGGTTTAGTTTTAAAAGGAAATTCTCTTTCAAAAAGGAAAAAAAGGTGGGGAGGGTAGTAATTGAAGCTCAACAATCTTTCAAAAAAGGTGGGGAACTTGAAAAGCTAGATTGTTCAATCAAAATTATATGAGGAAGAAAGCTTCTAAAGAAGCTCAACAATCTTTAGCTCAATGTTGAAGACCATTTTCTGGAGTGTGAGGTTGTGGCATCAATATTGCAGAAAACAAGGTTGTTGAAGAGGCTACTAAACTAAACTGCAAAAAGTGGAGTGCTTCTTAAGAAACTTCCTATGGGAAGGACATTCTTTGGCAAATTGAATCACTTAGTTTGGAAGGTGGTATCACGTTTGCAAGAGGATGGGGGGCTCAGTGTTTGCACTCTAAAGTTAAAAAAAATTTAGCCCTTCTTTCCAAATAGGGATGTAGAATTTTTTAATGAAAAGAATTCCCTATGGGTTCAAGTAGTGAAGAGTATCTATGGAGAAAGTTTATTTGGATGGCATACTAAAGGAAATAGCACTCGTAGTCTTCGTAGTCCTTGGATTAGTATTTTGAGGTGTTGACTTCAAGTGGATTCCTTGGCATTGTTCAAACTCGGTGATGGTTCAAGAATAGCATTCTGGAATAATTCTTGGGGAGATGTTGTTTCTTTAAAAAGTTCTTCTCCAAGGCTATTTAGACTGTCTTTGCATCCTAATGGGGCTGTAAAGGACTTCTGGGACACTACTACTACTTCATAGGCTCTAAATTTAAGGAGACTTTTAGAAGATGAAGAGGTAGCTGACTTTCAAGCAACCATTGGTCTTATTTCTAAAAGGAGGATCTTGGCCAACCTAGATAGAAGAATTGGAAGTTAGAATCAAATGGGAAGTTTTTGGTTCGGTCATTAGTCAACCATCTCTCCACTACCTCCCCTATTGGAAAGCAATTATACTTGACAATTTGGTAGACAAAAAGCCCTCAAAGAGTGAATACCACATTCTAGATAATGCTGAATAGGTTATTGAATTGTGCAGCGGTTTTGCAAATGAAACTACCTTTTGATAGCTTATCTCCTCATGTTTGTCCATTATATTTGCAGGTTTCGACAGACCTAAAACATCTTTTCTTCTCATGCTCATATGCAGAGAACTGCTGACTTGACTTATTTGGCTGTTCTTATATTAGTTGGGTTTTTTATTATAAATTTAAGGAGAACGTGGTGCAGCTTATTTCCCGTCCCAATTTCAAAAAGTCGAGATTGATTTTGTAAAATGCAGTAAAGGCCAATTTCAAAGTGATGTTTCGCTTTAGACTTCGATTTCGAGAATTTTTTGTAATTATTCCTTATTCAATATCTTACGTAGTTGATACCCCTTTCTATAGTGAGACAATAGGTCTCCCAGTTCTCTTTAGATTCATGTTCAAGTCCCAACTTTTACACTTTTTTTTCAAATTATTTTTACTAAACTATAAAGCCCCCCATTGACAAAATTTCTGCACCCGTCACTGTCACCATGAAAAAAATTGTTTCCTTTTTAAGAAATCCAAGAGTGTGGTTGGTCTGGGAATAGCCATTTCCTTTGACTATTATGAACATTTCAAATTAGGTCTCCAATAATTACTTTAAGTTAAGACCATTATAGAGCCAACTTATCCTATAACGGCCTTAAGCAATCTCTCTCTTTTTCCTCCCTCCTTTCTTAGGTAAACTCATTGGTACTTTCTTAAATGCTCCTTCTAAGTCCTCGTTGAGGAAAATATTTTTAATATTCAATTGATAAAAGGGCTAAGCATGACTAAAAGCAAGGGATAGAACACTTTCAACGATAGTTAATTTACTATCAAGTGCAAAGGTTGATTCCATGAATCCTACTCAAGGGTCCTGGTAGTGATATTAGTATGGTATTAATAAGGTTATAAGGGCAATTAACTCAAAGTTAGTTAGGGTCTTTGGTTATAAATAGAGAGGGGGGATTAGGAAGGCAGACAATTGTTACTGATCTAGGATTCTTAGGCTTGGGTTATCATACGCAAGAGGTGAGGGTCCATGTGCTTTAATACTTGGTTTATCTCGTTGTTTTCATCCTTTATAGAATTAGAATGTACCGCAACATCCTAGATGTGAAACCTGCATTAAGTATAAGTGTTGCACGTTTTGAGGAAGGAAGTTAAAAATGTGCAAGGACTAGGCATTTTGAAGAAGTATGCGTTTTGGCTAGGGAACCCGAGGAAGGGTAGTATGCGTAATGAAGCTAGGTGACGTGCTAAGACAAGATAATAAGACAAGGGAAGGCAGCAACGGACACTTTACCAATCAGGAGGAGTTGTTTGAATGTTAAATCTGAGTGATTAGTTAGCTAAACACGTGTTAAGTTTAAATTAAGCATAGATTAAGAAGGATACTAAACTACCACATGTAAAGCACTAAGTAAGAGCTGACGAGCTAAGATGAGATCAAGGATGACTAACTCAGTTTAGAACTATTATAAATAGATCTTGTAAGTTCAAAAGAAGTTATAAGGAAGTTCAAGTGTTAAAGTTCTGCCAAGAGCATATTAGGCAAGAAGAGGAGAGCTTAAGTTAAGTTAGGTGTTAAGAAGGAATTGGGAGAAAGCACTCGACTTTGTGAGTGACCCTTCCAGAGAAAAGAAAAGAGATTTCTAAAGCTTTTCTTTCAAAGTCATGTTATGTTATGTACAGTGTAATGCACATTATAATCTTGTTTATGATTTATAAGAAAAGCATGATTGTTTGAGAGTATATCTACGAGTTAAGGTATGTGTTTTATGTTGTTTGAAAGAAATGCTTGTATGCAAGTAAACCATTAGCTTTATTCCTATCATAAGCTAGTTGTTATGTGCACTTAAGAGTCAAGGCAACCATGCGTTAAGTGGTCTGCGTGGCAAGAAGTTGGTTGGATGTGTTGAGAGGTCCACATTCGAATTGACCATCTGAGCAACTGGAATTGAATGAGGGTCTGCAAAGATGGTGGTGAAACGAGAACCATCATAGTAGTCTATGCGTTGAGGATGTTTAATGTCTAGGCAAAAGGAATAAGTAATGGCTAATGAGGCATTTCTTATTCTCAGCACGTGCTAAGGAGTTGAGGAGTTGACTTGTAAAATGATTTTATGCATGTGCGTGTATTCCCCATGAGGTTTTCTTAATGTCACTCATTAAGCACTAGGCTTACGTTTTAAGTTCCCTTGTGTACGAAAGGCGAGCAACTGCATTGTGCCAGGCGATAGAGTTGTGCAAGGCGTTCGAGTTTAAGTTTAGGAGTTTAGGTTGAGTTTTAGTTTATTTAAGTGTTGCTTTTAATTGTAACAAGATTGTTAAAGAAGGAATAAAGTTGTTCGGTTCTTCCAAGTCTAGAAGTGTTGCATTTTCATATTGCTGAGCAAGTTCTTATTAAGTAAAAGCTTAAGAGCACGCTCTCATCTAAGTAAGGTTCAAGTCTAGGTTCAAAGAGTGGGCGTTTTAGCATTGTGCTTAGAGGCGTCAGAGCTACCCAAGTCGCGTCCACATCTGGAACGCATCCTCTTGCATTCCTGGCGGGGGCGTGACATTGGTGATATTTGTTAATAAATAGTGCAAAGATTTATTCCATGAACCAACTGCTAACTATAAAGGCTGAAGGGGAAGTGGTCTACTATTTGAGTGACCCCTTGAGGTTGCTCACTTGATGTCTGGTGGCGTCTTGCAACTGTTCAACTCACCTGGCATCACTTTGAAAATGCTCCACTCCATCTATGTTATTTTCAGTATTGAACTTGGGCATAAAAAACTTATCCAAAAAATCTTGGACATAATAAGATTGAATGGTTTTTAGTTAAACCAAAAAACAAGTTTCTATTTGAAATATATGTACCAACATATATGTCGTGAACTCCAAGAAAAGAAAAAGAAAAGGTGAAGTATTTCATGGCCATCTCTCAGGAACACTATGCTCAAATTAGGCAACGATCACTTTGATTGTTCAGTAGTTCAATATATTTGGTGTGTGTATTTAGAAAGAGAAATATGTTTACTTTACATGTGCTTCTTTTCCATAATTCTTCTCTTTCCATTTGGGTTAGGGTGTTCTAATATTAAGTAGCTGCTTTGAAAACACTATTTTTTCAGGTTGAAGAGTTGTATTCGTTGGACCTCCACTCTCTTAACAATATGAGGTATGTATGGCGTTCGATTTTTGTGTCTTAACATATTGTTGATAAGATATGTATTTTAATCTTTTCCTTCTTCAGGCCTATATATGGTTTGATATTTCTATTCAAATGGCGTCCAGGGGACAAAGATGATCGTCTTGTTATTAAGGATCCTAACCCAAATCTATTTTTTGCGAGTCAGGTTGGCTTTATGATATTGAACATGGAAGATTTATCACTTATCAAGTGATAAATAGGAATGTATAACTTATTTGTTGACTTTTTCTAACATTCAGTTCCTTTGGCTTTCCTTGTGTCACAGGTAATTAACAATGCTTGTGCAACTCAAGCAATCTTGTCTATTCTGATGAATTGTCCCGATATTGATATTGGCCCGGAGTTATCCAAGTTGAAGGATTTCACTAAGAACTTCCCACCTGAACTCAAAGGTTTGGCTATTAATAATAGTGAAGCTATACGTACGGCCCACAATAGTTTTGCGAGGCCAGAACCCTTCGTTCCTGATGAGCAAAAAGCTTCTAGCAAGGATGATGATGTGTACCATTTTATAAGCTATATACCTATCGAAGGGGTACTTTATGAACTTGATGGGTTGAAGGATGGACCTATTAGCCATGGCCCTTGCCCAGGCAGCCACGGTGACCTTGAGTGGCTGAAGATGGTTCAACCCGTGATTCAAGAACGCATTGAAAGGTACTCAAAGAGTGAGATAAGATTCAACCTCATGGCCATAATTAAGAATCGAAAAGAGATGTATACTGTCGAGCTTAAGGAGCTCCAGAAGAAGAGAGAGCGCATTTTGCAGCAGTTGGCTGCCTTGCAATCAGAAACACTGTTGGAACATAGCAATAACGAGTTTTTGAACAAATCGTTGTCAGAAGTAAATGCTGGGATTGAGAGTGCTACAGAGAAAATCTTGATGGAAGAGGAAAAACTCAAGAAGTGGAGAACTGAAAATATCAGAAGGAAGCACAATTACATACCCTTTTTGTTCAACTTCCTAAAGATTCTTGCGGAAAAAAAACAGTTGAAACCCCTTATCGAGAAGGCTAAGCAGAAAACTGGTGGCCCTAGGTGAAGCTTGCTTTTGGGTTACTCTTGTATTATCTTTGATATGTAGCTTACCTTTTTGGTATTCTTACCCTACACAATAGATAATCTAATCGTTTTCAACTTCTCGTCTCTGGTGTCACTCTGCACAAGACTCTTTTTATTTGTTTGAATATACACTTAATGATCTTCATGCTTTAACTCTGGGTAGTAAAGAAATTAGACTACACTTGGATGTTCGTGTTTTTATTAAACTAGATATATATAAAGTACCCTCAACCCTCGAGTACTTGTTTTGATAATAATACTCCTGAACTTTCTTTGAAACGTTGCATTATTACTTGATCACAATCTGAGCTCTCAAGACTCCACCAGGGTAAGTTATTTGCCACCAGTCTCCATGAGTTCATTACATTTTGTAATTGTGTTACATTAGATGCATCCTTTATATTTTTTCTAACTAATACAATTTGTAGTTATAAATTGAAACATATATGCTTTTTTACTAGTGATTTGTCGCATTGTTGTTATTCTTGAAGTTTGAAATGGTATATTAATTAGTGTGCCGTTAGATACATTTTGTGGTGTTATTGGAGTTTGGACATTGTTTGGGATTATATACTTTCTTTGCATGAAGAGTGTTATCGTTTTATAATTGAAATTTTGCTGCAATGTTTATGATATTCTAAAAGCAAATTTGTTATATTTATGATTGGAGTCTTTTTCAGAAACCTTCGGGGATTGTTGGCTCGAACGTTTAGCCTTGAGTAAGTTAGGCTTCTTGATCCAAGGTTAGTCTTGGCAAATCAGTGGATCCAGTTGTTAAGTTATAGGGGAAGTAGAGTTATGAATTCAGCCTACATAAAAAGAGTTGATTGAAAACGTAACATTGATTTTTTTTTACTATAGAGGCCACAATATTTTTGGTCAAAAATGGAGTTCACTTTCTCTTTTCTAACTTGGTGAAACACATTCAAGAATTGGAATAATTTTTTCGTCGAAGTATAAGATTGTAATTTTCTTATTTTATACTTAAGTACCATTCACCACAAATCAAATTTTTATTTTAATATTAATTTTGAAATGTTAGATTACAACTTATACTAACTAGTGCTGTATTTAAATAAAAACATAGTTGTAGCAAAGTGAAAACATAGTTGTAGCAAAGTGGTTGTGCCCCACAAAACTTCAAAGGCACAAAACTTCAAATCAACCTAACTAAGATAACTCCCTCCATTTCATCTTCTCTTTTCTTTTTTCTTTAAACTAATTCATCTCTCCTCTTGTTCTTTGTAATACTTAGGGGAAGGCAAACAATATGCAAATCGATTTTGCCAAACTTACTGCATGTCACTCTTTGCAATGCCGGTTAAGGTGGTCTCTTCCTTGGAAAGATTACTGAGAAGTCTCTTTTGGGAAGGTCACTTGGGTAGCAAAATTAATCACTCGGTGAAATGGAATAAAGTCACTCGTTCTCAACTGAATGGCGGCCTTGGTTTGGGAGGTCTGAGCAACAAAAATATTACACTCTTAGGCAAATAGGGATGGGGATGGGGATTCATGGAGGAGGAGGAAGAGTCTACGCGCCAAGTAGTTCGAACCATTTATGCAAATAACCTTTTAATTGGCACACCATTAACAAATCTAGCAATAGCCTGAAAAGTTCAAAATGAATTGTACTCATAGTGTTATCGGGATAAGGTGCCCAACACTATTAGTATACTGTATAAACCTTTTAGATTATCACTTGAGCATAGATTCTCTTGTGTCTCTACACAATTTAAGCTATTTAAAATAATTTTGGATCTAAATTTACTAGATTGAGTTACACAATTTTGTCAATAATAAAAAGTTGCTTAAACAAAAGGATAATGTTTCTATTTATAAAAAATTGGAAACTAATCATATTCTTAATTAATCATCAAAACTATTCTCAATCCCAATAAACTAAGAAAACTAATCCTAAATCTATTCAATAGTGGAAACTAATACCAATTCTAATTGATGATTTAACCATAATACTCTAATCCTACTGCATCACTAAAAAAAACTCGTCTTCGAGCTCTAAAATAAAAAATTAAGGGAAAATTAAAAAGATAATCCAAGAGAGTGAAAATTCTCACCCTTGAGTTCAAGGTGATAACATGAAGCTTTCTTGTTTCAGCTCTTCGGGTGTGGTAGTCTTTAACTATTCCAAGTATTTTCTTCAAGTTCGGGTGTTGCCGTGTTATGAGAATATCAAGGGATATTTAGGGAGAGTAACTCTCTTGATGTTATGACAATTGTTTATGCATAATTTATATTTGTAAAGATGTGTGTACTTTGAGCCGTAACATTGTAGTCATGAGATATTGCACAAAGCAATATATAATCTCTTATTATGGATCAAGGATCCCCAAATGTAAATATTGAGTTAACAAAGTCCAAGTTCTATACGTGTTGTTTATGTGTTTTTTGAGTTGTTAAGATCCATTGGATGGGAAGGATATGTGAAATTTTAGGGTCATCCGCCTAAAATTTTCCAAGAGAAATGGGAAAACAGACCGAAAATCAATTCATCCTAAATTCATGTGGGTCATTTTACGGTAATTTTTTTTTTTTTTTTTTTTTTTTTTTTTTTTGCTATTTTCCAGAATGGGATAAGAGTCAATTTCCTAAAAAGAGTTGGATGTCCATTTTGATATTGCAGCCTTCAATCCTTTAAATATCAATGGGCCCAAATACGAAAGAGGCCGGGCTGAACCTGCTTAGCAAACAATGCAATACAGGGGTCCGACGGAAACCCTCGTAATACGGCTATTACCTTTTTCCCCCTTCTCACAAAGCCGAAAGAATTGCAGGAAATTCAGAAGAAGAAGAAGGTTGAAGAAAAGAAGTGGGAGAGGATATCATACAACTTTATCCCTTGATAGCGTCTGACATTTCCTTCCTGGATATGGCTGAGAACAAAGGGGTTGTTCCTCCACCCCACGATTTGAGTGCCAAGTGGGATGCTTGTCTTGATTTGACGCTGCGTCGATTCGTTTACTCTTCCTTCGCTGGTGCATTTGGTGGCCTCCTTTTCTTCAGTAATGATAATCATAATTCCTTCTCACCCTTTCTCTTTTTTTATTTTCACCTTTTTATACTTTCCTAATCTTCACATGGCGGATGTTACAGTTTTAACCCAAGCATTTCTTTCTCTCGCTATTATTTCCTATAAATTGGAATTGCATGTTATTACATTGGATCAATCGTATATTATGATTTTTTTTCGTCTGTCGATTTGGAATGTATGTTTATCAACAAATGAAAGAGATGTACAGATTTATTCTGCGACGAGACTGTAAACTTAAGAAATTTAGGTTCGCTTAACTTGGCTCTTCACATATTTGGTGAGCATTTTTTTCTGTACTACTCGTGTATCCATTTACAAATATCAGGATTTTCTACGTTTTTGTTAAGCAAACTTGTGAATTTGAACCCAGTCAGCCAATTTCGGACATGCAGGATTTTTGCAAAATAAACGGCCTCTTTTGTTGTTTATGTTGAAGTACCGAACTCGTTAATCAATGTTTTATCATGTTTCTGAAACTTCAGTTGTTTGATTCTAATAAACTCACTAATGAGCACTGTATCGTGATTTACGACTAGGGAGTCCGGTGACTCGTTGGGCTTCTATAGCTTTTGGCGCTGGATTGGGCATTGGATCAGCATACACAGATTGTAATTCTTTATTTGAAGGTTCCACCGCCAAATTCACATCTCCAAAAATCACAGAGGCTCAGCCTTCACAGGTGAAATTCAGATGTACAGTAAAACCATCTCCTTGAATTAGAGTGTGTTTTGAATACATTCTCAAATGTTTAATTTAAAAAATAAGTTATTTTGGAAAAAATTTAGGTGTTTGAAAAACACGGGCCCTTAATCTGTTTAATGTGATATTATTTGATCAACCTTTTTTATTTGATAATGTGAAAAACACGTCCTAGAAGTACATACAATTTGTTTTTGACGAAGTGTCTATGTTGGATACGTCACCTTTTTTTTTTGTAATAAATTGCTCATATGGTTGACACATCATGATCATACTAACATTTAATAAATTGTCCATGTGGTTGCACCTTCATTTTGGTAAGTTTAGATAGGTGGTGGGGCTGAGAGTGACATTAGATCATTGGCCAATCATTCTCAGCTCGAGTATTCAGAAATGTGCACCTGACCCTTCAGGTTCGCATATGTGATTAAACATCTTTCCTCTAAGTCCTCTTAATCATTAAGATGGAATGAATCAGTAGCTGGGAAGTGGAAGCATTTTGATTTATTGGAAAGTTAAGATACCTTAAAATTTTGCTTACTTCTTGGAATGCAAAGGTCTTCTGGAACAGTAGGATTAAGAAACAAGAAATCTTTGCAGAGATTAAGTTGATTAATCTGGCAGAGACGAAGGGTCTGTTGGATGATTATTTGAAACAAAAGCAAGAATCGATAAAGGTGGAGTTTGTTGATCTAGTTAGTGGTTAAACAAAATGTTAGTTGGAGGCAAAATATGGTCATTTGGACTAAAGGAGACTAACATCTTTTGGTCATAGGGTGCCCAGTGGTAGGAAAAGAAAAATATATGGGTGTGGCAAATCCCGAGATCCATGTGGGTTCACTATGGTCCTGGAGATTGTCTAGAGGGGGATATTGAGGGACTTTGTTGGATCTTTGGCGTGTGAGGAATGGTAGAATTCCTAAAAGTTGGGAGAACCCTTTGGATGTTTGGTTCCTCGTTATATTTCATGTTTCCCTTTGAGTTTTGATTTCAAAGAGCTTTTTAAATTATTCTATGGGTTCTATTCTGCACAATTGGAGCCCTTTTCTTGAATTGTGTGTTTCCTTTTGAGGGATTGTCTGTTTTGCCCCCTCGTTTTCTTTCCTTTGTTATCAATGAAAGTTATTTCATAAAAAAAGTAATCAACAAACTTTTGAGAAATAAAGTATCTCCAACGTGTCTGCCCAACATTTCCCAAGAAATTGACTTGTTGCCATGTTTGTGTCTGTCATGTTTGATGTTTGTGCTTCTTTGGTCTTAGGTCCCTTGGTGGGTATTATATTGTGAAGTTGTCCAAAAATTAAAATCCCATGTTTATTTCTATCCTTGTTTATGTAGCCTTTGTGAGTAAGTAAAACTGATAGCAGCTCTTTTATTCTAAGAAGCACATACACGGATACGAGACACAAATACGACACAGACACGGATACGAGACACAAATACGACACAGACACGGATACGAGACACAAATACGACACAGACACGGATACGAGACACAAATACGACACAGACACTATGACATGCCATATTTTAAAATTTTATTATACAACACGATAAGGAAATGTTTATTAAAATATTCATTTTCTAAAAATATATATCATTTCTTAGTAAAAGATGCATTTATATGCTTAAAAGACTTATCTCGATGTATTCCACACCCAAAGTTATTATTATTGTCATATGAGTCTTTAGTCTACTCAACAAGTGTTCTATGCATATCTAATGCATTTGTTGCACTAACAAGTGTTCGATAGATGTCCCATCCAGCATCGAAGTGTCCATGTGTTGCACAGGTTCATGGGCACGCTAACCAAACTAAATGGTCTATGCTTCTTAGCTTCTATTTGTTCTTTATCCAGAAGTTTCTTGTACCATTTATTCAGTGGATTTGATCTTTCTTGGTGCGTTGGCATCTTCTTAGGGTAATAGAATAACAGAATAGTCACAGAATAATGACAATATGATGATAGGTGTTCTGATGGTCCTTGTTAAGGTGTGTTGGTAGGGAAATATTGAGAATATTATTTGGGGTTATGTTCGAGTTCAGGATTATAAATAGGAGTTCAGGCTTTGGGAGGGAACTGGAGTTCTGGGAATGCTGTTGTGTGAGTGAGATAGCCTCTCTCAAAAGCTAAGAAAAATACAGATACATAAAAAATGACCACTCAATTTAAGGTGCCTATACTTTGACAAGAGGAAATAAATGGGGTGGAAATTTGGTACCTATTAAGCAAAATATAGGCACCTTAAATTGAGTGGTCATTTTTTATGTATCTGTATTTTTCTTAGCTTGGGGTGGTTTCTAGACACGGAGAAACATGTTGAAGTAAGGAAAAGAACCAAACCCAGCCCACTTAATTATGGCCGTAGTGATTAAAATTAAAATTAAATAAATAAATAAACCCAACTATGGAATTGTTTGTCCTCGTTGTGCAAGCACATTTTCTAAATTTGCTTCACAGGAATAGCTAGTCTTTTAGCTGCTACCTTGTTGTTGTTGTTGTTGTTATTTATTTTAACACATACTTGGGTTTCTAGCCATTATTCTTTCCGTTCACATTTTTTTGTTCATATGTTTGTAATTGAAGGAGAATCCAAATGCCGTTTCCTGAAGTTTCTAAAGCAGATATGATTTGTCTGCACTTTTATTTTTTAATATCTGGTTGGCATTTGGTTTTGTCCAGGAGGGGCAAGATTAAGGACAAATACTGTGCGAAGCAAGCTGTCTTGAGATTGAATGGATGTGAAACCGTAATTTTACTTGAGATTGTTTAAGCTTACTTTTCCCATGTTTGGTTTCAATTGTGTAATGCAAACTTTTTTGCTTGTTGACATTATATTTCACCTCCATGCACGCTACAGATTTTTGTAAGCATCTGCAACTTTCCCCTGTTGCTTATAGAGTTTCGTGAGCTGGAGAGGAAAAAAGAAATCAATAAGTACTCTTCTCGCCACCCTCACTTTGGTTATCTAATTCATGCTTTGACAACCATCTTTTGTATTGTACTCTTTGCAGTTTGATGGCTTGAAGTAGTAGGGAAACGTGATAAAATATTTTGGACTCTGGTTAATGAGACTTAGGTTTTGTTTTTGTTTTTGTCGTTAAAATTATTACTCGATATGGATCATTGAAATTTTAGCAAAATCAATTCTACCCTAAAATTACGTACACATATTGATCTCACCAATTGAAAGTATGTGTTTATTAATGACGGCATCGCATTGCTGAATTGCGTAAAAGTGTGGCATCGCCCTGGCCTTGGGCATTTTGGTATCAAAGTAAAGGGGACCAGAATCATTGATTTCATTTATTACTATATTACCCATGGCAGTTAGCTAAATTATTAATTGCAACCAAGCCGTGATGTAGCCAATTTCTAAGCATTAGAAAAGCCTTTTCAGCATCATCATCTTCTTCTGGAGATCCAGGATTGTGAACAAAGCCATGGCCTCTTCCCCCAAATATCACTAATTTGGAGCCTTCTCCAATCCCTTTCTCCAAATCCTTCATGACACTCACTGGACAAAGTGGATCATTGTCCCCTGAGATGAGCAACACAGGAACCTTGACTTTGGTAGCAAGTGATGGATCTACCTGAGTGCCATAGATGGAGGCTCCAATCAAGAAACAGGTACCCTCGTCTCGAGCTAGAACATCTATTACTCGGCCTCCCCCGTACCCAAATCCAATGATCCCAAGCTTCATTGAGAGGCCTGCTGCTGAAAACTCTTCGGTCAACCATTTTGTTACTGTTCCTATATCTTCTGCAATCCTCTGCATCTCTTGTTTTGCACAGTGTTCAGCTGGCGGTTTCTCCCATACATCTTCGTGAACTAAATCTGGAAGTAAGACACTGCAGTTCAACTTCAGCAAACTATTGTGGCGTGGTTAAGAGGAAAAAGATGCATTCTGCAGCAAAATGTTACGTGATACATAATTTTTAAACCCTGTTTCAAAGTGGACATTTTCAAATATAAAAAAAAAAAAATTATACTTATCCATCAGATAGATTCGAAATTTCTTAAATTCGAAATAAAAGTGCGATGAACATTTCTTCATTATAACATAAATTTCGTTAACTTTGATGTATTATTTTAACATTTTCATATTATTTGATACAAAATTGGTATTGAGAGTGAAATTGAATGTGAATGTTTGGGCAGCATACTTGAAGCCAATGCAAGCAAGACGATAAGCAAAGTCTCTAATGGAAGAATGTTGAAAGGCAAAGAGATCGGACAAGAGAAGAATAGCAGTTCCATTATTGTTCTTGACTGCCTTAAAGAGATATGCAGGGATTGAATGATGAGGTTGTTCCCCAATTGAAAGCTCCATTCCATTCACTAGTTCACAAGCATCATCATCATCATCATCCTTCATTCGGCCCTCTACGCTATAACGCAGTTTACCCTTCCATCTCCAAACACCCATATTACTGTATTTCCTCTATTAAAAAAAAAAAAAAAGGCTCAATCCTTTAACCTTAAGAAAATCAGGATTCCATCATTGTAGCAAACATGTTGGAGAATAGATTTAAGGTAGAGAAGAAAAGGAGAAATAAACATACAGAAGGGAGAGGATAAGCAAATTTGAAGTAAGGTGGTTGAAATGGCTTCCCGACACGGCGGCTACTGCTCCCAGTTGGTGGAAGGGAAATCAACTGCGCTCCAGCAGAGGCAAATCCCATTCTCTCTTAGCCAACAGAAGATTTGCAGTGCAGCCAATGGATGACATCCAAAACAAATATCCTAAAAATATCCTGTTGGGAGTTGGGGGGATAAAACCCACAAACACAACCTATAAGCTTCCATGTAAATCACCAATTTCTTATCTTCATTTTCTTTTAAACTTATCTTCTTCTTCTTCTTTTGTCCTTCCTAAAATATCTAGATGGACTCCATTGACACTAGACAAATGGATCAACAATCAATTTGAGGGGAAAACAACTCAACCCGCGTGTGACAAAAATAATTGTGCGGTGTCTAGCTCTGCACACCCCAACTTGCTAGTATTAAGTTCGTATAAGTTTAAACAGTAGGAATGATTGTAAGTCTCTTTCCATAACAACAATGGTAGGTATTAAATGTCATCAAAACAGAATAGGATGAATTAGACACGAGGTCAATTTACCGCCGTTATTTATTAGGTATACAATGTTATTTACAAATTGCCATAATAACTAATTGTTTAATGGGACGACACTTTTCTTTTATTGTAAACATAATGGCATGAGATGTGATGGTGATGATGATTCTGAACTAAAATCATAGCTAACCTTCGTCACACAAGTATGAAGTCACAAGATTTTATGCTGGTTATGTGTTGTCATCACAAGTAATCGTCATCACAAGTGATTAATGCTATAGCCTAGTGATAGTTTAATTTACATCTAACTAGGAAGTGATTTAATTTTGAAGAATTGCTGGACGTTTTTACCAAAATAAAATGATCAGTGATGCCCCTTGCACAAATTTTATTTTTGCACAGAAACTAGTCATTCTATTTTATCTATTTTGAAGGGCTACAATTGGCCTCCCCAATGAGGTCCTTTCATTTTTCTCTTTTGTAGAGTGCAGATGGGTCTAAGATATTTCCATGGATAAGACTCCACATGTTCAAAACCCATTATTCCTTAATAAAAAACTCGTAACACCAAAAAAGAATTAGTTTCTTTATTTATTTACTTTCCTATATTGATCTTGTTGGAACCTTATATTTGGACGAATGTTTAAGAAATTTAAACATGAATCGAAGAAAATAACATTAGGAAGGGTAAAATGATATCAAGGCCTGATGAAACAAGCAAAAAGGAGCTAAAAAAAGTGTATAAGAAACCCTACAATGCTAACCTTAATGCTGAAAGTCGATGCGGCAACACAAACAGTGCCTCGTCTCTATAACCTAGCACCATCAAGCACACACAATGCCGCAATAATAGAAACACGTTATCTTAATTTTGGGCCAGTATCCCATCACCATTGTTATTTCAGCTCTATACAATTTCTTAGTTTCTTCAAGTTAGGACATGATGAAGACTTGGTGATTTGGAGGCCGAGAGAGAAAGTAGAGCTATTTTCAAGTGCATTTGGAGCCTGAAACAATCAATATTACCTCGAAAATGGAGTCACATTCATGATTGAGGTTGGTTACCACGATTAGCGATTGTAACCCATAGTTTACTAGATCAGTTTTAAAAAGAACAAAATATTTAAAACAGCATAAATACATTTTAGGATTGCATGTATGGCCAACAAAATAATATGAACTCCCACGTTAACAACTTCACAACCTTTCATGATTGGGGTTGGTTATCCCTTATCACGACACCACAGAATGCCCAATCCATAGTTTTCACAGGCTACTAAATTTCAATTGATTGTATAGCAAGTTTGGCTGCCACAATGGATATATTTTCTTTTGTTAATTTCAATGATTTATTTAGCCTTTCATGGGTATTCTTCATATCCATTGCCTTGAGTTTTTTTAGCTGCAAACTCTGCAACTCAGATTTAGTTGATCCTGAAAAATTAATTAAACCATATTAACTTTAAAACTTAGTTTTTTTACTGAAAAGGAAATTGGACCATCTATTTTAGAAACTCAAAATACAAGTTAAACTAGAAAATGAAAGTAAATGGGTGGTGTGATTCAAAGAAAACTTACCTGAAACTGGTTGGAAGGCTGCGAAGGATACTCTTTCAGCCAACGATGGTACAAAATTTTGATCAATGTCCACATATATACCCTTTTCAGCCCAATTAAGTGAGTTCAGTATTTGAGTCTGCAACAATTCGTCCTTGGGAGCCTAGTCATACGTAAAAATACTTCAGTTAGAAGGAAAATGAAATGATGTACAAAAGGGAATACCACCAAAGCAACTACAAAGCTCCTTCATGGCAGATTCCCTGAAGGTGTCTCACTTGAAGGTTAAGTTGTTCATTTTTCCCCAGGATCCCACTGCAAATGGGACATGGCATGGGGAATGGGGGAAAAAATTTCCATTAGCCAATCGGAGATGGGGACAGAAGAATCTAATCCTCCTACCCCCCACCCCTTTTCCCTCTTTACGGTTCAAGATTATGTAACCAAAAATCATGAAATTGAAATTTAATAGAAATGACTGCTGCTGAGAGAGGGAAAAAGTCATACCTTCAATTTGATCTCCAAACTATTCAAATTATGAAGAACGTTTTTGACGTCCATCACTTTTGAACTTAACAAACATTCATCTTGAACAATATTATCCCTCACAGATAAAATTGTGCCACGTAAATAAGGATCAACCTGAAAAATAGTATACCAAAAGATGGTTAAAATAACCACAAATCAGCATTCGAGTTTAATTCATAACTGGTAAATAAAAAACTGGTTTGAATCAATTCACTTGTCACTTGCTTGCAGAAGCTCAATGATTTTGACACGTCCAATTCCTCTGATGGTAACTAATGCCCCCACCTGCAATCTCTCGACCTGCAGTTAGCTGAAACTGATTGTAGATCAAAATATTTTCATGTGTTCCCATTAAAGATATATATGTGTATATACATATTCAATGTTTTGAAACTTACATTCTCAATGAAAACTAAACAAGCATGTCTAGCTGCAAATGATATTTCCCTTGATGAGTCACTGACAGCGACAGGATCCAACACAAAATGCACGAAAACTTTGTTCTTCCTAAATAAAGACTGCAACTAGTATGCTCAAGTCAGGGCTGATTTTGATTAAATAAAGCAAGTAAAAATCTTTTTCTAAAAAAAATGATGACATTACATACATCTCGTTTTTTTTTTTTTTTACAAAAAGCAAAAATTTCATCGGTATATGGAAAGGAAGAAAAAAATCAAAGATAAACTCGCCTCGAGAGAGAGAGAGGGAGAAAAAGAAAAAGAACCAAGAGTAGAGGAACCAAACAGAAGAATAAAAGAACCAAAAATGCCAAAAAAGTAAAACCTAAATACAAAGGCTAACCAACCAATCAACCACAGTGGGACTGAAGCAATCACCACCAACAAAATTAACTGAAGAATATGATAACATCAATAAAGGAAAAGTAGGAAGTAGAAAGATCATCAGCAAGTCGAACAGTTTGCGGGCTGGGAATAAGTTCCATCCCTTCCAAACTAGGAGAAATCACTCATCTTCATCGGCTATTTGCACAAACCTCATTCCTTTGGTTTGCAGCAGAGAAACCAAAAAGAATATGAAATATGTTCCAGGTAGAGGAACTGCATGCAGACTCAAAATCTTATCATAGAACAAGGGCCAAATTGATTCCAGCAGCAGAACATACCAAGGAGTTAAGAATACATGATTACATGGAATTTGAAAGCAAACATACATATATGTATACACACAGAACTTAAGCCACAGATAAGTAGAAGACTTACCTTGTTTCCATCCCACTTCACTCAAATAGAACTTAAGGTCGATTTGGAATGACTTTATAGATTGCCTAAAATACTAACTCTAAGTGCAAACAAAAATATTTTATAAACAGTTCAAAAATAATTCCAAACATGCTCGAAGACTATGAACTTACTAGCACATTAAGCTTATTGGAATTTAAAAAATCGTACTGCAAAACCAAACCCAATTATCATAATAAGTAACAAAAACTTGGTATCTTCCTGTTTTAAATTGTCCCAACTTGTAATGGAGATAGATCCCACCAAGATGTTAATGCATAACAAAAGATTAAAGACGCAGCTGATGGACAGCCTCACAGATCAGAACACAAAACAATATGATTAGCCAATCTAAAAATGAAACAGCTAAATGATGTTAAGATTTGTACACCATAAAAGACAGAAATTTGAAAGCACGTCCATGCAGAACAAACATGCGCAATGTGTACATAGCATCAACCAGACTTAATACACAAATTTGACATTATATAAGATAAAAAGTGTCTAAAAGTGTGTACCTCATCCAATAGAGCTAGATACCTGGCTTCATAGAGATGCAGTGTTTTACTCTCCGACGGAACAAGAACCTGCAAAGCAGGTAAGAAACTGGAATACAATTTTTAACGAACTAGAAAGAGTGGAGTATTGTAGCAGATGATGAAAGGTAAGGAAGATTGGTGGGGATGAAAAGACGTTATATTAAAGAAGAGCTACAGAAAGCATTCAAGAGATAGCTAAGAACAAGAGAAACAAAATCCACCATGGACACAAAATAGAAAGTAAAAGAAGTAATTGACTTTTGTTCAGATTACATATGGTTGGGGATTTGGTGCAGAACTAACAAAACTTGAAGTAAATGCAGAGAAGGGGTTGGTGATTTACGTCATTGACACCAAAGGGAAGCAGCGGAAGGTCTAGAGAGGTGGTGGCATACACGGATAAATTCCATCTTCTCTCGGCAGAAAGTAGGGGAGGTTGTGCTTGAGAATGAAATATTCTGTTCTTGCTGAAGTGGCGTTCAGTAATGATCAGGGGGACCCTACTTATACTTCTACTTCTGGGAAGGAATGAAGAAACTCTCCCCGGATTGGGAATGCCAACCAAAGTGAAGGAACCAGCAAGATTCAGAGAAACCCCAGTTTGAACGCTGCAACTTATGGGACCCATTAGCATTATCCTCATCCTAGATTTACCATTTCTTTTCTTTCTCTCTTTATTTTTATACGATACAACTATCACACGTCACCCAATACGTACAGTTGAGCTCAGAGTTGTATCACCGCGATATGTGGTGGAGTTTTTTCTTTTTTGTAATTTAGACATTGCCAGTATTTTCTCTTTCCACAACCCCTCAAAGTCACCTACAAATTAATTTGTTTGTGGAATCTCTCGACAATCTTCTGCAGATCGGTCATTTAACTCAAGTATCATAATAGAAGCAAATCCCCTCCATCTCACGAACCCTTAAACTCAAAGTAAAAAGTTCAAATTCACACTTAGAAAAGTTTAGAGTGAGAGTTGACAATGAATTCAGAGAGAGCTTGAGAGATCAAATATGATGGAGGAAGCACAAGAGATGGAAAGATCTTGGACGATCAACCGGAAAAAGCTTGACAGATATCGAGAAAACTGAGACCTGATAGAAATTGCAAAGAAGCGCGAGGAACGTGAAGTAGAAACCCCAAAGTTTTATATTTATAAATAGTCAAACCAAAAATCTGGTTTAGTTCAACTTCAACTAGCCAAAAGAAAGAACTTCTCAACCCTCGAATCAATAGAGTTTTAGGGTCATCTATCTATGTATTTACCTTCAAGAAATTATATTTATGATAAGACTTATCAAAACCCATCAACATGAAAAAGAGAAACTTCTGTTGATATGTGCTTTGGCCAACTCTCTCTCTACAATTATTTTGGTTCATCCAACAGAGTCAATATCCTTTAATAAAATAGTCATTTTCCACAATTTCAAAACTCCATTATCAAAAGCCAGATGAGAGAACAAAGACAGGCTGGATGGCTTTGAAACTTGTCGGTCAAGTCATTGGCAAAAAGCTAATCATGCCAAGAAAATACAACTGTATTAACAAACATGAATGATCAAAGAAGAAAAAAGAAACTAAGGGCGACAAATATTTTGATTTAAGATAGAAAAATAAACCAATACACAAATTGAAGGAAATAGAGTAACAAATAAATAATACAACAAATTTACACAAATTTTACAGAATACTATCAAGAGAACCAACACAAAGCCCTCTCCTCTTCCTCTTGTTCCTGGGAGTCCAGACAATTTCAGACAGTTCTCCCTGCCAATTTAGCAGGCAGCGACCTCAAATGATCACAACCAAGCAAACATAGAAAGAAAGAAGGCATACAAAAGAAATCCAACTCCCACCCACCAATCCTGTTTGTAAGACTATCCAAATTGGAGAAATAAGATTTAAATTTTTCAACAAATGGAACAAGAAAAGAAAAAAAAAAAACATTGTATCATTCATAAATAGAGAACCCTGCTTATTGTGTCTGCAGTTTTGTATTCATCATCAAATTGAAATAGATGATTTGATCAAGCTTTTGCAACTCCATCAATCAGAAACGGGTTTGGTCTTTGATCTGTACAACAAGATCTTCTTCTTCTTGGAGCTCAAATTGTCGATGGTGAGCACAATTTTACCAGCTTCACCAACCCTGTAGCTGTTGGAGATCACAGGTTCATCAGCTGGCCCAAGCTTCGTTGTCTTCTGTACAATCACAGTATAGCCACCTTCAGCACTGGGCGAGAACTCTGCCCCATAGCTGACATCCCATCCTACAACTCTCAATTCCCAAACCAGAAGGCTTGGCTACAAAAACAGATGGATCTTCTTTTATAATCAATTCAAATAAACAGAGAAAAAAACACGAGCATTCTGATAAGAACATGTCCTCCTACCTCAGAAATTGGGAATTCAACAGTGTGTTTCGCTGCAGCCTTTATGGCAACTTCAGTAACAGGGTCTTCAACGGAAAATTCTTGCTCGCCTTCCCTGCTTAATCCACCATATTGAACTGGTACTTGTTCAGGAGCAACGTACCTGAGAGAGGAACACAAGGAAACAAAAGTAAAGGCCAAGGCTAGATGAGATTGAGACATAATGGCAGAAAAATGAGAAGGGCAAACAAAACAAATCAAAACAAAATTTGTAATTACACACTCACTTGAATAGGGTCTCAGCAGTCTTCGATGGTCCGGCGAACACAAACTTGCTCTTCGTTCTCTGAGTGAAAAAGGGGCTGATCATCCTGTTCACGGCTAAATACCACCATGGCACGTTGATGAACACCTTCAGAGGAATTAAATCCATCCGTCGTAAGATCAAACAATTACTTAATAAAAATTGTTTTGCAGGGGGAAAGAAAAATGGATTGAATACGGCAATACCTGTTTGGCAGCGAATTCAGGATAATTGTCTTGTAATAGTTGCAGAGCTCGCCTGGTGGCGTTTCTGAGCTCCCACTTTGTGAGTCCAGGCGAGTTTTTGAGGTCGTTGACTTGAACAATGGTGGAGATGCCACTGGGGCTGAAGTCGAGTTTTATGATGCTCTTCTCCAAAAACTGAATCCTCCATCGCAAGAATTTGAGGCTCTTTTCGTCGTCAGAGAAGGTGGCTTGATACAAGTCCTTGTTCTCGAACTCACCGAACACGTTGTAGCAGACAGGGTGGCCTTCCCTGTCGACGCCATGGGAGAACACCACTTTGTCCCACTGGTTGCCCAAGTCCTCGTCCAGAAGAGCCTCGATGCCGAATTGTTTTCGCCAACGAACGGTGTTCTTGATCATAGTGAAAGCATCTTTCACCTTGAAGTCTCTGGCTCGGAGGAATTTCAACAGGATCACATCGCTCCTTTCGTCGCCGAGGAGAGGAATTCCCCAGATGAACACCTCCTCTGGTGGAGGTGGCGGCACAGGCTCTGCCGCTTCTGCTTCGGCCTCTGCCTCCGCCTCTTCCGTGGGAAGGGCTGGTTCCTTCGGCTCCGGGGCGGAGACCGCAACTACAGTTTCCTCGATCGCTTCCACCGTCTTGGCACCATCTTCGTCGATAACTGCCACTTTTTCCACCACCTTCGACGTCTCTTCCGCCTTCTCTTCGGGTTTTGGAGCCAAGGAAGTCTCGGGCGCGGGATTAGGAGTGATTGTATCTTCCACCGTGACCGTGACGGTCACAGTCTCTGGTTCTGGTTCTGGTTGGGATTTGGGAGGCTCTTCGACCACAGCTTCCTTGAGAGGTTGTTCCTGGGGTACAGCTTCGGATTCCTGTTCGATTTTAGGGTCTTCGGCAGGTTTGTCAGAGTCTTCCTTCTTTTCCTCGGTCGGCTTCTCTTCTTCCTTGGCCGGGGGAGGGGGTAGAGGGGCAGTGAAGTCGTGGTTATTGAGAGCTTCCTGAATCAGAAGCTTAAGATCGGCCAGCGCCTTCCTCTGCGACTCCGGAAGCTCAGAAACAACGTTGGTCTCCTCCTTGAAAGAAACCGACTGAGAGATCTTCTCAAAGTCGTCGGCCGCCTTGGGCTTCTCGGCCTCTGCAACTTCCTCCACCGAATCAGGGTTGGCAGGAGCAGGAGCAGGGTCAGGTAGTTCCTTCTCAGGGGCAGGAGGCGGAACAACAGCAGGCTCTTCCGGGACAGGCTGAGAAGAAGGCGGCGGTTCGGCAGCAGCAGGCTTCTGGGTTTCCTCAGCCATGATTAGAAAGAAGGAAGAAGGAGAGAGTGGGGAGTGGGGAGTCGGGAGCAGAGAGAGAGAGGAGAGAAGAGAGAACAAGGAGTATGTTGTGAGACAGAGAAAAGAGGGAAGGAAAATGATGGAAATAGAAATAAGTGGAAATGGATTGGCGTGTTAATGTTGGAAAATGATTTTTTTTAGTATTTATTTATTTTTATTGATATTTAATTGTTTTACGTAAATCAAATGTATGGAATATTAAGAAAATATATGGAAACGATAAATTAGATTGAGCGACACCTCATCATTATTCAAATATTTATATTTTTATTATTTCAAATTAGATTGATTTTATTAATTTGAAAACAGTTCGAAAATCAACAATTGTATGATATTTATTTTATTTTTCTATATTAGTGATTTGCACACCCTAGCAAAGACGAAGAAGAAAAAGTATGTGTGTTGTTTGCCGTTGTAATGATAAGAGAGAACAGACTGTCAGAGCCCTTCGCCAGCTGTCATAGCATTTTGTTTGTGGGCCCTTCTCCTCTTCTCCTCTCTTCTCCCTCTCCTTCTTTTTACAACCTTATTCTCCCTTCTCAAACTTCCAATCATCAATTTCATTCCTCCATTTTTATCCTACTTTTTCCCTTAACCCTCAAAAAGAAAAGGATAACTCTATTTTTAGCTTCTAACCTTTTAAAACTGAACTCATGTACATAAACTACACCACTTTAGTTAACCCAGACTGAAGTTGCTACAAATCTTCAAACACACTTTGGTTTGTGATGATAATCAAGGAATTGTCTTAATAATTAACATATATTGTTGGGGTATGTTGATTGCATAAAAAAAGGGATTGAGATAATTCCATTTCCAGCCCGTGGTTTTGAAAAATGGAAGCAGATGGGGGATTGGGGAAGGAGATAAATTGGTTTTCCTTTGCTGGGCGTTGAACCCGATTTGTATAATGTATAAGGCCATGGGTGTGGCAGAGAATAAAATCTTGGATTCCATTCCTGCTGGGACCTACTTCTATTTGCCACTCACGTTTATCTCTCTACTCTTTCCACACCTCTCCTCTCTCCTTCTCACAGCCTGTCCACTTGCCATACCATCATCATTATTTCCCCGCCGGCACTTTCCTTTTTATATCTTTTTAGGTTCAAATTAAATCTCTAATTCTACTTCCCAAACTTTTAAATCAAAAACCTTTTTTCATCCCATTTTATTAATTCCTTAACAAAATCATTCACATCATTTCTTTCAATTATCTTATTACTTAAGTCCATAAATAATCAATATATTATTTTCTTTTATAAATCTTTTATACTAAGTCATAATCTATACATTTATTTGCAAACTAATTTTGCACTTTCTTTTCTCTAAACCTCAAATCTTTCATCTTCCTTCCATCCACTTTCCACTCTTTTTTTTTCAAATTATAACCTTAAACCAAATCAACACAAATTAGAATAAGAAATAAAATAAAACACATATATTAGCGTTCACATATGTGATGAGATAAAATAAAAAATAAAATAATTACAACTCATATAAGTATAAGGCGAGCCTTTCCAAACGGAGACTATATCATTTATACTTTTTTTTTCTATAATGATTCGAAAATCATTTAGATTATATTGTTTTATAGTATAGATATTAAATATATGAATTTTAAAAATGTGAAATAAATAATTTTTGTGTTTGGATGGAATTATTAATGTTTAGAAATTTTGGTGTTCAATTCAAGGATTTAGAGAAAAAAAATTAAATAGTTATTTGACTAAATGTTAGAGATCAATTAAGTTTAGCATAAATAAATTTATTGTTATATTAATTAATCGTTGAACGGAAGATCAAGCATCTTCTTTCTTTATATGTAATTATCGTACTTGAATAGTCAAAATATTATTGTTTTATACAAATGACAAAATTATAATGTGTTGTACAATAACATAAAATGAGGAAAATTTAAACATTTGACTTCTAAAGATGTAAGTCATTGTTTACTTTGGCTACAATGAACTTTCATCTAAGTGGAACGTGTGAATGTAACATGCATACAAAAAAGGTATGTAGTTTAGACCTTCTTGTTACATTATATATGATCAATTCGAGTTAGCGTTAATTATGCATGTATGTTAACGAGGAAAGAATGTGATCAAAGTCTCACATTTGTTAGATAAATGACGATCATGAATATATAAAGTGACAACTAATGTTATTGAGACATTTTGAAAATCTAAATAAAAAAGTGAAAAGACAATTTTTTTTTATCATAAAGTCATTTGCATCATAAAATTTCTACAATGTGTCTGCTTACAATTTTTAAAAGTTTTTCTCATACACAAGTTTAATTGGTTAATTGCATGTCAAAAAGTATTTCCATTCCTATATAAGAAAACTACTAACCATTTTGAAAAATCATTTCAATCCTATATTTAAAAACACTTTCATTGGCCAAGTTTTTTTGTTTTTATTTTTGTTTTTTTCATATATGATCATTTGAGTCGGCCTTTAAAGCTAGTTATGGGAGATGATCAATTGAGTTGGTAGTCGGAGTTGGTCTCTATAAGTGATTGTTGAAGTTAGACCCTGAAGTTGGTAGTAGCACATGTTGCTATAGGAATCTTCGACCATTAATAAAAGAAAACAACAACTGAAATGTCAAAATAGAAACTTATTAACCATTGAGTTGGATAACTCGCTCTTTTTGAGACGTTTCATTACCACCTCGTCCAAAGGATAAAAAAATAAAATATATATATATATGTGGTCAGTGTCAAACATAAATATAAATTATTTATATTTTTTATAAAACAAAAATTTTGTAACAAGGAAAGAGAAAAATGATTTGTTGTGATAAAAGGAGATTGAGAAGAGATCCTTTTATAGGCCACCAGGTCGAACATATGGTTTGCAGATGTCCCCATAAGGGGTGAGATCCACGGAACATACGTTATAACAACCTTATTTTGAAACGTGGAAGGTTAATTTTTAACAAAAAAAAAAAAAAATCATTTTCTTCCTATCACCAAGCACTTGTCTATCTTCTCACCCTTACTTCTTGGGTTCATCAACAACGGAATTAGATATTAGAGGCCAAAGGTGATTTTCATTGGAGGTAATCCTTATGAAGCATGTAACTAGAGTGAGGTGATAAAGTTGGTTGCTAGAGGTAGCCAGTAAAGTTGGTCATAGAGCATGTAGTTAGACCCTTGGTCGTGGATGGTTATCAATAGGACAGGGAAATATTAAAGCGAGGGAGAATAAAATTTGTTGATACAACATAAATGGTAAAATTAAATTAAAATGAAGTTATTTAATATAGACTTACGAAATTGAGATAGTAGACATTGAATTGAGTTAAAAACCTAATTGAAGTCAGGTTATGGCCTAAGAAAATGTAAATCAATCTATTTTATAACATAGACTTAGTTTTATTTAAAAATAGTTGAAAAATACAATATGGTATAAAGGTAGGGGTATTTTTGTCAGGTGGTTAGATGAATGCCGAGTCTACGGTCTACAAATCTATCTGGTTGCTGCCCCCACTGCCCAAGCAAAGCTGTAGTTTGTTGTTTCTCTGCTGTCGCTTTCTCTTTATTTTGAATTTTTATATAAACCACCATGATAAATTAGGCTGTTCTTCTTCTTCTTTTTTCTTTTTTTTTAATGAAAATAAAGTAAACGCATTACAAAAGCATTATAATATAATTTGAACTTTAAAATTTTAGATTACGTGCTGGAATGAGTTTAAAGGACATAGAGGAAAAATTCATTAATATCATGAATATGACATATAGTCTTATGATGGAGAATTAAAATAATTTATTACAGATGTATTTAAATGATTGAGTTAAGCAATTCTAACCAAACTCTATTAATTGTAGACACGTCTTTATGTTTATCTTTAGAGGTGTATCAGCTTTTTGGATTTTTTTACGGATTACCTATTTATTCCTTCTGCTTATATCATCATACTGTGAAATTCCCCAAAATATCCTCCCTTAACCCTCATCCACTCTCAACCCTTCTCTCCCTGATCTCCGCAAGACCTACCTCTAAACTCCATTGAACATCGTCATGATCATCCGCGATTTCTGCCTCTCTCCACATCGCCCACTCTTCCACTCCCCAACAGCTTAGGCTGCATGCGTTTCTCCACGCACGCTCCTTGCTCCGCTTCACTTTTACCCTCGGTACAAAAAAGCCTCTACTTCTTCTACTCATCTAATCTGCAAACCTCATTACATTGAAATCTTTTGATTTCTTCAAATTTTCACCGTTACCGCCTCTATTTTTATTTGCTGTTGGGAATTTTAAGATTTGTTGCCGATGGGGGAAAAAAAAATCAAATTAGAAAAGGATAAAAAATATCCAAATTAAAAACTCCAACTTGGTGTAGACTACATGATGGCAAAGAAAAAAGAAAAAACTTATGCTGTAACTTGCTGCTGTCGAGGGGAGGAAGATCGTGGAAGAAAGATATTGAAGAAAACCGAGAGAATTGAGGGATGAAAGTTGAGAAATCAAAGGACGATACAAAGACAATGGTTTAAAAATGTAAGGCCAAATTTCATTTCATTTTAACCTCTCAAAATAGACTATCCGTACAAAAAGAAAAAAAACCTCATTTTTCAACCTTCATTACAACTCTCTCAAAATATTTACAATGCATAAAATAATTATTCACGTAACATTAAAGTTGATCGAGCGTCAACAATATATGGTTTATCATTTACTCTGTTCATTCGATCTTCTCTTATTCTCTGTCATCATGTTCAACTATAAAAAACGAAATACATTAATAGGATAACTAATTATATCTTACATATTATCATTAATTGTAGGAGACGTGCTTACATATTTTAGTATAACTCTCGTGGTTGGATTATTTTCATCTATATTTGAAAGTCATCACTTGTCAACTAGGTTCCTTTAACCAGTAAGGTTTTAGCAAAAAGAAATAATAATTAATTGTAGCATTTTGGAAAGCGTGGACCTGACATTCATATTATTTAGGGCATTACCTTGGTCTTTTGTGGTCGTTTTTGGTTCTGTCAAAGGAAGTTGAATTCAATGAAGATTGGTCCTATGCATATTTTAGTATTTTTCAATGATTAGTTACGAGTATTATAAGAAGAGTACAAGGTTATATGTAGTCCTTTGGATACACAAATACAATATAATTCAACATTACGTCTTATCGTTCTAAAGAATGCGTAGGTAAACTACAAGTTCAACAAACAAAATTATTCTAACATCGCAACTAAACTACACATTAGTTGGTTCAGTATGTCAAATACAGTGTAATTTGTAAATTCTTTATAATTCAAATACACAATTCTTAGAAGTTACAGGTTCTTGATGATAACAAGCCTATGTCATTGTTACACTGTAATTCACCACAATCATATTCAATATATTTCAGAATACATGGAGTCATAGACAACAGATATTCACAAATAATCTAAAATACAAAACAATGCAAAAATATCAGTAAGTGAAACAAAACAATGGAACAAGATCTTTAAAGTTAACTACACTTCAAATTATCTCACTCCATAACACATAACACTCCAAACATAATATACAAATACATTGTAATTCACATCAATCAGATTCAATAGAATCTAGAATGGATGGGATCATAGACAACATATATTCACAAATATAGTGTAATTACCCCCAAATACAATGTATTCGATATCAAATAGCAACCACATATCATGTTTTCTACGTATACATAATTCATGCATACAAAGTATATATCACACGTACCTCAGTTTTTTCTTATGTCATTTGTGCTTTCCCTTTCCATCTTTTATCCTCTTTCGCCTTTTCTTCCTTGTTAGCACTCTTAACCTATGTTATAAAAAGGAAATTGATAGCAAATTTCCATATATCTTTTACATTTATCATATGTTATGGAATGTTGCATTCTTTCCCTTTGTTGTATCCTTTTTTCTTTTTTTATTCTCTACTGATTTTTCATTTCTTCGTTGTTTCTTTCGTCCCTACACTACATTCTCCTTTCGCATCTGTCTCACCTTGTCCTTCTTCATCTTCATCTTGTTCTTCTTGTTTATCTTGTTCACTTCGTGTTCAACAAGATTTGTTGGGTAAAGGTTATGTTATGAATTTACTAAATATAGTACATTTGATTAATTGAAGTACAACAACGGAGACAACACACCTTCTCTTCATTCTCTTTGCTTCTTTCTCTTCTTCTTCATGTTTCTTCCTTCTCATAAATTGCCTTTTTGAAACCTACACAGTCCCCAACTTAAAAAATTTCACTGTATTCATTAGAAAACAAGTTTTAATAAGACAGTTCACCAAACTCTTTATCCTATGTTTTTTCTTCATAGCAGTATTTTCATTTGGAGGTTCATTCCTCCCCTCTTTATTGAAGTGTTTTGACTTTCATGCTTGCTTCCCGACCCCTCAACCATTGGATGTCTTGGTCTCTATTGTAAGTATTCATACAAGAAGTTATCAACATTTACAACTTTTGTGTAATTGAAATTTTTTTACATTAATACCTCATCAAAAGAACTTGACAAATATTCAACCTTCTTTGTTAATTAATATCTCATCAGAAGAACTTGACAGATATTCAACCTTCTTTGTTAATGGTTTTTTGGAACAGTGATTCCAATAGCTGGTAATCTATAGTTGGTCTTGTTCTTCCCTTCCTCCTCCACTTATTTTCATTTTTAATTTTGCTAAAAATTATAAAAACAATAAACTTTATAAATATAAAACAAATTCTAGTTGTTGTTCCTGTTGTTCCTAAAATCAAGGGGATATCTTTTGATATATTGTTTCTGTAGTTTAAAAGAATAAATAAATAATTTATATCCATATCTATATACAACCTATAATTAAAAACGAAAAAATATTATACCCTTTACATTTTTGTTTGTGACCTTGACAAAATTTCACAGATCAACTTGAATGTGTTTCGTGAACAATTTTCAGTTAATATTGTTGTACATGCCACAATTTAAAAAGAAGTATAATGGTGTTCGTAAGAATTAAGGTTCAAACAAATGAAGAAAGAACTGCGAAAATAAACATTTGTGTTGATGAAGAAGCTCACCTGAATCTTGATGAAGAAGATAGTCGGCCAGAAGAAAATTCCTTGATTTGTGTGCCGAATGTATTAAGACTTTGAAGAATTTCAAAAGTATTGTTGCGGCCTTCTTTTCCTCAACGTTTGAATGCCTGCATATGATTTGAAGAAATATGAAATATATGGAGAGACCAATAACGTGCACGATTTGAAGAAATATGAAACAAGTGTAGAGATTATATAGAGTTTGAGGATGGTAGGTGTTAATTTTTGGTTTTTAGCCGTACTTTTAAATTCGAGTCGGGGCTAGAGGCAACTTGCCATCGATGGGATGACAAGAAGTCAAAGTCAAATCTCACACGTTACATACGGTTGGATTTAAGTAAAGATCGTATCTCTTTATCTTCCACGTCCCATCCAACTCCATTTCTTCTTCCACTGTTTCTCCTCCGATCAATAATGGAGCTGCCAACTCCACTACTCAGCCAGACTGTGGAGGGCGCCGTGGATTTCAAAGGTCGGCCAGTCCTCCGATTCTGCTCTGGTGGTTGGAGGTCCGCCTCTTTCATGATAGGTTTCTATATTATTAATTTGTACTATTACATTTATTTTACCCACCAAAACTCAATTCCCAGTTCCCAGTTCCCAGTTCCCAGTTCCCACTCACATCTATATATATATATTCTCCATTTGATTTAGGGGTAGAGGTGGCAGAGAGATTTGCTTACTACGGAATCGGCTCCAACCTCATAACTTATCTGACCGGCCCACTCGGCCAGTCTGTGGCCACCGCCGCCGAGACTGTTAACATCTGGTCAGGCATCTCCATGCTACTCACTCTCCTCGGAGCCTTTCTCGCCGATTCCTTCTTCGGACGATATCGCACCATTCTTTTTTCTTCTGCAATTTACGTCTTGGTCTCTCTTTCTGTTCCTTCTTTTTCTTTCCATCTCAATTTGAAGATGATCCTACTCCTGATCCTCTTCAAAATTCCTTTCAGGGACTGTCACTCCTATCTTTCTCTGCTATGCTTCCTACAACCTCCTCCCAGAACTCCCAGTTTCAGCTTCTCTTGTTCTTCGTCTCCCTCTATTTAATAGGGATCGGGCAAGGTGGGCACAAGCCTTGCGTACAGGCTTTTGGAGCTGATCAATTTGACGCCCTACACCCTCAAGAGGCAAAATCCAAAAGCTCCTTCTTCAATTGGTGGTTTTTTGGTATCTGCGCTGGCACCTTTGTAGCCATTTTGCTGGTAACCTATACAGAGGAGAACCTTAGTTGGAGTTTGGGATTTGGAATTCCTTGTATTATGATGATCATTGCATCGTTTTTGTTTCTATTTGGGACCAACACGTATCGTTATAGTATCAAAATATATGCTCAGACCCCATTTCTGAGAATCGGCCGAGTATTTGTGTCTGCAATCAGGAATTGTAGAGCTTCTTCTACAGTCATCTTTGATGAAGAAGGAGATGGTCCAGATTTGTCACAACAGAATGCTGGACAGTTCAGGTAAGAACATTAAAAAATCCTTGCCCTATATGAAGTAATTACAATTTAGTCTATCATATTTATTTAATTTTTTGAACTTTAGATCATGGTTCTATTTTTCTCTGGTTGTCATTACAGCTATTGAAATGCTAACATAGGTTAGAGGTCATAGTGACTTGACTTCAGTAATTAGAGATTTCATTAATTCAATAAAAAACTTCAGTTGCTCTCAACTAATGGAAATGAAATGGGTGGTGTGCAAGTTAATCCAATTGCATAATTACCAACATACAGTGTTAACAATCGATGGATCCTCAAATTTGGCAGATTTCTTAACAAAGCTTGCATTGTGCCAAAGGATTCCGACAAACATGGAGTGATGTGCAGTGCCAGCGAGGTTGAAGAAGCAAAGGCAGTTCTTAGAATTTTTCCAGTATGGATTACAGTCCTTGTATTTGCTATTGTGTTTGCACAGGATTCTACATTCTTCACCAAACAAGGAGCTACAATAGATAGATCAATTCGATCAGGCTTTATCATTCCTGCTGCTGCACTAGATTCATTTGTTCCACTTTCGATTGTTATCTTTATTACCATCTATGATCTTTTATTTGTTCCTATAGCCAGAGCTTTTACAGGATTACAATCTGGTATCACAACACTGCAGCGTATAGGAACTGGGCTGGTTGTGTCTGCCTTTTCAATGTTGGTTGCAGCCATGGTTGAGAGGAAAAGATTAAGAGTTGCTGACGAACATGGTCTGGTTGATAGGCCTGACATAATAATTCCAATGAGCTTTTGGTGGCTAGTTCCGCAATATACCTTGTTTGGTTTGGCTGAGGTTTTTACATTGGTTGGTCTCCAAGAGTTTTTCTACGATCAAGTTCCAACAGATTTGAAAAGCATGGGTCTTGCCTTTTATACTAGCGTATTGGGCATGGGAAGCATTTTAAGTAGTCTTTTAGTTTCTTTTATTGATGAAGTAACTGGAGGCAGTGATCAGAATAGTTGGTTTTCCAACAATCTGAACAAGGCACATCTTGATTACTTTTACTTCCTATTGTCTGGGCTCAGTGTTGTAGCCTTTGTTGCTTTCCTGTTTGTTTCCAAATCTCATGTACACAGCAGGTAAAAAGGTACGACTGCAACAATTCTCATCTATTGTAAGCCTTGTATTATAATATTTACACTTGGCTATACATTTTATGTTGTATGAGACTTGATTAGGTCTGTTTGAACTGACTTTCTATGTGCTCAAAAATTCAATTCTTTTACTACCAGGAAAGTCTCTTTTTAATCTATTGAACAATATACATGAAGATCACATTTATCGTCCATAAACTTTCAGTTGATGCTGAGAACATCTTTGAATGGTTTGTCGAATGAATCTAATGAGGCCACAACCTCAATTTATTTATCAACAAAGGGAGAAGGCTTTGAGAGCTTCTCAATCTCCACAATTTGCAAAGTGAATTCTACTATAAGTCTGTTGACCCAACGAACAATATTCCTATGGGTCCACAAGATAAAACTAACCATTACTCTCTTTTAGCCTCTCTTATTCTTTCTAGTTTCTAGAGTAAACCTCGAGTCCCGGGGTCTTATCAGAATCTCTTAGAAGTCTCTGTTGCAGTCTTGCAGAACTTCATGTTATGCATGAGGTTAAGGAGAAAACCATGGTACATCTGGATAGAACTATGGGAATACTAATTCGTGCGAGGAATGGATGAGGCTAGTCGGCAATGCCTCATCAACAAAATTTTCTATTACGGCGAAGTCCATGATCGTACCTAAGGTTTCTCCTAAATTGGGTCTTTTGGGCTGATGGCTTTGTAATAGGTTATAATTCCAACCTCGTGTTTGGATTGATTTCGTTTGTAAGTCCTATTACATATTCTTCCCATCGTTATCAACCTAGGAAACAGCCAACATTCCCATCGAAATTACCATCAAACTAACTTAATAATTTGAATTTAGAGAAGCAAGATAAATGGTGGATAATATGAAGGGAAAAAGAAAAGAAAAAGTGTTACTGTTAGTGTCCACTATTTCTCCTTCCTTACAATCAACTTCGAAGTCGGACGGCTTTCTTCTTGGAGGTTCCATGTCCTTCTGAATTGGCAGCGTTACGGTGGTTGCTGCTCTTCCAACTATGGACCTCATCGACTCGATGGACCACGCAACTCCGCTGCTTACCGACATGGTTGACGGTGCCGTTGATTATAAAGGTCAACCTCTCCTCAGATCCTCCTCCGCCACTTGGAGATCCGCATCTTTCATCATAGGTGAACCAAATCTCTCTAATATATTATCCCTACTACCTCTTCGTCAATTCATTCTTGATTCTCATTTTAGGGATGGAGGTTGCTGAGAGATTTTCTTTCTACGGAATTGGCGCCAACCTCATAACCTACTTGACAGGCCCACTTGGCATTTCCGTCGTTGCGGCCGCCGAGATTGTCAATGTTTGGGCTGCCACCTCCATGCTCCTCACTCTCTTTGGAGCATTTCTTGCTGATTCCTTCTTCGGACGATACCGTACTATTGTTTTTGCATCTATTTCATACATCTTGGTCTCTACTCTCTCTCCCTCGTCATCATTTTCTTTTTTATTTCCAAATTAAACCGTCTTCTTTGGCTTCTGATTATGTTTTGATCCCCCCGTTCCCTTACTTGGGAATTTCGAACAGGGACTGGGGTTGTTGGTTCTGTCTACGCTACTTCCTACTCCAAGCTCCTCCATCTGCGCAATCCTCAATAAATTCACACCCTGTTCCTCTCCCAAGCTTCACCTCATTTTATTCTTCTTATCTCTGTGTCTAATTGGAATAGCACAGGGTGGGCACAGGCCCTGCGTCCAGGCTTTTGGAGCCGATCAGTTTGATCCCCAAAATCCCCAAGAGGCCAAATTCAAGAGCTCCTTCTTCAACTGGTGGTATTTTGGTGCGTGCTTTGGAATCGTAGCAGCCATTCCGACTGTATCATATGCGCAGGAAAATCTTAGTTGGGCTGTGGGATTTGGAATTCCTTGTGTTTCAATGCTCACTGGTTTCATTCTTTTTCTACTTGGGACCGAGACTTATCGATTTAATACCCTGAAGCAATCGGATAAGAGCCCGTTTTGGAGAATTGGTCGGGTGTTTCTGGCTTCTATTAGGAATTTGAGAGCTTCTGCCTCAACAATCACCTTTCAAGACGAGCAAACTGCCAAATATTTGTCTACTTCTCAACAATTCAAGTAAGAATATACATCCATTTTACCAATGAAAATGAAACTGAAAGTTCTTTGATGGCTTGAATCATGACGGTTCTGTCTTTTTCTTAGACAGAATGCATATAATGCCTACTGAGGATGCAAGTTTTCATGTTTGGTGTGACAGGTTTCTCAACAAAGCTTGTATTATTGTTCCCATTGATTCGAACCAAAATGCAATGACGTGTAGCGTCAGTGAGCTTGAAGAAGCAAAGGCAATTCTCAGAATTCTTATAATATGGGTTACAGTTGTTGTGTTCACCATTGCGTTCTCACAAGATGCCACCTTCTTCACCAAACAAGCAGCTACATTGGACAGATCAATCATGTCGGGTTTCATCATTCCTGCCGCTTCACTGGAAGCACTTATTTCTTTCACAATCGTTATCTTTATCGTGGTCTATGATCTTTTGTTTGTTCCCATTGCCAAAAAAGTTACAGGAAATCCGTCTGGCATAACGACATTGCAAAGAATAGGAACTGGGATGGTCATATCTACTATCTCTATGGCGGTGGCTTCTCTGGTTGAGAAAAAACGTTTGAAAACCGCACTCGATCATGGACTGGTTGATACACCTGAGATGACAATTCCAATGAGGTTCTGGTGGTTGGTTCCTCAATATGTGTTGAATGGTTTGGCTGATGTTTTTACGGTGGTTGGGCTTCAAGAGCTGTGCTACGATCAAGTTCCAAAGGATTTGAAAAGTGTTGGGCCTGCCATTTTTATCAGTATACTTGGTATGGGAAACATCTTAAGCAGCCTTTTGATATCGGTCATCGATACAGCAACTAAAGCCAATGGGCATCGCAGCTGGTTTTCTAACAATCTTAACAAAGCACATCTTGATTACTTTTACCTCTTATTGGCCGCCCTTAGTGTTTTTGGCTTCGTTGCCTTCCTTTTTGTTGCCAAATCCCACGTTTATAACAGCTGACTCAACTTATAATCTCTCTCATTATTAACAATTATTTTTCGGGTTAAATTTAAGTTTAATTCTTAACAATCGATGTTTGTGTCTAGCTGATGAACTTTCAAAATTGTCTACTGGATCCAATTCTGTAGTTAATAGATTCGAAAATAACTGTGTGAAACTTATATACTAAATTTTAAAAAACAGGACAGTTTAGAGTTTCTTTTTCATTTGTGTAAAGTTTAAGCCTAGAACTCTTTCTTAAGCAAGATTAAAAATCAAACAACGATCTATTGTTGATCAAACATCTAATCCAATAAGCATACGTATGATGAAAAACAGTATTATAAATTCAGCCCAAACAACTTTAAGTAAACATCCACATCCTAATTAATATGGATTCAATGTAACCAGAACTGAAAACAAAGTTATCCACCCATGTTCAAAGCATCTTTCAACAACAAGTTGTACAAATTACAAAAGAGAAAAGTAAGAGAAGAAAGAGTTAGCCATTGATCTCGATCTGTTGCCAAGCACTGCATCAACATCTTTCACTGGGTCTATCTACTATCAATGTCGATGTTTTAAGCTTCAAAACTCTCTATGAATAGCAGCCTTCCAGTCGTTTTCCCTTGATAAAAGGACAAAACACTGATCAAATAGATGAATAACCCACAATCGAAGCTTTGTGGTTTAAAATCTATGTCAAAGAAGAGCATACATGAACCCCATTAAGCAATAAAACTAAGGAAATTCTAAGCTTTTATAATAATTAGTGTAAGATGAAGAAAACAGATGAGTAAATGATAAAAGAATGTATAATGATTAAATTTAAAGTAGTGCTATGGTTAAGAAGAGAATCAAGGGAAAGCATGCAGAATGCAGAAGGGGATAATACAAGATAATAACTAGTAGGTGTAGGTGTAGGTGCAGGTGTAGGTGCAGGTGCAGGTGTAGGTGTAGGATAGGAAGAAGGATATTTAGAAATCAACGTTGGAATTTCCGAAACAAGCATGCAGTGAGACATGTATAGGAAGAATAGGAAATGAAGGAAGAGTATGGTGGACACGAGGGCTTCACCCAACTGTCCGTCTCTGCTTCTAATAAATTACGACGGGGATGGATGAGTTTCATTTCAAATTTCGATTCCCAATTCCCGTATATGGATGATTCGCTGATCTTAAACGACGCTGCCCCGGACAACCGACGATCACAGTCGGGAGGGTGGAGAGCGGCGGGGGTGATAATTGGGGTTGAAATTGCGGAGCGGTTCGCATTCTTCGGGATAAGCACCAATCTGGTAAGCTACTTGACGGTGGAGATGGGACAGTCCATGGCCGACGCGGCCCAGAATGTAAATCTGTGGGTTGGAACCGCTTCTTTGCTCCCACTGCTTGCCGCCTCTTTCGCCGATTCCTTCCTCGGACGCTACCTTACAATTATCCTCGCCTCCGCTCTTTACATCCTGGTTCCTTTTCTTTTCTTCATTCTTTTAAACACTTGTATGATTTAGTTTACATATTTACATTTCTCCCAATTCTCATAATTTATCAAGTGTATGAAACTAGATGTAACGATATTTTTTAACAAAGTTTAGTAGTGACTTTGAAACTTTTGAACGTCAAAGACAAAAATTTAGGACATTTTTTTCTTCTTATTTTAGCATACTTTGAAGCCTTTAGTTAATTTTTATCTTATAGCGATTTTTATAGTTAATTTTTATCTTATAGCGATTTAGCTTTATAATTTATAAATAAATGTGACCTTCACTTAGTTAATGATACTTTCACAATACAAATTTTAATTCACTAACTTAGGGACGTTATAATTAATGTAAGTTGAAGCACTAAATAATGAGTGATTTGATATGCAGGGACTTGGCCTGCTCACACTCTCAGCTATACTTGCTTCACCAAGCAGTTTCCAGGGTTCTGGCTCTGCTGCCTCGGGAGCTTCATCTCGGCCTGTTCTCCATGTCTTGTTCTTCTTCACTTCTTTGTACTTGGTTGCATTTGCACAAGGTGGTCACAAGCCTTGTCTTCAGGCATTTGGTTGTGATCAATTTGATGGAGAAGATCCTCAAGAATGCATAGCCAAATGCTCCTTCTTCAACTGGTGGTACTTTTCCACTACTCTTGGATCCTTCATTGCTCTCATCATTTTAAGCTATATTCAAGATAATCTCGGTTGGGGTCTGGGCTTCGGCATTCCCTGCATCTCCTCCTTAGTTGCCCTCCTCGTCTTCTTACTTGGAACTCACACTTATCGGTTCGGTAAGATAGCTAACGATGAAGAGAAACCATTCATGAGAATTGGTCGGGTTTTTTTCAATGCGGCTCGAAACTGGAGAACAAAATCTTCGGAGATTGATATTTTAGAGGAAGGTCAAGACGCAATGCTTTATCAAAGATCTGGACAATTGAGGTAAGCTAATTAACTGAGATTTGTGTTTCATCTATTGCTGTTGATTAAGCACTGTTTCCCCACTTTTATTTCATAAATCTTTTTTTTTTGTTTACAGTTAAAATGTTTCTTAATCTATTTTTATAATTTTATTTCAATTCCCAAAACAGAGAGTTGAGATAAAGCACTAACATGGTCTAGGAAGCAGCAATTCTATATTTGTCTATTCCATGTCTCTTATGTATAATGCTAGGAAGCAGCAACGTAATATATATATATATATATATTATATATATTTCTATATTGATTATTTATATTTTACTCGTACGAGTGACCTTTATATTTTGCTTATTATGAATGTTCGAATAAGATCTGGATTTACCTATTGGACATGTGAATTTTCAATATGGAAGTGTAGCTCTACCCGCAACTCACCCAGCTTTAAGCTGATAGGTTCCTTAACAAGGCTTTGGTTGCTCCAATGGACTCCGATGAAGATGGGAATACGTGTAACATAGTCGAGGTTGAGGAAGCAAAGGGCATCCTAAGGCTCATCCCCATTTGGATAGCAAGTTTGAGTTATGCCATCGTTTTATCACAATGTTCAACCTTCTTCGTCAAGCAAGGTGCCACCATGGACAGATCAATCACACCAAGCTTCAAAATACCCGCTGCTACAATCCAATGCTTTGGCTGCATTGCTGTTGTGTTCTTTGTTCCGATCTATGACCGACTTCTGGTTCCAATAGCGAGAATATTCACCCTCAAACCCTCTGGAATCTCAATGCTCCAAAGAATTGGAGTTGGGATGTTCATATCCACTCTTTCAATGGTGGTGGCCGCTCTTGTTGAAGTGAAAAGGCTAGCAGTCGCTCGAGCACATGGGTTAACTCAAAACCCAAACTCTACAATTCCTATCACCATCTGGTGGCTAACTCCTCAGCTCCTCCTCCTGGGAGTTTCGAGCGTTTTCACAATGGTAGGTTTGCAGGAGTTCTTCTATGACCAAGTTTCGAGCGAGGTAAAGAGTGTGGGACTTGCACTATATCTGAGCATCTTTGGCGTCGGGAATTTACTTAGCGGTATTCTTGTATCCGTCATAGAAGATGCAACTGGGGGAGACGATGGAAGAGGTGGGTGGTTTGCTAACAACATAAACACGGCGCATCTTGATTACTTCTATTGGCTTCTTGCTGGCATTGGTAAGGTAGGATTACTTGCATATATGTATTTTGCTAACTCCTATGTATATAAATACAATGTAGAAAGATCAACGGTTTAATCCTCATCTCCATCAAAACGTGGCTCCTATATTTTTTAACTCAAAAATTAATGATCACATGAACACAAAAATAACCCTAAACTTATCCTTTCAAGTACTTTTTTCGGTTTACCTTGGCTTAAAAGAAAGTACACATCATCCTTTCTTATTTATACATTTTAATTTTCTTCAAGCAAAGAGCATTTCATATTCCTGAAACTGTTATACATGGATGTTATAACCCAACCCAATGCCTATTTTTGTGATGTTTTTTTACATGTTAGAGTTAGAATTCATATTTATGAGTTTAATTTTTTAAATTAAATTAAATGTTTCCAGTCACGAGGTTTGATTGACCCCAAGAACGAAGTAGTAGTTTTACTCCATTACAAGCATGCACAATGAAGTACCATTTTGTAAAGGACTGAAGGGCTATTTTTCTTGTGGTTAGAGCCTCTAATCTCAACATGATTTCTTGGACTTTAACAAACACCAAATCAAAGTAATGAGATGGGACAATTTTGAATGTGAAGTTAGATATTTGAAAAAAGAGGAAGGAAAAGAGAGAATGAAAAAGAATAATATTTATGGATAGGAAGCACCAAAAGGGAATGAAAGTGGAGACCCAAATAAAAAGGCAAAAGCTTTGTGGTGGCAATGAATGTTTGATATGCTATGCTTTCCTTCTTTGCCCTCCTCCTTAATTTTACCTCAAACAAACACACAAACATTTCTAATTTTATTGGAAAGACAAGAAAGTACACTCAATCTTAACCAAAAAGCAATCAATTCTCAACCTTTCCACGCGCCCTTTCTTCTCAACTGTATTGCACTGCCTTTCCTCATTCATTACATTTTTATTTCATCTGATCTCTTTACCTCTCCATCACCAACAAATCTAGCATTTAGGAGAAGCAAAAAATTGATCACTTTTTTTCTTTTTTGTCCTTCCTCAAACTCCTTGCATACCATAATCTTTACTGCTCTTTGGCATAAACACAATCTTCTGATTTCTTATGGTCACGGTAATATCGATTATGATCCTGTTTTGTGGGCTTTAATTTTCATGTTGACTTGTTCCTCCCCTAGGAACGTGTAAATCAAATTTTGAGGGATGATAAAGTGGGTATAGATGCTATTGTTCTGGATGTTTTACTTGTTGGAGAATCACTTTGCTATGATGCATTGAGTGGGTCTCATTGAGACCACTAACCATGTTTAATAGTATCTGCACAGCTTTTGAGACTGATTGTTAGATGATATAGAACTAAATTTATATTTAGTCACTAACTTAAATTATTTTTAGACAATTGGTAATTTAAAAACTCCACTTTGGGTTCAATACGATTAAAAAATCTTTTGATTAGGAATTGTGATTACGTGAATGAGGTTCATGTGATTCGAGATCTCTATTATTAAGGTTTTGTCCATGTTTTTCGTGTGTAACTATGTTGCACTTGAGTTACCCATGCTTGAAAACCTCAACTTTCACCTATTTGACTTGAAGTCCACCTCACCATGATGCGTTCGATTTTAGTGCCTAAGCTTAGTTGTTTTGTAAATAAATAAACAAACTTATGATTATTAATAAAATAATTGTTATTGTGCTTTGTGTCTTAATATTACATAACAACTCACTCAATCTAATAAACAAAATTGAAGGTTGTTTACATGAAACTAATAAACAAAATCGAAGGTTGTTTACATGAAACTAATAAACAAAATTGAAGGTTGTTTACATGAAACTTGAACAACATGCAGGTGTCATAGAATGGATTATCTTCAAATAATAATTTGAAGAGTTTGTAGTGATGGATAAAGTTGGGTGTTTATCCTAATAACATTATGGGATACGACTCTGTGACTCGACTATGGGATACGACTCTGTGACTCGACATATGAGTGAGTATCATATCCAATGAGTTTGTATAAGATTGAATCACAAAATAATAATCTCTTTATAATTACGTCAATATTATTTCAAATAATGATCATATATTACTAGATATTAACTTGAAGGAGTTATGAACTCATGTCTATAAGGGCTCATCCTTTTATTTGCATGAGTGATATGAGTCACTAATTCAATATGTTTATCATTTTGAGAACTCGGTTGAACAAAGAGCTAGAAATGTAATTTCACAAGATAGAATTCATTCATTCTCGTACATAGGTAGGTAGATGAGTAGTTTTCAAATGGTGACTTTAGGATTTGAACAATGGAGTCTACCTTCGCATCGACTAGAAAGGGACTTAGTTTATGATTAGACCATGAAAAGTATTTGTTCATTAGATAAATAATAGTGTTTGGGTTAGTTGCATAAATGACAAAAAAAATAAGATATATAACACAAGGATAAAATAATTGCATATATAACATAAATTAGTAAAATACTAAAATACCCCCGTGCAACCATAATTTTGGACTATTTTTCTTGAATTTCTCAAATTAAAAGCTATATAATTGATGGTTGCTATCTTTAAGAGTCACTTCTAAACTTCTTTTCTATTTTCTCACATTGAAAGATATTATTGATAGCTACAATTAGTTAATATCATTGATAACTGCTATGAGTTGTTATCATTAATAGCTACTATCAATGGTAACTTTTTATTTACCACCATTACAGTTGTTTTTTTTCTAGATTTTCAAATTTAAAACTATCATTGATAGAACTTAGAATATCAATAGCAATTAATAGTTGTTATCACTAATAGATGCTATTAGTGATAATTTTTACTTTAAGAAATGTATTGTTAGTTGATATCATAGATAATGGCTATTAACGATAACTTTTATCAATGATAGTTTGATTAAAGAAATGTGTTATTAGTTGTTTTATTTGGGTGCTATCACTAATAGTTGCTAGCAGCGACTGCTTGGAATTAAGAAATGTGTTATTATTTTCTATCATTGATATCTTTTATGTGATGTTACTACAAGTGAATATCATTTATTGAAATTTGAATTCTTTTTCTCCTCTTATATGTTGTCCAATCAAAGAGGATACATAAATGACATTTAAGCAAAAAATAATTGAACATATAACACAATGATAAAATAATTGTATATGTAGCACAAAATTAAGCTAAAGACTAAAAAGATGAAGACTATCAATAACTATTATCAATAATAGACTTCTATGACAAAAAGACTTGATATATAGATATTAGTGAAGTTGTATCGGGGTCACTAATAGCTCTTCTTAGCTTTAAACTGTTTGATACATAAGTTGGAGAGCATAATATTAGGTAGGGGGTAAATGTAAAGGAAGCTTTGGATCATGAAGATTCAAGCGTTGAAGATGACAGGAGTGATTAGCATATGGTGAGACCCCCACCCGCTTGATTGAAGGTAAATATTGAAGCGGCGGTGAAGTAAAAAGAAGAGGAAGGGGACGCGCTATGAATCGCGTTGGAGAAGCGTTGATTGAATCAAGGCAGTTTGATGAGATCCAGACAAGTAATGAAAGAGGAGGGGGAGGGGAGGGGGAGGGGGAGGGGGGAGTTGGGTTACCTTTTCAATGGATTATTTAATTTGATGATATTAGTTTGTTTGTTGTGTTGAGGCGGAGTTCCCGTGAACACGTCATCCAAACAGATAAAAACTGGGATCATCGTTGATGAGTGGGTTAGGAAATTAGAGAGATGAGGGATACCGTACACCTGAGTAGTAGGGGATCATGGGATTGGGTTTCCTTTCTTTCCTTTTCTTTCCTTTCTCCTTAAATCAAATCTCAACTCAATCCCCTCCTTCTCTGCTGCTGCTGCTGTCGTCGTCGTCGACTCGTCGTCGTCTTTGTGACTGACTGACTGACTGTACCACCACCCTCGGCAGATGCAATCCACAACTGGTGCTGCTTCTACTGCTACTGCTACTGCTAGTAGTCGTACCTCCGCTGGCGGCGCCGGCCTTGCTCGCTTCCGCTCTGCTCCTGCTGCCTGGTTGGAAGCTCTTTTGGAGGACGACGAGGAGGACCCTCTCAAGCCCAATCCCTGCTTGACTCAGCTTCTCGCCGCCAACTCCTCCGACCTCGATTCAGCTCCCGCGGATCACCCCTTGTTCGACCCCAATCCCTCTCCCGCCTTCCACAGGCAGAATAGCTCCCCACCTGAGTTTCTTGCTCCCTCTGGAATTGCTGAAGGATTTTACACCTCCTATCCTCTCAATTCCTCCCCTACTCTCGACATCTCTCCCACCTCCAAGCCATCTACAGATGTCGACGCCCAAAACTTCTTCCCCAAATTTTCACCTCAACTGGTAATCGTTTTATTTGCTGCCTTCTGTTTCACGATGCCCACTCATGATTTCTTTTCCCTTCAAATTATTTATCTGTAAATTTTGGGCAGAAAAGGGAAGGAAGTGGAGTTTCCAGTTTGATAGACATGGAAATGGAGAAGTTATTGGAGGACTCTGTGCCCTGCCGGGTAAGAGCCAAGCGTGGCTGTGCGACGCATCCTCGGAGCATTGCTGAGAGGGTTAGTTCTTTTTAAAAGCTTATATCTATCTTCCTTCACTCTTTTCGTTGACCACTTTTCAATAACCAATCTCACTCTGCATAACGTTTGCTGACTTTTGAGATGGATTTTTTTTTTTTTTTTTTTTTTTTTGCTCTATTCACCATTCATCATCTGTGCTCTCTTGTTGCGTCTGTTTCATTCTTACTTTCTACCCCTTTCTGTTATTTGTTGCCAAGCTATGCTAAATCATCACGTTTGTCTAATCACTATAACAACACACAGCAAAAAAATATTATTTACTTTTTTTTTTTCCTGATGGTAGGTTCGTAGGACTAGAATTAGTGACAGAATAAGGAAGCTTCAGGAAGTTGTCCCCAACATGGATAAGGTAAACTATGTCATGGTTGATCGTTATGAATGAATTTGGATCTATCTTTTATGATACGTATTGAAAATTCTTTTCTGCCATGTGGTTCTTCTTGCAGTTCCTTCCTTGAATTCCATTTTTATTTTTGGCTTCTAGTTTAGGCTGGAACTTTACTTTATGATTAATGAAGTCTAACATGTTACAATTAGTTGAGTAATGGGGACAAGATTGTGTGGTTGGACGTGGACCATCCTTACTAATTTCAGATAATATTTTTTCCCTAACCATTTCTCATTGGTTGATGAAGTAGATTACCCAAAAAACAAAAAAGACTATCAGTGAGTAATTACGAAAACCACCTACATACCTACAGTGTGCTATGAGGGACAGTAGACTATATAATTACAAAATGCATTTTACATCTTCCGAGCAACAAAGCCATCTTACAAATTTTTTGGACTGATGAAGTTTACCAAACTTCACTGGAGTTGGTCTTAAATGGATGTGGCACGTGTGCTAATATATTGAATTTTTTTATCTTCTCATGTATCAGATGTTGGGAATGCCGGTTTATTAATATGTAGGAAATAAACATTCATCTATTTTTTGGATAGTGAACAATTTTACTAAATAATGAAATAAACAAAATCGAGATACTATCCAAAAACGGAGAGTTTACAAAACCCTTCCCAATTGAAAAGGGAAGAATTTAAGCTGTCATTGTTGAAAGGAAGTATATTCTTACACCAGTAAAGAGCTATAGAGACAGTTGTTTCAAAGTTTTCTTGGGGATAAGTTTCTGTCTCTTGGAAAATCCTAAGATTCCTTTTGTTCCATATCTTCCATAAAACTGCTCTGATGATACGTAGCCAAAGAATACTCTTTGTAGATTTGAATATGTATTCTATTTATAGCAATTCAAGTCAATTTGTAAGTTCTAAATGGTGGGACGACATTCCAACCAAAGGCACTAAAGACTTCAGTCCATATTTTTGCAGAGAAGGGAAGGGAAGGGAAGGGAAGGGAAGGACAGGGGCAGTGAATGAAGATGTGCCTTTTAAGATTCTTCAGCTTCTTAATACTAACCAAACGATCTAGACCTCAGCTACATGCATTATGCCAATCGGCCCACCAATGGGGGAGCAACTTAAGATTGAACGTGTGAGGGTGAGGTTAGGATTGTATACACATATGCATTTGTTTGTTGGAATCCTGGAAGAACTTCAATGCATTTTGGTGACTTATCTTTGATGGTTGATTTTGTGATGAGAACTTCTGAATATTTTTATGGAAAGACAAACTTTTGGGTCTCCTCCATGAGGTTTCAAAGGAAAACCTTAGTCCTTAAAGTTTCGAAATAAATTCTAAACAGTGCCTAGGATTTGACCATTAGTTGACTAACGGAAAAATGCATTGATTAATCTAATGGTGCAGAGCTTGGGAGCGTCCACACTTCAACATGTTTTCTTTTCCAGTTGAGCTAAAAATTAGGTAAGCAAGGTGGAATGGCAGAGACGAAATTAGAAGCAGACTGAAGCTTCAATTCAACTAAGAGAAAACTGGAATCTGCCACCAACTTTAGAGCAAAAACAAAGGGTTGAGTTGACTGAAAGAGAGTTAGGAAAGAATTCTCAAAGTCTATTCCTGAGAGAAATCCATGTGCGCTATTCGAAAGGTGTCTAAGTAAATTCACATAATCTTTTTATACCCACCCTGATTCTATCTCTCTACAAACAAATAACCCAAAATAATAATTGATAATAATAATTCTTGTGAACATACATGGGTTTACTTTTAGCATGTAAACAGAGAAATGAGTTGGAACTGATAACTTGGTTTGGGTTTAGTGCTATTAGGATTTTTGGATGGAGGGACTTTCTTTCTAGATCTACTGGCAAACGAGCGTGAAGGTCATCTGCTCAGAACAAGCAAAAATGTGGTGGATAAGAGACAATGATGAAGGCATATGTCTTCAGATGATGATGGTGATAACTAGGAGGCATAGTAGGTAATTGTGGTCAGAGAAGAGCGGCGCTAATGACTAGAAGGGGAGAGAGTGGAGAACGAAAAGGGAGAGAGGGAAGTTGGCAAGTTGGAAAAGCAAGTCACTAACTTAACCGAACACATTTTAATTCCGTTTGCGAAACATCATTTTAAACCGAGGCTCAAACTTCAGGACCGATGATGCAAAATTACCATTTTAAAATTATTATGGGTAGGAAGGATGACATATCTTTCTTATTTCTGCAATGGTTGTTTATTTCAGGCTTGAACCCACGTGGTTTTCCTACTAGACATATTATCCTCTTATATATTCAAAAACTCTCTTTACTGTTTCTAACGCTTGTGAGACTATGTAAGCATTGTTTTCATTTCATATGGACAAAAGATTCATTTCCATTAACTTTAAACTTGAAACTAAGATCTGATTTATGGAAATTGTGAAACTATATGATGTCATCTATATTTGTTAGCTGAAGCATAAATAAATTTATCGATTTATCATTTTCAATCTTCTTGCAGCAAACAAACACTGCAGATATGTTAGAAGAAGCAGTAGAGTATGTCAAATTCCTTCAAAAGCAAATCCAGGTATTCAACTGAATTAGCTAGACGCTGTCTTTAGATTCATCTATGACTACAAGTTTATGTGAAAACTGTTGGAGCCTCAAAAATCGTTTCTTCAATTATTACCTCAAATGATATCAGTTTGGAAACCTAATCTGTAACGGAGAAATATCACTTTGCTTCAAGTTACTACTGAAGTTAATGAAATTTATACGAACTGAATTGTCCCGAAACACCCAACAGGAACTTACGGAGCATCAGCGCAGGTGTAAATGCATGGTGAAAGAATAACAGGTTGAAGGAAGAATACTACTCCAGCCTGCAGAAATCGCCCTTCCACGATTAGTGTAAATTAGTAGGATTTCTGGGGACTTGAAAGGTCGTAAAAAGTAAATGAAGGTGTTTTAGCTATAATATTGTTATCTCTTTGGTTCTAAAGAAAATATCAACCTTGTAATGCATGCATTCAATATATATTGCATTCGTACGCAATAAGCAGGTGTAACAAAATGTTGGGGGACTCTTTTTTTTTTTTTTTTGGGAAAAAGAAATTGTTGAATAGTCCATTAGAACATTAGGTCTCTAATTTAAGGTACTTGTTCTGTGTAATTGTATTTTCAACATCCATCCAATATTATCAGGAGAAAGCTTTAGGAATCGAAATCACAGATCAATTTTTTCGTTTCCCCCTTTTTCCCTTATATTTATTTATAGTTGCATTTTCTTTTTCATTCCATGATTGGCATTACAGAAATACATACCGCATTGGATAAACAAAGATTCAATTGTCACCTTTAATTTTTAAAAAAATTAAATGAAATTAGCTCTCGACACCTCCAGCAAATATGTTTAGTAATTACACTTTTAAAATATGTTTAGTAATTAGACTTTTAAATTTATTAGTATTTTTACAATTTATAATAAATTTAGAAAATTAATTACACTTTTAAAATATGTTTAGTAATTAGACTTTTAAATTTATTAGTATTTTTACAATTTATAATAAATTTAGAAAATGTATTGCCATCAATCTTATTATCATATTTTGTTTTTTTTTACTATTTTTGTAAGAGTTTCATATTATTTTTGGTCTCTACAAACTGCTTTAATTTCTTCTAACTGATTTAATTCTGAAAATAACATTAGTTACATTTTCTCAAATGTCCAAAAAAAACTCATTAAAGTCATGAAAAATAGTTGGGTATAAAAATTTGATGGAAGTATGAAATTTTCCATTTTCAAAAGTTTATCGATAATATAAGCTTATCTTTGATAGATTTGTTTTTTTAGCGCTAATTACAAATTTAGCAAAATTTACCTTTAATTATAGAAAATGTTAAAAAAAAAACTATTGAAGGAATGAAATTTTCGAGTCTTTCAAGTTTATCATTGATACCTATCACTAGAATTTTTGTAGAACTATTATAATTCAATCAACTATCATTGATTTGCAAGGGTAGGAGTGACCTAAGTTGAGTTGCCAACATAGTAAGCATGTCATTTTGGGTACTTCACTAAATAGAGAGGTGAAAACATAAATTCACAAGATATAATTCACTTCCTTCTTATAAGAGTAAGTGAGTAGTTTTCTTATGTTGAGTATTTCGAGTCTTTGAACAAGAGGTCTCACCCTCTCACTAATCCAAGAGGAACTTTATTTATGCTTGAACCATAAGCAAATTGTTCATTATAGAAATAAGTTGTACTACAAGGATAAAACTGAAACATACTATCCAACTACAATCGTGAAGAACTTGTGAAGGATCGAGTTGCTTATACTAATTATATATATGGACACAATTTATCTTACAGTGGGTAAGAGAGTTTAACGTAACTATAATTTATTAATTATAGCTAGATTATTAAATCTACATAAAAAGTTGGTTTAATTTGTTGCATGCATGGTAGGGGATGTTCAAAAGTATTGTTCGGATTCTAAAGTACTTTAAGAAGAGAAAAAGGAAAAAGAAAAGCTGCATTGAACTCTCTAGTGTGTGTGTGCATCATCAAATTAAAGAGAAGAACAACATTTATAAATTGGAATAAAGAAGCAAAAGAAGCAAAAGAAGCAAAAGAAGCAAAAGAAGCTAAGAGGAGGGGCCATCTGCATGCAAATGAATATTCTAATCGATCATACAAAAACAAATTTCCAAAAAGGATATAAATGAGAGGTGAACAACAACTTTACCTCTTTGCCCAATATTCGTTCTATAAAACTTACCTTCCATACTAACTTTATTTTTCTCTCATCCATTTCATTTCATTTAAGATTTACTAAAAGTAAGAAAGATTAAAATTGTATGGACTATGAGATTAAAAATGATAATTGAAAGAATAACTTATAGAATGGAGGATAGAGAAATTGAAATAAAATTAATTTTTTTAGCTATTAAGACGTAGATATATACCAATAATTAAAGCGTGTAATTTGTTAGCTTCTTCTTTCTAACTTTTATAAAAAGTGAAACCATATTGTATGGAAAGGAATTTGATGCAAAGCAAAGCAAAAAAAGAAAATACTGTGGGATATTCTATACTATTTCTTTTCTTTCCCTATCCATTCTTTTCCCATTTGTCTGTTGGCTAAAAGGATGAATCTTTCAATGCATATTTTTAAAGGTCAATACATTTATTATTGTTAATTGTTTTCATGGGCAAAAGCATAATGGTAATTTATAATAGTGCTGACCTTTTAGGCCAAACAAATTAACCATCTCCCTAATTATGTTAGTATTCATATACTTATTATCACCCTAATTCTTTGAAAGGGAGATGTCTATTAATCAAATTCAGAATATTGTTTTCAAATAAATAACATTTTGTTATAAAATAGAACAGAGTTTTCTTGTTCAAATTTCTATTTGTACGAAACTTAATTACTGCATGAATCCAACTACAGATGTTAAAATTAGTTGAGATTAATGAGAGTTTGAATGAATGAGAGTTTTCCCTTTTTTTTTTCTCGACAAATTGAAAATATGATCAACTTAAATCAACATAGTTCTAAAAAGCAGAGAAATATATACAACTAAACTTGATAATTCATTCTTAATCTAAACAAAGTAAGATATGGACCATATTACACATGCTGGTGACCAAAGGTTAAAAGGAATCTCTTCTCCCTAACTGTTGGGTTGTACTTGAATAAAAATCATTTAATCCAAAAATAAAAGATGCTTTCAAATAATAATAAATAATTTCCCTAATAATAATAATAATTCTTGCTACCCCTCTACCTAAATCATTATTTTCATCAACCCCACCATTATTTATCATCTTTTTATTTTTTTCCTTTTTTTTTTTTTCAACCCCCACTATTAATTATTATCATTACGTAACTGCTAATATGCTATGCTGTACCTGTACCGAAAAAGAAAACAAAGAAAAGAAAAGAAAAGAAAATCTGAAATACACATAGAAGAGGGGAGAGGAGTGGCTGATAAAGAGTTTGAGCACATTAGAATCTGTCTCAAACAAAGTCGCAATCCACTTTAACACCACCAAACAAACAAACACACCCTCTCCTCTCTCTCTCTCTCTCTCTCTCTCTCTCAAACCACCATCTGTATCTGTCTTCATACTCCAACAATCCCAAATGATCATCTCATTCTCTTCATCTTCATCTTCATCTTCTTTACTCTCACTCTTCCTTCTACCAACCTCTCTTCTTCTTCACTCCTCTATTACTGATCCCAATCCCTATCCCTATCCTTCCCTCCGCCATGACCAAGCTCGTAGTAGAAATCCTCGACGCCGGCGACCTCATGCCCAAAGACGGCGACTCTGCCAGCCCCTTTGTCGAGGTTGATTTTGACGACCAAAAACAGAGAACTCATACCAAACATAGAGATCTCAATCCTTACTGGAATGAGAAGCTCCTCTTCAACATCTCCCACCCTAAAGATTTTCCCAACAAGACCGTCGATGTTGTGGTTTATAACGAGAGGAAATCCGGCCACCGCCGGGATTTTCTCGGCCGTGTTAGAATCTCCGGCATGTCGGTGCCTCTTTCTGAACAGGAAGCTAATGTTCAGCGATACCCACTTGACAAACGTGGCCTTTTCTCTCATATCAAAGGCGATATTGGATTTCGAATGTATATGATTCACGATGATGATTCGTCTTCCTTTTCTCCTCCTCCTCCTACCCATCCAGCGCCACCACAACCTCCCCATTTCGAAACGCCCCTGCAAGAAATCAATCCCAACATATTCGATCAGGAGGAACTGCAAGTCCCCACTAATGGATACGAGAGTGCGAAGGTCAAGAAGAAGAAGGAAAAGGACGTCAAGACCTTCCACTCCATAGGAACAGCTCCGGCTGCGGCTGCGACCTCGGTGGCTCCACCACCGACAGAATTCAAGCGGCCACCACCAATGGCAACCCGGATGGACTTCGCTCAAGCAGGTCCATCTCCGGCGACAGTAATGCATTTACCAATTCCAAAGCAAAATCCAGAGTACTCTTTGGTGGAGACCAACCCCCCGTTGGCAGCAAGATTGCGGTACGGCTACAGAGGAAAAGACAAGATCATCAGCACCTACGATATGGTGGAGCAGATGCATTTTCTGTATGTGAACGTGGTTAAAGCTAAAGATCTCCCTGTCATGGATGTTTCAGGGAGTTTAGACCCTTATGTGGAAGTGAAGGTGGGGAACTACAAAGGAGTCACAAAGCACTTGGAGAAGAATCAAAACCCAGTTTGGAAGCAGATTTTTGCCTTCTCAAAAGAGAGATTGCAAGCAAGCTTACTGGAAGTGATTGTGAAAGACAAGGATTTGGGGAAGGATGATTTTGTGGGTAGAATTTTCTTTGATATCCCTGAGGTTCCATTGAGAGTTCCTCCTGATAGTCCATTGGCTCCTCAATGGTACAAACTAGTGGACAAGAAGGGAATCAAAGCAAAAGGGGAAGTGATGCTTGCTGTTTGGATGGGAACTCAGGCTGATGAGTCCTTCCCTGATGCTTGGCATTCTGATGCTCACAGCATCAGCCACAGCAACCTCGCCAACACAAGATCAAAGGTTTATTTCTCTCCTAAACTCTACTATCTAAGAGCCCAAGTAATCGAAGCTCAAGACCTCATTCCATCGGACAAATCCAAGCCCCCAGATACATTCGTGAGAATACAATTCTCCAATCAGGGTAAAGTAACCAAACCTTCTCAGATGCGAGTGATCAACCCAGTTTGGAACGAGGAGCTAATGTTTGTAGCATCCGAACCATTTGAAGATTTCATCATCATCTCTGTTGAAGATAGAGGAACAGGGGAGATTCTGGGAAGAGTGATAGTCCCGTCAAGAGATGTTCCACAGAGAATCGAGTCCACAAAACTCCCAGACGCCCGCTGGTACAATCTCCACCCTCCATACATCGCTAAATTAGAGGAAACAGAGAAAAAGAAGGAAAAGTTCTCCAGCAAGATCCATGTCCGTCTCTGGATCGATTCCGGGTACCATGTTCTAGATGAATCAACGCACTTCAGCAGCGATCTTCAGCCATCCTCCAAAGTCCTCAGAAAAGACAGCATCGGAGTACTCGAATTAGGGATTTTAAGCGCTCGGAATCTGCTACCAATGAAGAGCAAAGAAGGAAGAATCACAGATGCTTACTGCGTTGCCAAATATGGCAACAAATGGGTTCGAACCAGAACTCTATTAGACACCCTCGCCCCTCGCTGGAACGAACAGTACACTTGGGAAGTTTACGATCCTTGCACTGTAATCACAATTGGGGTTTTTGACAACGCTCACACAAACGGAAGCAAAGAAGACGCAAAAGACCAGAGAATTGGAAAAGTAAGGATTCGATTATCCACATTAGAGACAGACAAAGTATATACGCATTATTACCCTTTATTGGTTCTTCAGCCCTCTGGACTGAAAAAACATGGAGAGCTTCAATTGGCTTTGAGATTCACCTGCACGGCCTGGGCCAACATGTTGACACAATACGGGAAGCCATTGCTCCCCAAAATGCACTACCTGCAACCAATCCCAGTCCGCCACATCGATCTACTCCGCTTCCACGCGATGAACATAGTGGCTGCAAGGCTGTCTCGAGCCGAGCCCCCACTCCGGCGAGAAGCGGTGGAGTACATGCTCGACGTCGATTACCACATGTTCAGTCTCAGAAGAAGCAAAGCGAATTTCAATCGCATAATGTCGCTTCTCTCAGGAATCACCGCAATTTACCGATGGTTCAACGATGTGTGCATCTGGAAAAACCCAATCACAACCTGCCTCGTGCATGTTCTGTTCTTGATTCTCGTTTGTTACCCCGAATTAATCCTCCCGACCGTCTTCCTGTACCTATTCGTAATCGGAATCTGGAATTACCGGTTCCGGCCGAGGTATCCGCCGCACATGGACGCGAGATTGTCGCAGGCGGAGCACACTCACCCAGACGAACTGGATGAAGAGTTCGACAACTTTCCAACGACGAAGCATATTGACACGGTGAGGATGAGGTACGACAGGCTGAGGAGTGTGGCCGGAAAAGTGCAGACGGTTGTGGGAGATTTGGCGACGCAAGGGGAAAGGGCTCAGGCGATTCTGGGGTGGAGAGATCCGAGGGCCACAGCACTGTTCATCATCTTCGCGTTGATGTGGGCGGTTTTCATCTACGTTACGCCGTTTCAGGTGGTGGCGATTCTGATCGGACTATACCTGTTCCGGCACCCGAGATTGAGGAGGAAGTTGCCATCAGTTCCTGTGAATTTCTTCAAGCGGCTGCCATCAAAAGCCGATATGATGTTATTATAGATTTATAAAGAGGCTCACAAACAAATGACCTCTGAGATCACTTCTCTTGATCTCTATCCATCTTATTTGTTTTATTTAATATTATTGCAAATAAGTTCAAACACAAAACCACCAAAATCATAACAATCTATATATCCTTTCAGCTTTTATTATTTTTATTTTTTATTTTTTATTTCTTTTTAAGTTCAATTTTGAGCAAACTATGTCCATTCTATTTTCTTCTTCTTCTTGTGATTACACATAATATAAATCTTATTGATGCAATTATCCATCATTCATCAGAAATTCTTTTGTTTTCCTCTCTTGCTAAAAGGCATGATTTAAAGATTAAAAGGGAGTTCTTATATGATATGATAAATAAATAGTGAACACCCCACGTTTATTGTGTCTCGTACCTAATTATCATTGCTTTAGACTACCGCTTTTAGATTATAATATAGGCTATAGCTAAACATGCGTGGTTTAAGCTACTCGTGGATTCCATAAGCATTCTAAATTTTAATGTCTTAGGAAAGAACCTTGAGTTTTTATTAAAAAGCATGTCATGTTCGATGAACAATAATTATAGGATAGAAGATCGAACTTTCAACCTCTAGAGAAAAATGTCCCATCAAATACCATTTCATTAATTTTTGTCGTGTTAGATTGAATTCAGATTCTTGACAGTGCGACATAACCTTTCTTTAAAAAAATTATCATTATAAAATCACTTCAGTTAAAAATCTTTTCTAAAACATTATATAATAAATATATAATATTAGAAGTCTATTGATTATTGATTCTAAAAGTGATACCCATTATAATCATCACAGAGACACTTCAATTCCCTGTAACATTTTAAGTTGTTTGACAAACTAAATATGAGATCTAATGTAACCTAACAAATTCAAAGTCAATGCAACTCTAAACAGAACCGTGATATGGAAACAAAATCGCTGAGATCTCAAGTTACATTCGAGATGGTGACCGCGAAAAATATCACATCTCTGGATGAAAAGATGAAACAAAAATTGTTACAAACTTTCTTAAACATGATTAAATACAAATTGGCATTGTATAGTATCACCAACTGGAGGAGAATGTTGTGGATCCAAGATGAAACAGTAGACCAAAAATAGTGAAGGTACTGATTAGTATTCCACCAACAAGAATCTTATCAACCACGCCCCACTCATCCAGTCTTCCTCCAGCCAATGTTTGCTTTCTTTCAGTTACTATGGGATTTTCTGTCTCCTCCCTTTTGGGCAGCACATGGCTCTTCCGTCTCCTCAATACCCATTCAATCAGATTCTTCCTTTTTGGCTCTTCAGGCGAAGGGACATTCCTTGAGGAATTAACTTCATCACCCACAGCGACTGCTCCTTTGCAGCTCTCCAGTCCACATGCACAAGATTCAGGCTCCGTGGAACATGCACAAGTTTCGTGAGTGTTAGAGCAGGGAGAAACTTTGTCTTGAGTCAGCGTGTCTTCCAGAGTAGTTGTTTTATGATGTTTGGTACTGATGATTTCAATCACTTCCCCAAAAACAGACCACCTTCCAATGGATGTTATCTTCACCGTAGCAGAAGTTCCCAGCATAGTTTCCGGGGCAATTACAAGCACTTGGATGTACCCCTTGGTATGGCCAACCTAGGGAAGCAAAATAAATTGAGTTAATCAAGAAAAGAAACAGAAGTTCTTTGAAACATTAGATCACAGCTTACAGAAACAGCAATTTTAAGAGTACAGATCAGAAAATCTAGTTCCATTGGGAATTGACATTTATTAAAAAGAACTTAATGACAATGGTTTCATTTTCACAGAGGAAGAACAAACACAGCTGCCATTAAGAAACAGAGAAAAGAAGAGAGAGGATTTAATCGCAAAAATAATTTCACAAATTTAAAATTAATATCCTTGATGCAAGTATACCAGCCTTGCTTAATAAAGGTCAATGCTTCGGACCATCTTTCTTCCAACGTCAAGTGGTTGTGGGGAATAAATTTATGTTTCCTTTGTTTCATGGCCTTGGTCCATGACTGTATACTGTATAGCTCAATTCTTGATTGACTCTTTGTACCTCTTACCATCCCGTTGATTCCGCTTTCCAAACCTATGCTCATACTACTACGTGTGAGTCTATGATCCATTTTTATGATAATGACTTATGGGTCTAAACTTTTGAGTACTCCCCTAGTACCATTGAAAGGTCACTGATATTTCATGTCCTAACGTTTGGACTTTGGCTTCTTCCTTATTACTTGGTCAACTACATTCGGCGGTCCACTAAAAAAAATAATGAAACCTCGTATCCAAAAAATAGAACCCCAAGGATAAACAAATTATTTCTATTACTATTCAGAGCTCTTCAATCAAAATACATCCTTTGGATCCAACTGACAAGCTAAGTAAAACCCATTTACAAACAAAGGACCAATCAAATACCACCTTAATGTCTTGAAATCCTAATTTGGAATAGGTTAACCAATTCTAATTCACTCCAAGATCAACAGATGATTACCGACACCGTTCAGCTGGGCTTTTTCCCTCCGTCCAAACGCATGTAGAACACTACACGGTGGGTTTAAATGTTTAATTACATTTGCAGTAGATATTTTCTAATGTTAATTTGTTAAAGAACACAGACTCGAATCTAAAATATTTAGATTCTAAAACTGTAACAGTGGATTCTATCAGTTCCCTATTCTATTTTCTCCCTGTTTTGTCTGTAATTGTAAATAAAATATCATTTCCATTAACCTAAAAAGACCAATTAAAAACCTAGCTGTCTAAAAATTTAGGCCAAAACTGATCGAAGCAAATTTCTTACATCGTCCGAACTAATAGATAGTACTTAGTAGTCACCTGAAACTAGCCACTAAACTGTAGGCAAATTACAAGTTGGTAGACTTAGAAAAGATAGACATTAGGCAGTATGACTATCTTACCAAGTGAATGCCATCTGCAGCAATTTCTGTTATCCAAATTCTTTCCACTCTGCCCTCCATTCCATTATATGGTGTAAAAGCTTCAAAAACTGAAGTCAATTCACGGCTTCGTTTCTTGACAATAGCACTTGGAACTTTCTTCATCCTGGCAGCAGGTGTCCCTGAATGATAATAGAGTGTTTTTTCATTTTAAATGTCTGGCTGCTGGAAATATTAGTTTTACAATCACGTTCTATTTAGTTTTATAGATAAGGGAAAAGTTCCAAAAACATTAAGCATAGTTTAGACGGATATATCAAGACAATCAATTTATTGAAAGATATTGCTACAACCAGGGTTCTAAGGTAAGATATATCCAAACTCTTTAATTAATCCACATGCATATTATTATTATTTATTTTCTAGTTCACCAATTACAAGGGTGGAGATAGCTCGAATTGGTTTGCATACGCATACATAACTTGTCATACTGTGGCTATTATCACACCACTTCATCTCAAAAAGTTGATTTAATAATGCAAAGATCCAAAACTAGCGATTGAAATTTGAAAATTCTGCCATTCAACCCAAAATACTTTTTGGATATTTGTTGAGCTCTTTTTTGAGGTTGTTTCTCTTTACTTATTTATTTTTTCATAGAAACAGCATCTTTCATTGAGAAAAAAAATGAAAGAATACAAGGACAAACAAAAAAACCAGCCCACCAAAAAACACCCAAACTAAAAGGGGGTCCAACTAATTAGCCTGGAAGAAAGCCATAGAAAAGCTATCAACACCTAGAGATTTGCTTCTATCACAGCTGAATACAGCCTATTTAATCTCGTCCAAAGTAAACAGGGCCACCAAATCCTCATCTTCCCTTGTCAAGATAGGGTTCCAATCAATGCCCTCCACAAACGGCCCTGACATCCGAGCTATAAAGATTTGAGAAAAAACTAATGATTTCCTCCTCAATCTCCATTCCATCCCTTGTGCTTTCACCATTGTCTGACTCTAAAAGGAAAAGACCTATATGATTCTAGTTCCTTCTACCATTTTCCACTTTATGGAAAAAACCAATATTACAATCCCCTTCCTTAGCCCACTTAATTTTAGACTTTTGGTTCCAACTAACATTTTCCTTCCTAATCATCTCTGCAAGATCCAATTTTAGAATAACTCTCTCCTCTTTAAGGGGACTATCCAAGAGACCTTCCAAATCCATAGCAACAATCTCATCAATCCTAGCAATTGTTTCCTTCTTTTTAATCTGAACATCTCGATAAATATATCTATTCCACCCTTTAAACTGACCTTTAAGGTTGTTTCTCTACACTCTTCTTTTTTTTTTCAAGCTCTGTTTTTCCACTTAAAAGAAAAAGAATCAAATACATTAATATGGGAAAAATCCCTTTTTCCTCACCTAATTAAATAAGCTGCAAGCAAAAATAATATAACTAAATGGGATGGGTTCAAAAAGTGTTTGGACTAACACAATGTGTGCGTGCGTGTGTGGAATCTTAAGCTAGTCCGCATTCATGTCAAATCATTCCCATACTTAAATTCTAAGCAAAGAAATAAAGAGGTAATAAATGATCGCATTTGCATACCGGGTCGAGGATAGAACTGTGAGATGTGAACTTGAGGTAAATTGTACTCTTTAATAAGGTTGATAGTTTCACAAAAATCTTCATCTGTTTCCCCTGAAAAGCACAAGAATTGACAAATACATAAGATAATAATAATAATAATAATAATTGAAAAATAAAGCCTAAAAACTTACCACAGAAAGGTACTTTAATGTGATAAAATCAAACAAAGATCAAAATTACAAAAAGGTCCATGACCTGGCCCTGACAAGAAGGCATAGTATCTAGCCCTCTCCCAAACCTCCTCACACGATCTATCTCTCTCTCTCTCTCTCTCCGATAATCCTGTTATTTCTCTCAATTCAGATACCCCACAAAAAGGGGAAAACAACTCAAATATTAGTATATTACAGGCTACCCAAATGTGAGTAATACTGTATGCAAACATTGATGGAGAAACAAATTCAAGATGATACAAAGACACAAATGGGAGGAAATGGTTATGCAAACAATAAATCTTCACACTGCCGCATGAAGACCAAAACAAACCATTCAGGCTTGACCTTTCAACAACCAGGGACTCCGATGTATTTTCCAGGTGTTTCCAAAATAATATAATTATTTTGTGTATGGTAAAGAGAGTGGGATTAACCAGAGTTCCACTGCTAAAAAAAGGGGATATGAGATGTCTCCATAAGGCCAAAGGGTTACATTTCCATATTAATCAGATATGGTTTCATCATTAGGACAAATTTATATTTTAAAACGTTTTTATGTTAGGTTCAAATATTGCATTCAAAGACAATAATTTATAGATTACACTGTTCCAGTAGTTGATATCTTGTAACATAGAAATCAATGAATGTGGAAGCATATATTCCCAATCCAAAACAGTATGCAAAGAACAAAAAAACCATGCACACCTACAGAGAGACAAAGATATGAGTACAAGAAAATCAATACATAGCCTTGAACCCACTTACTAACCGGGAAATCCACATATTATATCAGTAGCAATCTGCATCCCAGGAACAAGCTCAGTTAAGGTATCTACTACAGTCCTGAACTCACTGACTGTATATTCTCGATTCATTGCCTGGGAGAAAATATAACCATTGTTCCTTAGAACTGTTCTGGCATCAGGAATTCGTCAAAAGAATATATATAAGGAAATTAATGTGGAGACAATGCTTACACTTAAGATTGCATCGCTTCCGGATTGAACTGGCACATGCAAAAAGGAGTATACACATGGATGAGACAAGACCTTTGCTATCTCTTTCAAGTGCTCAAGAATGAAAGGAGGATTTGTCATCCCAATCCGAAGCATTGTGCTTGCATCAGATGGAAGCTCAGAAACAATTGCATTTAATAAAATTGGAAGATTGACCCCGATGTCACGGCCTGAAATTTCATTATACGGCATTAGCAAGAACAAATGTTTTACAATTTTAGCAACCTTGGATAATATACATTATTTCAACATTCAAATTCAATAGTATCATAAAAGATATATCAGCCAATATTTAAAAATTATCGTAAGATTCATGATACAAAACCAGTCAATGGTTAGTCGGCCAACTTGTCCATTTTTTTTTATTATTCTTACGAGCGCCAAGAAAATCGACATAAGGATCTAGACCTACAGTCGTTGGCTAATTGTATCTCAATTTGTAGCTTCATTTTGATCATTAGGCTAACCTGTTTGAAAATACGATAGTACAAACAGAAGCACAGGAAAGCACTAGGAAAGAAGAATAACAAAATAATAATCAACAGTCAAAACTCTCCTCGAAAAGACATGTAAAACTCTACAATAAACCTTTTATTGTGCTTTTGGAAGAAAAACTAATCAAATTGGCGGATGAATCAAAGTTTTCAAGCTCTGTAATCTTGGCTTTAGTTTTACACTTAATTTCTTCTTTAACCTGGAAACTACAATTTAACTATTTCTTATAAATTTTTATAATGCGCATCAAAATTGATAATTTGAAGAACTGATAAATGTCCACTATGATGAAAGAACATAATCTTCATACAAATTTTCATCAAGATTAACTTTTTTAGAAAATCCAACTTATATTTAGGTGGATTCAATGTAATCTTCCAATCTTCCATCACAACAACTCAATCGACACAACAAAAATTTACAATAAAAAAAGTATCAGTTTGTCATATCCTATAAAAATGAAAAGCAATCTCAGATGGATGTAGTGCAATGTACCATAGGCCCCCGTGTCTTCACTGCTCAACCATATTTCCCTGACTCCTTCATTGATGACAGATCTTACACGCCTTACCTACAAATACAGTTTTCACAAATCATTTTTCAGACAGAACAACATAAAGTTTCCGACTGAAAACTGGAGTATACATGTCTTACAAAAGCCATACATTAGTTTAAAGTCCTTACAAGGCTATCAACAGTGTAACTTCCCAAGTGACCACGAGCATGTTTTGTCTTGCAATATGTGCAAGCACCTAAACAGCCAACATTGATTGGAAGTATTTCAATGAACTTGTTCTTTCTCACCTGTTCAAATATCAAATATAAATCATTTATTTATATAGTTAGCCAAAGGGTAAAAAGAAAATATAAGCTACGAAAGCTTTTATTTAAAAATAAATACATGAATAAATAAAAAGTCTCAAACAGCTTGAAAAGGAAACAATTCACACTTTTGGAAGGTCAAGTGCTGGCAGTGTCTTGCGATTTAACAGCCTTACTTCATGACCTTTTAGTGTCTCTTCCACAACTTCTACCACGCGATCAATCTGCTGAACTCCTACGATACTGACCCCTTCTAACTCCTTTAAATCTCGACTACCTTGTGGTACACACCCAGCTACCACAAGAGGCTTTTTTGCATTTTTGCATTTTGTTATTAGAGTGTCCATAGCAGACTGACTAGGGGATTTAACTGTGCAACTGCAGAAATATTTATCAGGCTATATTCCAAATATTGAGCCTTTTGTACATGAGGAAGAAAAATATTTCATGATTTATATGCAAAATTATAGGTCTGTGGTAAAGCAAATATGTGCACAGCTATCTACAACAAAGCAAATAAATGTGGAGCACTATGAAGAGAACGTTGAAGGTAAATGTCTTCAAGAAGATGTAATAACCAACAAGGGAAAGAAACAAAAAATTATTGAATAATTGCTGTCAAGAGCATGCTAAGGCCCACACCCCACACCCAAAGTAACAATCCACGTTATTAGAGGCACATAATTTCTTTGATCACAGAATCAATTACAGCACCTGTAAGCATTCACAGGCAATTTATGATGACACAACTTTTAAACTTGAAGGAGCAGATCATACGTATTTATAAGCCACAAGTCTGCATCTTCAGGATTGTCGCTTAACAAATAACCAAATGCTGAAAGCTGACCAGCCATGTATTCGCTGTCACTCTGTCAATGAGCACAACAATGAGAAAATTGTATCAAATTTTTATTTTAGCAATGATGACACAACTAATCCAGATAATATAAGCAACCTCACAAATTAAAGTTATTGTTAAGATTAATAATAAAAAAAATTGGCGTATTAATACCAAAGTCCAAATATTGGTAACTTCCTTTTCCAATTCAAAACACTAATCTCATAATTTCATATGTTGACTTGGTTTAAGGATTCACCCTAAGATCCATGTATCTGGAATAATTGCACGACCGACCTATTTTAGAAATCCAAAATGAAAAATGCCCCACTTTTTTAAAACAGTGTTAATTGACCTCCTGTTGACGTCATGGTAAGTGAAGTTACGAACTTGCCATTGATTTCTTTCTTCCTCTTTCCAACTTCTTCTCCGGCCGACCACAACTTCCAACATACCATGATGTAACTAAAAAGGCCACCTAGATAACTAACCAAAAGCTGTTAAAGTTGTTACAACTAAGCAATTACCCAACTGTAAAATTCTAGTATAAATAAACATCTTCACCACATTGGGAAGATAAGAGAAAATTTCCAGAAAACATACTTGGATTTACACCATACCAACTTCTGCAAAATCACGGTCAAGTATCGCTTCCCTATTCCAAGAATTAATGATCTCCTTGATCAACTTGGAGGAGCTCTTGTTTTTTCAAAGGTAGACCTAAGAAGCAGATATCATCAAATTAGAATACGGTCAGGGGACGAGTGGAAGACGGCCTTCAAGACTAATGAGGGGTTATTCGAATGGTTAGTGATGCCTTTTGGCTTATCAAATGCCCCAAGTACCTTTATGCGGTTGATGCACCAAGTGTTACATTTATTCTTAAACAAATTCGTAGTAGTCTACTTTGATGATATCTTAATCTATAGCAAGAATGAACAAGATCATATGCAGCACCTGAAGCTAGTTTTTGAAGCCCTTCAAAAGAGTAAGTTGTTCACTAATTTGAAGAAATGTATTTTCTGCACGGAAGAAATATCTTTCCTATGCTTTATTATATCTGAAAATCAAGTGAAGATGGATGAAAGCGAGGTGGAAGCTGTAACTAAATGGCCGATACCTAAATCAGTAAAGGAGATTCAAGCTTTTATGGGGTTGGCATCTTTACAGGACGTTTATTAAGAACTTTAGTTCTATAACAACTCCTATGACTCATTGTTTCAAGAAGGGAGCCTTTTATTGGGGAGAAAAACAGCAGCACAGTTTTGACTCCCTCAAAAGAAAGCTTGCCAGCCAACCAGTCCTCAAATTACCGAAGTTTGACAGCCCTTTTAAAGTGGCAGTAGACGCCAGTGGAGTGGGAATTGGTGCTGTCCTTTCCCAAGAAGGTCATCCGGTAGAATTCTTTAGTGAAAAATTGAGTCCTTCTCGGCAAAACTGGAGCACATATGAGCAGGAACTTTATGCACTCGTTAGGGCCTTAAAACAGTGGGAGCATTACTTATTATCTAAGGAGTTTGTGCTGCTTACTGATCATTTCTCCTTGAAGTATCTCCAAGCACAAAAAAACATTAACAAGATGCATGCCAGATGGGTATCTTATATCCAAAGATTTGATTTCTTAATCAAGCATCAAGCGGGGAAAGAAAACGGAGTTGCAGATGCCTTAAGCAGAAAAGAGACTCTCCTCATTATGCTCTCAGCTGAAATTACAGCCTTTAACCATCTTCCAATGCTATATGAGACTGATGAAGACTTCGGTGAGATTTGGAGTCATTGTACTGCTCATATCCATGATCGAGATTATCATTTGGTGGAAGGTTTTCTCTTTAAAGGAGACCAATTATGCATTCCATATACTTCCTTAAGGGAAACCCTAGTTAAAGAATAGAAGATAAATAAATAAAAGACATTTCATTTTCTCCCCAAAAATTTGGGTCGTCCTCCATACAAATTTCCACATGTATTTTATTAAACTACTTAAAGTTAATCACCAATGATGCAAACAAAGGACTTCTTGTTCAATTTTCCTCCATGATGCCCGATGCATTCTATGTAAAAGGGATAACATGACGAGAATCGTATATTAAACGTTTGTGCTTTTGTTTTGCAAATAGAGTATTGTAGATTTCCACAGAATCAAGAACCGAGTTCCTTGGGCACTGCTCATAATTCATAAAGATAAAGTTAATTCATAAAGATTGCAAACTTTTTAATGCTTAGAATGCTATCAAAGGGCTTTCTATTGTAGTATTATGAAAATCTAGGCAGTGTGCATAGAGTGTCTTCGTAGAAATATAATTTGATGATTTCAATCTTCTTCCATTCAGCTAGAATCAAAGCTTTCTTTTCCAGGACTTTTCCTCTTGCAAATTTGGATCACATCATGATTAAGGAGAAAAATTTGTTCTTCATTAGGAAGAAAAAAAATATATATGTGTGTGATGTGTCCGCGTCACCCATTAAATCTGCTGAAAAAAATTTCTAGTTTTATTGTTATATATTTATCACATCTAAAAGCTTTGATTCTAATCAATTTGCATCATTTGAAAGCCTTAGGTAAAACCCATAAAAGCCAAAACAATGAATACAGGATGGAAAAGTAAAATCCAGTTAAAGAACGCAATAAATAGCAAGGATAAAAAGCTAATGACCAATCAACCTCTAACTGGATTAAGTGTTCATCAGATAACAAACAAACTCTAAAGGAGTTAAAGGCTTGGACCTGCATTTAAGCCCGTGAAATGACAAAATCAATTGAATATGCGGGGATGAAGAACTAACCTGGTTGTGAGAGCATCCAAAGGTTTTGACATAAATTGTCTGCCAAATTACATCGAAGTAGACACTTATTAGTGTCCGCGAAAGAAATGTGAAAATCAAAAACAAAAAAGATACATTTAACGCGATACAAGGAGGCCTGAAGAGGAAGACCTGTGTGCCTGGAATCTTAGGTACAAGTGGATTTTGGATCGGAGAGGGCTCGTTGCTGGAATCATCAGCACTTGCATTAGATTTGAACATGTTCTTTTTCTTCGGCTTTACACCCACTGCGGTTATCGGAAGACGGTAACCAGGGGGAGCTCCGCCGCCGCCGCCGATGAGCAAGTCTTCTATGTCTTCCATGGCTTAGAACTTCCGCCGCTGGAGAGACGAGAGGGCAGGCGGGCGGGTCACTGCTGCTGCTGCTCGTCTTCTATGTGTTGGGCTTAGTAGTAAGTCTTAAAACATATCAACCCAGGCCCATCCTCGGTAGGAAGCTATCAAATATTGATAAATAAATACCCTAATCATAAATGTCTACAAATTGGGAGTATTTCCAATTGTTTTCTTTTTATATGTATAAAATTTTGTTGTGAATATGTATTAAGAAATAAAAATGTACTCAGAGACAAAGTCACAACAGAGATTTACATTCTAATACTAATTTGGTTGTATTTAAACGAGTTTGATTAGATAATAAATAACATATTCTTGTTGATATAAAAAATAAATTCATGGTTGACTACAAAGTATAAATAGTTTTTCTTTTATTAACTTTCACCCTATCTCATAAAAAATGTTATAAACTTGCTATCTTGCTATACTTTTTATATATTTAAAATTAGTTTTACTCCATTTTTAAAACGTATTTTAAAAATGGTAGTTAACAAACTTTAAGTCCATATTTATAATAATAGGTCCATTTGGTACCTCAATTTTTAAAACATACCTTTTAAGAAAATTAGAGCGTAAATAAGTTGAATCTTATAGACATAAAAAGAAAAAATTTAGATGAGACCAAATATGCTTCTTATTTGTCGAAAATGAGGACTGAAAAGGTAAATTTTCTGTATAAGAAGAACTGTGATCGTTAAAAAATTGGAAGAGGCAACATTACACACAAGAACAAAGTTTAGGTAACTAAAGAAAAGAAAAAAGCCTCTCTCTAACCATAGAATCGTTGCATAGCACGAAGCAAAAGTCGGGGAAAAAAGAAAAGGGAAGGAAAAACGAAACAGGAGAATTCTACAGATTCTTTTCTTTGTTGCTCCGTTGCGCTTCCTCTTTCTTTTTCTTCAATTCCCCCAAAACCTCCTTTTGAAATTCATTCAATGGTTCTTTAATTCTAGTGGGAGCCAACTAATCTTGATTGAAGATGAACAATCACAGCAACATTAGCAACAGCCTCAATAACACCACCACTTCTACTTCTCCCCAAGATCTCGGATTGCACTTCTTGGAAATGGCTCGATTGGGGCTCCCTCGAGGGCTATGCGACATGGACGAGGACGAGGATTCTCCTACCGAGCTCAATACCATCAACAGTTCCGGAGGTTTCTTGCTGGTTACCCCCGATAAGCTCTCTGTCAAGTATACAAACGTGAATCTTCACGGCCACGATGTTGGGGTCGTCCAAGCCAACAAGCCAGCTCCAGTTAAGCGGCTTGTTTACTACTTCGAGATTCACGTAAAGGACGCTGGGGCAAAAGGCCAGATTGCCATTGGCTTCACCACCGAAAGCTTCAAGATGCGAAGGCAGCCCGGGTTGGGATATGCTTCCCTTATTTCTTTCTTTATTTCTCCATTCTCTTTGATTGCCTTCATTGTGTCTACCATTTCTCTGTCACTAGGAAGTGGTACCAATGTAACTTTTATTGGAATTGATTGATAAAAATGCATTTGATACAGTATCTGCAATCATCGAGTCAGTGCTTATCTTATAATCTTTGAGTAGATGTAACTCAGTCTGGCTTTCCTTAGATAATATCCCCCCCTCCCCTTCCGACTCCAATCTTCAAAAACACTCATATGCCTTGTCTTGTTAATTTGGACGCGTAGGTGGGAGCCCAATAGCTGTGGATATCACGGAGATGACGGACTACTTTATCGTGGATTAGGTAAGAAAGAACCTTTTGGTCCAACATATACATCTGGCGATACGGTTGGTGCTGGAATTAATTACGCCTCACAGGAATTCTTTTTCACGTAAGACATTGGTGCACTGTAATTGTTCAGTTGTAAGGTATTGTTGAAGGTTATCTTCATGAAACTTTATGATTATTTCTGTCAATGTACCAGAAAAAATGGGATCGTAGTCGGAGCAGTAGAAAAAGACATGAAAGGGCCCTTATTTCCTACTATTGCCGTTCACAGCCAAAACGAAGAGTATGCTCGTCATCAAACTTTTATCCCATTTGATACTTCATCTGCATATACCATGTGTATTCTGACAATTTAATTAGGATTATATGTGCTTAATTAGGATTGTATATGCGTTAGGGTTTTATAACAACACGATGGAGCTCTACTGGTGATCTAGTAAGTCCTGTCTTAAACTAAATAGATGTAGTTGGAAGTTGGAATCAGCGTGAAGTATTTGATGTTTCTTTAGTGAAACAGAAGGCTTTCATTGCTTTTGTAATTCCTTCATAGCAATCCATTACTGATGTTACTAGTGTGAAGTAATTGAAACTTCTACAGCAAAACTTTCATGATTTTTGGGCAGCAATGTGCCTAAATTTAAGGTCCGTTCCTTGGATGGAAAGCTTAACATGTGAGCCCTTTATTTCCCTGAGCTAGCACCAGGCACATGGAATCTTTGTGTGGAGTAGTTGGATGGTGCCAAATACTACGGCTATAAAAAATCCACTCGGCCTAGGTTTTTTTTTTGTTATTTATTTATTTAAATTATATATATAATTTTATAGGGATGAATAACCATACTTTCATTGAGAAAAAAAGAAGGAAAGAATACAAAGCATAAAAAGAAAAGAAAATTATAGAGCCACATACAAACATAGGCTATAGAGCCACATACAAACATAGGCTAAGTGCTAACCAAAAGAAGACCTCTGGTCGAGCAAGTTAGAATTAAGTGGATAATTACAAAAAATAAAACTTCATTATCCTAAATTAGGAGCCAAAACAACCATTCTAAGAACAAATAATTTCAAAAGGTATAATCTACAGAACAAGCTGGGCAAAATACTCCAAGAGGGCCCATGACATTATCAATTCTCCAAATAGAGCTAACCAATTAGACAAATCAAAGCTGGACAAATACTAAATGTTGGGTCTTCCCATTTGCATAACAAACAGAGCACATGACCAGCTTGGTTTAACCATCATTTTAGGAACCTCTTCCGAATCACCTCTCGGATGTTAACTCCACAGAGGAATGAGGTCCACAAAATTTCATTGGCCCTCTCCTTTTCTCTTTTGTAGGCCTCTAAAAGTTTTTCAACTTTTTTCTTGTGATAAATGATGATTGAAGTCTGAAGCCTTTGTTTTTATATTGGCTTCTTTCTGACGTTGTGCAGCCTTACAAGTTACAATGTACAGCTAGTTGATTTTTATGTTATTAATATATTTAAGATCCTTGTGCTACCAAACTGAACTTGTTCATTGTTAATTTTTATGAAACATTTGTTTTATAATTTTTATGGATATCTTGCTTATGAGATACATTTTATTTCAATTTGGCAGGGTGCAAGTCAACTTTGGACAGAAACCATTTGCGTTTGATCTAAAGGTCAGGTTTGCATTTTGGTTCCCATAAATATTTGTTTACCTCTACTATAGTCTAAGTATTTTATATATATATATATATTTTAAAAGGATATGAGTTTCACTATTATTAATATTGAAAATAGAGAGACAAAGCTCAATGTACATAAGGGGTATACATAGAGCAATAAGGAGAGGGGGGATCAACAAGTGTACCCATGTATCTCAACTAGGTTGACACCCCCTTAGCGCCCTCATCACATCTCTTGTACCTTTCGAGTAATGTTGAAATCCCCTCCCAAAATACCAAGCTCCTGGATGGAGGTTTGAAAGGTCTGAGTATTTTATATTCATTCTCGAGAAGCAGAAAATGCGTCTCTATTTTTTCTCCCACATTTTGTTTCCAACACTAAACCCAAGCATAACTAATTATACCAACACAACCTCCGTTTTTTTCTCCCCAATCATGGGTATTTGGGTTGATTTTGTAGGATGCTAAGCTTAATAGTCTATTATACTTCTGGTACTTTTAGGGTTTGTTTGGTAATGTTCCTGCTTTTTGTTTCCTGTTTCTGTTTTTTTTTTTTTTTAAGAAACAGAGGTGTTTGGTAACATTCCTTGTTTCTCGTTCTAAAAAAAATAGAAACGTTTCCCATTTTACAATGAATTATTGGGAACAAAAAAAGTAGTTTCTCCTGTTTCGTTTCTCAATTATTTTGGTTTCCTTTTCCTTTTTCCCAATTATTTCTATTAATTTTTTTTCATTTTTTTCAATTATTTTTATTGGTTTTCTTTTCCTTTTTTCTCAATTATTTTTATTGGTTTCCTTTTCCTTTTTCTCAATTATTTTTATCGGTTTCCTTTTTCTTTTTCTCAATTATTTTTATCGGTTTTCTTTTCCTTTATCTCAATTATTTTTATTGGTTTCCTTTTCCTTTTTCTCAGTTTTTTTATCGGTTTCTTTTTCCTTTTTGTCTATTATTTTATTGGTTTCTTTTTCCTTTTTCTCAATTATTTTTCTACTTCCTTTTCCATTTTCCCATGTGATTTCCTTTTTCTTCCTCTTATTTCCATCTTCTTCCCTAAATAACCACTCTCCACGTGGTTTCTTTTTTCTTCCTCTTGTCTCCATCGTCTTTCCCAAATAACCATCTTCTTCCTCTTCCTCTCATTGTCTTTGCCATCTTCCTCTTCGTCGGATATGGGTTTTCGCCGAATCTGTGGGTTTTTGCCAGATCTGTGTTTTCGCCGTGGGTTTTTGTCTTCCTCTTCGCTGTGGATTTCAATCCTCTTTATCGTGGGTTTTCGTCTTCTTCCTCGCCGGCTCTGTCCTTCATATCTCAACCTTCATCTCGATCTCTATAAAGTAAACCTTTGAATTGTCCTCAACAATTTTTAGACAAACTTTTCATTGACAATATGAAAAGAGAGACTAGAATTTTTAGGAGTTATTATCATAGTTTATTATGTGATATGTCGAGTTTTGAAGTTACAGAAACGGGATCATGCTCCCAAAAATTTCATATGAGCTCACGTTGTTTTTGTTGTTTGGTAATCCATACTTGTGGTGTAGTACCTAAACATAGTGATGGTGAACCGAATTGCATATTAAGATTTTTCCTGTGTTGCATTGTTGTTCGTAGTTATTTGAAGCACAAGAGAGGATGAAGCAACAAACCACCATTGAGAAGTTATCTTTGCCATCAAATGTCAGTTATAGGTAAAGAAAATTGTTTTTATATATCCTTAGATCCTGTGACCCTTATAATTTGACATTGTAATTTATGAAGTTTGACATTGTAGAGTAACCATTTGACTGTACAACATTTGGTTGAGGATTAATTTCTCAATCCATGGGTAGTTGAGGAAGGTCTATTAATAAATTGTAGCTAGCAACAGGGTACCTTATAACCTTACAGCCTTTTCATGAGCTTTCAACCAATTTGGCAACTCTCAACATTCAAATAAAGAGAAGCAGATTTCTCTGGCAGTCATGTTGTACAGATTTATAAAATGATTTGTTATTTGATAAAGTAACAGAAGTTATTGAATTGGTGTTTCAATGATAAAATCTATGAGATTGATTAACTATAATAACAACCTTCCATCAGTCAGAAACTATATTAATTAATTAATTAATTATTCATATTCATTCAGAAGCCAATTAACTAGCAAGTACTGTTGATATATACATGCATGGATGTATGTGCCCACTTATGAATATAAGGAATTAGCATTTCATTGAGCATAGTGACAGTACAGAAGAAAGCAACATGATAGAGCTTGAATGAGGGACCAGATTTTATTTGTGCATATTCATAAGCTACTTATGTTTCATGTCAGAACCGAGAGTGTGATGTGACTGCAGATACTTTTGTTTTTTGTTATCAGAATAGTGCGCTCATACTTGCAACATTATGGTTATGAGGATACCCTCAGTGCGTTTGATATGGCTTGCAAAAGCACTGTCCCTCCTATCTATATAGCTCAAGAAAATGGCTTTGATGAGCAAGATATCATGTATGCTCTAAACCAGAGAAAGACTTTAAGGCAGGTATGAATTATTTCACCAAAGATTCCTGTGGATTAGGATTTGTGAGTTCACATCTGTTCTTTATGTGTGGAGCTTTCCCTCAATTTATCTGCTCTCTCTCTCTCTCTCAAATAAATTTGTTTATAATTGTCAGAAATGTGTTTGAAAAATAATGTTTCTTCCCTGCTTTTTGAAGCACTGTTCAATATTTTATTTGAATTAGAAAGGAACATTCTTTTATTGATTTTTTTTTTAAATGGAAACAAGTCTCTTTATTAATATAATTGAAAGAGAGAGACTAAAGCTCAAAGTATAAGATACATATACCAAGAGCAAAAAGGACTAAAAGAACACATACTCCATAAACCGGGACAAGAGAGAACATAAAAAATTTCAACGAGCTGGACACCCTCTAGAATCCAAGCAAAAAGAATATTCTTTTATTGATGAAAAAAGAATAAGAATGATGAACTTTTATTAGAGGGTGCAAAAACATTTTTGGTCCTTGAACTTCCAAAAAAGTTACAATTTAGTCGAATTTTAATTTGTAACAATTTTGTCCTATAAATTTAAATTTATAATGATTTTGTCCGTATAGAAAGTTAGTCTCCATACTTTCAAAGGCTTACTCTAATTATTCTATTCAAGATATTAGTTAGAATTGGAGTGCTTTTCTTTTCTTTGTTTAATCTTGTTGTATCCTTTGATGTATTTTCCTTCAATTATTGTTTTTTGTACGTTTGATCATTAGACTTCTGTTTCCATTTAAAAAAAAAAACACTTCAGTTGGATATTTCTCATCAAAACTAGGTATCAATGTTTATTTTGTAATGGCCTAGTCTTTAAAGTTTATAAACACATTTGATATCTAATTAGTTTAACAATCTACATGTGTAAGAAATTTTGTTGAATCTTAATAATATTTTGCGATGGGAACTAAATTGTTACAAATTATAAATTAAAATAATTTATTGAGGCTTAGGGACTTGATTGTTACAAATTTAAAAGTATATGGGCTAAATTGTTACAAACTGAACTTCACGGTAAATTGATACTCCTGTAAAAATTCATGGACTGTTTCTTAACCTTTATAAGAAACCTGTATACGTATAAAAATGAAAAAAGAAAACAACCTAAGGGTAGCAAAAACCTTTTCCAGCTATGCAGAAACATAGAAGAAGGATACTTACAAGTTAGAACAGAACTTGCTGTTCATATGGCCACCATGATGTGTTTCTTATTTTCTTGGAGACTCTATCTTGTTCTATTTTCTATATGCTAAAGACAGTGCTCCGACCCATACCAAAAAAGGGAAAAGAAAAAGAACAATCAGATTCAACTGAACTTATATAATCTGCTTAGCATAGTTACTTTCTTCCACCCATCATACCACTTAATTTTGTGTAACAAAAAAACAAATACAATAGCTGCTACATTTTGGAGAGAGAGGGAACTGCTCATAATTCAACGTGTTATGTCAATCTGTTAGCTGTTATAGAACTTTGCTTTTGATCAGTTTTCTTTTTTTGATAAAGCTTATCCGGAAGGGGGAGATTGATGCAGCACTTGGAAAGCTTAGCGAGTGGTATCCGCAGATTGTTCAGGTGAACCATTGTTTTTAATCAATTTCGCACGTTCGTTTTCCCAGCTCCAAAACACATAATACCCAATTATCTATGATTTCTAATGTAACACTAATCTTGGAAGTTTCTTGGAATTATTCTTTATTCCACAATACCTGAATACAACATGTTGGATACCCATTTGCCTTCCCATCTTCTGACATTCCAACTTCAGAAGTTACAATGTGAGCATAATACTTACACGTAACAAATCAGCATTCAATTATTGAGGGAATTTTCTTGAAAAACCTCTAGATGTTCCAAGTTCCACCACATTGGCTTCAATTGGATTTCCTCCACTGCCGACCTCGTGGGTTTCAACAAGGTTTTTCTCAAGTTCGACTAGATGAGTTTGGATTTGATTATTTCGGACCCACAATTTTCTTTCATATCAGTAAAAGCTTCTTTCCACACAAAATAAAAGGGCCATATTCATCAAAATATTCAGAAAAACTTGAAATTCATCTTCTATAGTCGTCACTTCTAATTGTAATGTCTTGGTGAAAAAGAAAAGAAGTTGGGAACAAAGAAGAAAAGGCTAGAGAGATTTAAAAGAGAAGAAAAGAAGAAGAGAGGGAAGATGCCGCCGTTGGAGGAGAGGAAGGAAGAGAGAATGGGAAAAGAGAGTTAATTATTTTGCGGGATGGAAGGAAAAAGAAGAGAGAATCAAATGTTTTGAATAGGGATAAAATCAGTTTTTTTTTGGACAAGGGGAAAACATGCGTGTGTCAGGGGAGAGAAAAAAGTAAAGATTTTAATTATTAAACTAAATAGTGGTTTTTATCCCAAAGATGGGCACACAAGTGGTTTTTATCCAGACTCATGTATATATGTCTGTGTATGTATACACACACACATGCATATGTACATATGTATGCATGTATAACTTGAAATACATGGTTTATGCTCATGCATCAATCAAGGTCGGCAATGACGAGTGTTCGCTTTTTTTTTTTTTGAAGGATGTATGGACAGGAAACACAAACCGTCAACATTTCTTCCCTAGATTTTACCAACACAGAAATTGGGAACTACATCTTTGTAGTAACCTCACAGAGCCTGAGATTGATGAATAAACTTACCAACTATTGTAGTCCCCCCAGCCCCTGCGATAAGCAAATTGTGAAGACACTTAGTATTGGGTTCTAGAAATGGTTTTTTCTTGGTTTTCCTGTTCTTATTTCCGCATTGCCAAATACAAATACATATCCCATAATTTACTTTTCTAATCAAAAGTCAAAGACAGTCTTCTTGCAAAGATCTTTTCATTTATTTATTATTATTATTATTTTGTCTAGATTTCAAGTTTGCTTCTTGCAGGATGAAAAATCAGCCACTTGCTTTCTCCTTCATTGTCAAAAATTCATTGAACTAGTCAGGGTATATTTTTCATTCTAGAAATATGTAAATGTCACATATTTTCCAATTGTAATGTGTTATCGGAATGTTTATGTGTTTTCTGCTGTTAATATTTGCAGGTTGGAGCGCTGGAGGAGGCAGTTAAATATGGAAGGAATCAATTGGGGAAGTTTTATGGTCTGCCTGGGTTTCAGGATCTAGTTCAGGTACTGAAAATTTTCTTCCTTGTAGGAAGTGTGGAATCATTTATTACAAGTCACAATACCTTATATCCAAGTATTTACATGCGTATGCAATAGTTTTAGGATTTTTTTTTATAAAAAGGAAATAGGACGTTTCATTGATAATAATGAAAAGAGTCTAATGCTAAAAAGTACAAGAAACAGTAAATAAAAGAAAATACACCGGATAGCATGATTAAATATAGAAAATAAAAGCACTGCAATTCAAACGAATATTTTTCAAATAGAAGTGTTGATTGCGAAGGTGATGAAACCTTTCTCTTCTTTGTTTACACCACATTGTTCACGAACGACCTACTAGAAATTACCTCTCACCCAACAGATGGGCTTTTACAAATGTTGTATATTATTCTCGGTTTGTTTAGTGTTCTCCATAAAGACTGCAAAAGTTCATGGAACATATTTTGCGGTCACCCTCCAAAGAAAAATTTGAGATTCTTTGGTTTACAATTATACTGAACCACTGTTTCCAGAGATCTCTTTGGGGAAGAAATACAAATTTTTGAGAATTATAAAGATTTTCTAATTTTTGGTCTAAGCGATATTTTTTAATTTTCGCTAGGTGTACTCACTCTACAATTTTGTAATTATGCGTCCTTTTTTAAGACCAGTAGAAGTTCAATGTAATCTCCTTGGTTGCTCTTACTGAGTGGGAGGAGACTGATCTTACACTCTTTTGAAACTTTTTTCCCTTCAATGAACTGTTTGTTTCCTGTAAAAAAATGGAAAATCAACCGGAGTGGTTCTTAGAGACAACATGTTGCAGCTCCTGTCTGTTTTTTGTTGAGTTCAAATGCATGTTTATTATGGACTAATGCCAATCAAAGCCCTCCTTCCAAGTTATGGGTGGAATGGAATCAATGTATATTTCGAAGTTCTTCATGTTCATGTTTTGGGTGTTATGATTCAGCTCATTTAAAGATGTCATGGTGCTCTCGATAAGAAAGTTTCAAGGATTTTTTCATCCCAGACATCAACAAGACATATATAGGGTAACCTAAGTAGTTGAAAGTGAAAAGATGGTAAAGGACACTATGCCAAGGATATCTACGACAATATAATAATATTAATATCAGCACTATAATATACAAGTCCAGTTGCTAAACTTTTAGGTCTATATCAGATAGGCATTTGAACTTTCACAAGTGCATAGTTGGTCTCTGAATTTTTGTTTTTTCTCTAATAGATCTCTAAACGTTAAAAAAGTGTCGAATATGCCCTTTAACTTCCAATTTTGTGACTAATAGGTCCTCGACCTATTCCACATATTTAAAACTCATTGTGGATATTTATCAATGAAATTGTTTCCATAGAGATTTCTTTCAGCTATGGAATTATTTCCATAGAGATTTCTTTCACCTATGAACTTATTCTTAGAAGAAAAAAGAGAACAATGTTGGGAATAAGTTCTAACGTTCTTGTGGGCTTGTCATTGATGTTGTGGAGAGTAATCCACCTTAGTTTTTAAAAATAACTTGGTGTGACAATATTGTGTCAAATTTCATTTAGAATTATTATGCCACGAACGTATTCATAATGGTAAATCCTTGAAGTTAATTGTATGAAACACGAGAGTAAAACCTATTTGTTTTAAGAACAATGTCCTCCATTTGAAACACAGATTTCTAGTGCACGTATTTCTGGTAATGGATCTCGATATGAATGAATAAGATCCTGTAACTAATCAATTGAACTCTCTTTTCCTAGGACTCTGTTGCTTTGTTGGCATATGAACAACCTCAAGAGTCCCCTGTTGGTTATCTTCTTGAGGACACACAGCGTGAAATTGTAGCTGACACGGTTAACGCCATGGTCTTATCAACTAATCCAAATGTGAAAAATTTACAAGGTTGTTTGCATCCGTATCTCGAACAGTTATTGAGGCAGCTGACTGCTTGCTGCTTGGTGAGAAGATCTTTGAATGGGGATCAAGGTGAAGCTTTTCAACTGCACAGAGTGCTTAACAGCATTAAAAAGTCTAAGTGCTAGTGCCTAGGACACGCCCTGTTATATGCCTCATTTACCTTTCTGATCATTATGTTACTGTGCCTGGAAATACTCTATACCTAATAGGGGTCCAGTAGTGTTTCATTTCTTTAGGAAATTGGGGTTCTCTCTGTGTATGCCTGTAATCTTGTAAAGTCAGGACTCTACACTATATGAATTTTATATCTACTATAAACATGATCAGGTTTAATGAAATTCTTATAATGCACATTTATTGCGCACTGTCACAAAGCAAACAATTGTGAATGAGTGGAAATAATAGGCAATGATGTTGTCAAGACAGTGATAAAATGGCCATTGAGCTGTATAGAGCCCTCGGATCGTAGGTTTTTTGTTATTCCTTTACCATCTCTCCTTCACAATGAATCAAACAACAGGTGATAGTCGTTCCGGGCTGTTGAGTTTTGGTCATCTGCTTTCGACTTGTTTTTGTTTCCAGGACCCAAATTTAGGCCACAGCCACACTGTAAGTTGTCAGATTTATACGATTAAATAAGTTGAAAGTTGAAACACTGGTAGGGAAGGAGAGGAAAATGAACGAAAATGATTTGCAAGTCCTCCGAACCCCGAGAGTAGGTATGAAAGAAAATGAATGTTCTGTCGAAAGTGGAAGGATAGTTCAAATCAACTAGGTTGGAATTATTGTTTATAGGTATGGGGGATGTATGACACCTCTATTAGCATGCAATTCGACTAACTAATTTGATTTTCGGGAAGATGAAATATTGTTGTTGGAAATGTGTTTATGTTGAATCTTTAGTTCTAATTTTTGAAATCTATTTTGATAGATCATGTTTTTTGGTTGTTGTATGTTATATTTCTTGTGTGCACATATTCATTACGCTCTTTATGTAATACCATTTCATGAATGAAGATGGAGAGGATTGTCTCTTGATGTTCGTTTAGGAGAAAGTTAGAACACACATCCACGACTGTTATGGTCCCTAAACTTGGTGAAAGTAATAATTTGGTTCATGAATTTTAATTTGGTCTCATACTTTTAATTTTTGTAACAGTTTAGTCCTTAATCTTTATTATGTAACATTTTAGTCCTTGTATCTTTAAGTTTGTAACAATTGCTTATCTCTTGTAAAACAACTCATTAACATTAAATGTCATTTTTTAAATTTATGATTTAGACTTAGTATTTTATTAAAATATCAAGTCTATTATTAGTTAATTAGCTGGTTTATGAAAAATAATAAATTGTCAACAGTAGCTTCAACCATCAAAACTAAATTGTTACAATTAAGTGTAATTAAGGGTAAAATGTTAAATTGTTAGATGTTAAAATGAAACTAGAAGAATTAAATTAGTGCATCTATAAAAATAAATAAAATGTGTTTTTTAATCTAATACTTAAGATATACATGCTTATGCACACAAACACCACAGCTAAGTTAATAATATTATTTTTTTACTTTTTTTTACGACGAAAATCTTAACTTAACTGAGACTTGTACATACATAAAGATAAAAGATTCAGATTCAATTCTTCACCTCAATTTGTGCTTGAAATAAATTAATATTCTTTTACTATACCGTTTTAGTGTATAATAAATTAAGATTAATTTTCATAAATATAACAAAACACAAACTTTCTCCTTTCTTTCGACTCTTTCATTTTTTAAAATATTTTTTAAACTAAAAAGATCTATTTTTTTTCATTGTTTGATTAATAAGATTATTGTGAAGAAATTGTTAGGATATAAAATAGTGGAATACCAAAAATAGCATACTTAATAAGTATTTTGCCATGAATTAATCTATTGGAATTTCCCTATTTTCAATATCTGGAATGTAAGCAAAGGGATTTAGCCATCGCCAAGTTGCGCGCGAATTTGAGACCATTTCCCGCTCCCTTTTAATAAACAAAGTGTAATACGAATCCGATCATGGGTGCTCGGAGAAGAAGGTAACGGCCCTAATCCGATTCTCAATTATGTTAAAAGGAAGAGAGAGCTTGGTCCGATTGGTAGGCAAACGTAGACGCTTTCTTCCTAATCGTCTTGCCATTCTCGAGGTGCCCATTTATCTCATCCTCTTTCTTTTGTTGCCTTTTGAAGATTCAATTCTTTCTTCACTTTTGTCTTATGTATCCCGTTGTTCGAATTTTATAGAGCACTCTGAATCTCTGCTCTGATGACCATTGCAATCCCCTTCCCGCTGAGAAAAATCTGGACCCTTGTGATGATGGGGACATTGAAAGCAGAACCTCCCGGGAATATGTTACTTGCCCAGTTTGCAGTTGCAGAGTAAATGGGGAAGACTCCATTATCAACTCTCATCTGGGTATACTTCTTATCTTAAGATTATTATTATATATAGATACTTTGCTGATAAGATTTGCCTCAGTGAAAGTTTGTCTGCGAACTGTGCTCAGTTGTGAAAGAATTTTAAATGTGCATCTATTCATCTAATGAAGTGTAGCTTTCTATTAGGTTCTATTCTTTGGTAGGGTTTATGTGTCCTTACATACTATATGATGCTGAAATTCGTCAAATCTTTCAAATTTCTGAGATGTTCAGCAGTTGAAAGAAACTAATCTTTGCCATAACGATCAGATTGGTGTTTCAAATTTCAAGTTTTTCGGTGCAAAATATTTGTTTAAATTGGAGTGCGTTCATCTTCCTTGTTCAGTCGTAGCCTTCTCTAATTTTGGATTGTTATGTTTTGCTCTTCCTAAGGTTTATGTTATGTATCACTGTATGTTGAGCATCACCTCTTTTTTAAGCATCTTGTAAGTGCTTCAGATGAAGTTTGTACTTCTTTTTTGTGATGATTTATTAGCATCTGATTACTTACTTCAAAACCTTATCCTTAAATGGAATGGATATATGAAGTGAAAGCAGTGTAGTGCATATTACCAATTGTGAACCATAGGCAATACTGTGACTTGAAACCTTGTATCAACTGTTTCTGGAACCTTCACTACATTCTTGAAGTGCTGTGGAAGCTAAAGACAACTCAAAAGTAATAAACTGTCATTACTACTATATTTGTTTAATATGTCTCCTTTGATTTTTACAACTCAAAAGTAATAAACTGTTATTACTACTATATTTGTTTAATATGTCTCCTTTGATTTTTACAACTCAAAAGTAATAAACTGTTATTACTACTATATTTGTTTAATATGTCTCCTTTGATTTTTATAGTGACTGGTCAGTGTAATATTGTGATTTCCAGATGAATGCTTATCTAGGGGAACGAAGAGGAAGTTGACTCAAAGCACTCTTCTTCAACTAAACTTCTATTCCCGATCAAAAGTTCAACATCAGGCTCATGTTCTGAAATCAGAGAAAAAGGAGTCTTCTGTGGGTCCTGGTGATGGTCCAATGCCCAATAATATCCATAAATTGCCCAAAGATGCATCTTATATTGAAAATGACGAAATTGTATGCGACTCATTAGTAGAATGTGCAATGCGTCCACAAAAGGACTGTTTATTTGATACCCTAAATCATTGTGAAGGAAGTAATGGTGCCTCAGAAATTTGCTGCTCTCCCAAGAATAAAATATCTGAGATGGTTTTGGGCAAAGATGATTTATCTGGGATGATTCTTCAAACTTTTATTGTCGGTCGTAAGTTTAGTAATGAAAAAGAGTTAAATCTTGGGGAAAGAATCTCTCTTGAAAGAGATCCTACCAATGTAAAGGATCCCAATGCCATCAAGGTATGATTCTTTTGTCATTTTCTCTATCTACATTATTGCAGGAAATCTACCTCCAATTTACTTGCTTAATAGAAAACTTATGGAAATCGACTACTTAAATACTGAAGTGTTTATGTTTTCTAATCGTAAACCTATAATGGTTTTAACTGCTGTAAATGGATCCTAAAATAACCCCAAGTATTGGCAAATTATAACACATTTGACCAGGGAAACAATGAACTACTGAACCTTGAGAACTCCTAGCAGGAAATTTTGGAAATCAAACTCTTGACTGCTGGAGATTTATTGAGTTTCTATGATCCCCTGGATTTCTATGTAGTTATCAATTATTCCAAATCCAAGCATGTTAAAGTAGTGTTATAGTAAACTCTTGGTCGTTATACTAGCTAATTTTTCACTGTTTGAACATAAGGTATTGCAACTGTAGCCTCAAATATAGATTATAGCATTTTCGTGAATAAGCCATGGGTATGAGAACTTGCCATATGGCACATGAGGGACGACAGCTAGCTAAGTTCAGAGTTCTGACCAAGAAAGTGTCGATCCCAAAAGCAAATGACTCTTCCTTACTTTTGAGTCACTAAAAGGATGAGAATGTAATATACAGTGGATCGCACTAAAAGCCTTTATTGTTTAGTCATTTTGTTCATGAAAGGATGTTGATGTAAAGGTCTTATGTTTTCGACCACTTTTATTAGCTCTATGTCATTGCATTATCTTTATTTTTGTTTTTGGATATGTGAGGACGCTAAGGGGGTGTCAACCTAGTTGAGATGACCGGGTGTGTCCATTGATCCCCAAATCTTTAGTTGCTCATTGTATAACCCTCTTGTATTTTGAGCTCTGAATCATTATTTAATATATGAGATTCGTTTCCTTAAAAAAAAAAAACATTAACTCTCTGTTGTCATGGGGTTGGGGCCTGAGTTTCTTGTAGTATGTAATGAGCCATGATGTAAACAAGGGACAAGTTGTTTTCTGATAGCAGTTATAATTATTTTGGTTTGTATAGGGTGTAGCCTCTGAGTGAATATGAACTGTATAGTCCATGTAAAATGTACTATTGCTATCAAAACATCTCAAAGAATCTTCATTTCTAATTTGAGTTGGTTCACTGCAGACTAATCATATGGTAGCTATTTGGTCCATCCTTATGCCAGTACAACTCCCTTTTCTTCTATCTTCACTAAAGGTTTCTCGTTTGCAAAGCTCAGGAGCCTTGGATATTTGATGGTGCTTGATGACTCAAGCCTGGTCAATGAGAAAGAGCAAGAATACTGTCCTCTAAATCCTCTTAGGTTGGAGAATGTCAAAATCCTTCTCAAATTTTGGTATAAGCGTCTTTCTTGATAGAGAGAATGTCCATAGAAGACTTCTAAGTTCACCCTTAGGTGATCTCTGGCTCCATGTACTTCGCCGGCCACACCATGAGCTGAATCCAGTGTCTTGAATAGCATTCAAATTTGTGCAGGTTTCTCGTACTTGAGTCCGGTTCTGTACATGAATGCTGTGCAAATGTCTCTTCATTCCGCTTTTGAGTCATCTTTAATGGAGGATTCTCATTGCTATAGCTGGACCACCTGCAACCCTAGCATACTCTGCTTCCTACAAATCTAACTGCTTTGATACTTGCTGAAAGTATGACCTCTATATTAATTTTTTGGTTAAGAGAAAAAATGCAGGAGAATGACCACTTGAGTATAGACCTTCATAGTAATTAAAGCCAAAAAAAAGAAAAAAGAAGAAAGAAAAGGACTGCTAACAGGTCTAGGAGAACTGTTGAACCTGTTTAGCACTTCAAATGAAACCGTTGAACTAGGAATGTAGAACACGCTTGGATGAGTAAAGAAACAATAGTTATGCAACTTCTACTGTCATCTGTACCTGTATATTGTGAATGAATATACTTTTACTCCTGTACATCTGTAAATCTGTATACATTTAAACCTGGAAGATAAACTTTAAGCACCGGGACACAAACAAGACTTTTACTGCTAACAGCTAGAAGAACTCTGATTTTTTACAACATACCAACCATTTTCTTTATTTGTTAAAATAACTGCTGTCCTTTTGATATAGGTTATTTCTGCAGATTCTGAATGTTGTAAGATGCTTGGATATCTCCCACGTGAATTAGCCCAGTTTTTGTCTCCCCTAATTGAGAAGTATTGTCTGAGCTTCAAGGTACTTCTTTGGCCCACTAGACACTTGAACGTTCTCGTGCATAAAAAATTGTGGTATGATTTCAAAAGAGCATTGGAATACTCTAATTGCAGAGGACACAGATATTCAAATAAGGGATAGGAAAAAATAAAATAAAAATGTAATACTGTCATTATTTCTTTGTTGAAATATAAGTATGAATTTTCAAACAATGACACAGAGGAGTTAACACTTTGGATTGACTTTTGAGGAAGTTACCTTGTTAGTTGGACCATGTTGTTACACTCCTTGTCGACCTAGTTGAGATGTCCGAGTGCACCTTCTGATCCTCAAGTTTTTCTTTCGCTTATTTAAACTTCTTTATTACGCCAATTGTATAATTTTCTTGTACATTGAGTTCTTATTGTTAACAAAAGAGTTCGTCTTTGTTTTGAAAAAAACTACCCTTGAGCTTTCAACATCACCCAAGCCCACTATATCTAAAATTTTTTATTTGTTCTCTTGGAACTTTTGCATCTGGGATATGCTGATGGTGCTAAGGAGGTGTTAACCTAGTTAAGATGTTTGAGTGTGCCTCCTAATCCTCTCTTTTTTAGGCTTCTCTATTATTCTCATTGTATAATTCTCTTGTACTTTGAGTTTTTATATCAATAAAGAAGCTTGTCCCATTCTTTAAAAAAAAAAAAATTCAAGGGCACAATAAAACAAGTCCACCAAAGCACCCCAACTAGAGGAAGGGGTTCCAACTAAGTAAAATGTTTCCAAGTGAATAATTACAAAAGGTATTCGTAACTAAAGCCCATAGGGACACGTGAAATCTAGCTAAGAACCACACCTCACAAGGGTCTCTTTCCCTACCTCTAAACACCATATCATCCCATGCCCCCATAAATATCCAAAGCACAACACTCACCCCAACAGGCTACAAAAAATGACATTTTACCTGAAAGACGAATGGAGGAAGAACTCCTCGATCGTCCCACAAACGCTCCTCTAGCCAGCCAAGCTAAGGTCAAACTTCTGCAGAAAAGAGTTCCACACAGCCTGCCTAGGAAGGCATGATCATAAATTTAGGATGTGAGTTTTTGAGATCTATTAGGAGGTCCTTTTAGATGTTGGACTTCAGGCTAGCCCATCATAGAGATATTGGTGATATGATTGGGGAGTTCCTCTTCCCTATGCCTTCTCATAAAAAGGGTTGGTTTTTGTGGCTTGCTGAGGTGTGTGCTATTTTATGAGATCTTTGGGGTGAGAGAAAAAATAGTGTTTGGTCCCTATATTTTAAAAATTGTAACAAATAATATGTTATCTTTCTGTAATTTCATCTAATCAATGAAATTGCAATTTCCTGTAAATTATAACATATATATTTTTTAAATCAAAGATTACATTTCTACAAATTTGTAAGTGCAGAGACTAAACTCCGCCTAAAATAAAGGAAAAAAGTGTTTTTCAACTTAAGTAAAACAACTCATCTATAGCAGTTAAATTTTTGTATAAATGAGTGGTATTGCTGTTAATATATTTGTGCGTGTCTCTCTTATGTGGGTATGGTCTTGGTTCTTTGTGAAATTTTCTTATGCTCTTATTTATCATTCAAGCCAGTTGGTTAGTTTTCTGTGACTTCTCTGGCTAGCTTGGGGAGATGTCATTTGGCTATCAATTTGCTGACAACTATTTTCTTTTGCCTTTATTTTAATTTACATCATAAACTAATTCCTGCAATAAGAGGAAAGAAAAAGAGTTTATAGACTCCGATATCTTTCAGGGACTTGTGACAACTGCTCCCAGAAGTTCTGTTGACGTTGTACCCATTGAGGTCATGTGTGACAACAAATTATTTCATGAAAATAATTTTGACAACGAGGAGTTCAAAAGTTTATGGACAAGCATTCAGAAAGCAATTGATTCAACGAAAATTTTTACTCCTATTGCATTGAAATATCAGAAGAACTTTTCTCTTTTGATACAAGAAGTATTACAAAGTTATTCCCATTTATTGTCCGGTGATGAAAAACATTTTCTAGGTAACTTATCAAAGTTAGTTATCATCAATTATCTAGTTTGTTTCATGCTTTTTCTTGTCTTTTATGGATTCTGCTTTGAACAGATGTCTTCAGTTCACTATCAGATGACAGTCAGAGGCTTTTTATCCGTCTTTATTTGCGTAAAGGTTTGGTTTCCTTTTTAGTTTTCTTTGTATTGAACCATCACTTGCAATTTCCATTTTGTTTTCTATTTTTTCTTTAAGCAACCACTCCCATTGAGAAAAAAAGTTTAAAATATCAATAGCATTGCGGACTAAATTTAAAGATTTATTGAAAGTGCAAGGACTACCATTAGGCAATTAAAAGTATGGGAACAAAAATAAAAAAACTTCTAGGTATAGGGACTAAAATGGTATTTTAACTTGAAACCATACACATACAAAAAGACCAAGCTCCTAATAAAGTGTAATCGAGTCAAGTTGACATGTGAGATTTATGGAGGGGTTCAGATGTTTCAACCCCACTGTTAACCTTCTAATTTGGACATGATATTAGAAGGTTCGGGAGCAAGTAAGATCAAATTAGATTTCTGCATTGATTAGGCGGGAAGATGTGACCAGAAAAGGCGTGGCCGGAGTGAAGGGAGAAGAGGGTGGGTGAGAGGAGAGAGAAGAGAGGCTTGGCTAAACCGGGGGAAAGGTGGAGGTGATTTCTGCGTTGATTAGGATTTCATGCTTTTAAGCTTTTCGGTATTCGGTCCAATAAAAATTAAATAATAACATGCAAGGGTTTGTGCAAGGTGATAATTGCTTTCATATGCTCATATATCTAATAAATTGCACTAGTTGGAGTGTCCTTATTCAGTGGGAACTTTTTGAGCTTAGTTTTGTTTTTGTCTGTGTATTCTTTCATTATTTCTTAATTAAAGCAATTGTTTCTATGAAAAAACAAATAATTAATAATTAATATTTAAATAAAGAATTACAATGTATCTTTTCTTTCTTCATGTGATTGTCCTTCCCACAATCAGCCAATGCACAAGACCACCCAAACCAAAGAAATTTTGTAACATCTCCATTTGGCACAGATCATAGAAAGACCATAATCAAATTTTTGCTGCTTGGTTTTGGAAAAATGTCTCACTGCAGTTTCCCTTTCGCATTCTCACATACATTTTGAGCTAATGCCCAATAGGTGTTTGGTTCATGGGTATGTCACATAAAGAGGTAGCCGTGCCAAATGCTATCTTAATGGATTACCATGTGTATCATAGAAATACTATCGCAAAGAAAGATTAACAACGGCTCAATTTAAGATTTTGTACCAATAAAAATTCAAAGGAAATGGTTGACCTATTTTTCTTCTAATTAATTTCAGTAAGCAAGTAGTCATCATAGCACCCTCATCATATTCATGGTTTTCATGCTCATTGTTTAATTCTATGATTTACTTGCTAGTTGAGATGAGATGTCCAAGTGCACTTTTTGATCCATAATTTACATGCTCATGGTATAATTCTCTTATACTATGAGTTTTTATCTCATTATTGATATATTAATAAAGAGATTGTTTCCTTTTAAAAAAGTAGGCGAGTAGTTCCATTGGCCATTTGAGAGGCAAGTCATGATTAAAGAATGCAAGTGGCGATGGAGTTCTCTATTTAATGAAGCAAATTTTTGAAGAAAAATCCAGTAGTTGTTCGAGAGTCTCCTAACCATTGAAGAAGAAAATTGATAAATTGAAGTGTGCTGTGAGCTGAAAAAAAAAAATGGAGAGCAATGAGTCTTTTTTCAGCATTTTAGGGAGGGGAAGTGCACTTACTATTTGAAAATACAGTGTGTATTTCTATTTGGGTTGAGAATTTCTCTTATTTTATTCCAAGATATGACATGTGGTTTTTGGATTCAAATAACTTTTGTCGATCTATTTGGGGAAAGAGATTTGTAAGCGTGGATTTGGGTTTCTTTCAATCTCCATCATAGTAGAGCCAGCAGCTGCAGAAGACGACATAGTCCCAAGTTTGGGGCGAACCAGTATAATTTTCGATGTTCTCCTTTTTTCCCTTTCGCTTTATTATTTACAATTTTATGATCCATTGCTTATTTGGTTCTAACCTGTGAAGTGGGAATTTGAGATATAATTTAGTTTGTTCCGAGTTTATTTATATCTCACCTAAATTACCAGCAACCTTTCCTAGCCAAGTCACAGTGCAGAAAAAGGTGATCAAGAGTTTCATCACTGTTCCCACATAAGCAGTAGAGGGGGAGAGGCCGATGACCTTAAGCTTCCTCTGGAGTTTGTCATGGACCATAAGAAGAGTTTCACTTTTTTAGGAATTTTGAGCTTCCATACAAGACTGACCAAAGGAATGGCTGGCGTAAAAGTTCTTCTAGCACTGTTCAAAAAAACCGATTTGGTCATAAAAGTCTTGGAGGCATCAATCATCCATCTAAGACAGTCCGGACTGTCAAGAGGAGTCCAATAATTTAGAACCTCCAAAATAGCCACCTTGTCACCCATTTCTCTTTAAGAAAACTCACCTTCTAAGCCCCATATTTCCAGTATTGATTAGCAGCACACAAACAATCAGCAATCATGGTCTCCTTTTTAAGAGATAAAGCATATATTTTGGTGAATTTTGCCGTTGACTATGAGATCAATGAAGATAAATGGAGCGAAGGATCTTTAAGCCAATTAGGTTACTTAAAACAGTTCTGTTTGACCAACAATTTTTGTTAAGAACATCCTATGAGTACTATGTTGGCACAAATACAATTATGAACCGGGATAACTGCTCTTTTCTTTTGGTTATTGACTGTTAATTCACAAAAAGAGAAAGATAAGCTATTATTTTGTTGTTATACTTGCATGTTTTTCTCTGAGTGCCTTCTATTACATCATCTAAGTTTTCTTCATGACTAAAATATTTATTTTCTTGTGTTGTTTTGTTTTTAGGACCATGGTTTCGGATGTCTTGTACTTCTTACAAAGAAGTATTGGATCCTAAACGGGCAGCCAAGGAGCTCTCAGGTAAATTGTCTTCACACACAAGCACAATCTTCCTTGTAAGGGCAATTAAATTTTGGGATTCTCCTTAACCCCAGCCCACTTTCAGAAGCAGGTTATCTATGTTGCTTTGATACAACTGAAGCTGATAACACTGACATGATCCAGATTTTGAATATTCTCGCTGTCTCTGAGCTTCGTGAAATTATGCACCTGCTTAAGAAGGTTTGCTAGTTAGTGCTCCTTTTCTCTATAACTTGCTAGTGAGTGCATCTTACATTTAGGGGGCCTCTGGGGTCAGGTGTAGAGTTGTTAATTCTGGAGAGATATGTCGTCGTGATGTCCACGAGGGGCTGACCAGGAGTGGAGTTTAATTCCACTCTAACTCTAACTCCTTGGGTTAAACACCCCCTTTAAGAGTTGAATAGTACCATAAGCTCAAAATATTTTTTGGCTGTGTCCATAGGCCATTTGAACAAGTCCACAAGGGGCAAGTAGAATCAAAGGTATAATATCTTAAGATTTCATTAAAGCAAAACTGCTGCTGTTTTGTGCATCCTCAATCACCTTTTATCGCGTGGATTTATGTTATTTTTTCATATTAGAAACTAAACTATTGTATGAACTTATATTAAGATGAGCTTTTTGAGTGATTGAAAACTCCACCACATTAAGGTGAATATCTGCAAGTTTTGAAAGAAACCATATTTTTTTTCTAAGGAAACAAGATTGTTTGATCATCCAGAAGTTTGCAGATAAAGAAAATCTCTCTTCAAGCATATTACAACATGAAGAGCTGTGTATTGCATAATTGTGTTTAGATTAAAATATTAGTCTTTTATCTTTTAATGATTTTTTTCTTTGATAATTAGCATACAAAGTAGATATTTCTCTTGTATTGTAGTTTATATTTACTCATTATTATGTTCTTTGTCTAATGAAATGTTATTCCCAACAATGCGAAGCATCCCAACAAAAAGAAATCCTTGAAGGATATTTTAAAAACAACCCCTTTTGATGTAGGCCTAAGTACTAAAAGGAGAGAAATCTATAAGAAACTAACGAAGTCTTTTTTATTATGAATAAGAAGATACATAATTTGGTAATCAAAATGTAATGATTTTACCAAAATATCCCAATCCTATTACATCACCTTTTATGACTTTACTTGAAAAGAATTTGTTCTATAAGTTGTACAACAGTGTCCTTGAGTTCTTTTTATTGAAACAGAGACAGGCTAATGATAATATATGAGATTTAAGCTCAAAGTACAAGAGTATTGTACTAAGAGCAAAAGAAATAGGGAAGAATACAATCTAAAGTGAAAACTTAGACAACAAAAAGAAGACAACTCTTTCAAGAGGAGTCCATTCAAATATAGTAACTTGCACATCCAAAACTTCAATATGAGAAGAGAAAGAGAAGCTGTCGGCCGCCTCCAAACTATTCTTGTCAGTGCCATCCAGAACCCAGAGGAACTCGAATAAATCTTCCAAAACAAGCAGAAACTGATTCCTAAAGAACTCCCCAGAAAATACTAGTCTTTGGCAAGCCATAAAAACGGAAACCAAAACACAAAAGCACAATCAAGTAAGCTACCGCAAACAGCAAGACTTAAAATCATCCACTCATGCGAGAGAAATCTGGGAAAGGCAGCACGGTTCAACAACTGGAGGGTCTTCAATGGACATTTGAAGAATCATACTGGAATAAGACCGCAATCAGCAACTATTGACTTTAGATGATTCGGTATTTTGCAAGGCTGGGGAAAAGGGCGAGTAGCAGAGGCAGTTTTTAAAAAATTGGGTCTTTCTCGCACTATAAAAGGGCATTTAGATCTGTTTCTAGAGGCTCAAATGTCTCTCTCCCTCAGACTCGACTGTCTTATCAAAATGTTCCATTTCCTCACTACTAATGCTGTTAGGAGAGTTGAAAGAGGACTCCCCCTTTTTTCTAGAGAGATGGAGAAGGGTTTTGCTTGGGGAGCCCCTCAAGAATTTCACCTTTGAGTTGGGTACAATGTCTCTCTCCCTCAGACTCGACTGTCTTATCAAAATGTTCCATTTCCTCACTACTAATGCTGTTAGGAGAGTTGAAAGAGGACTCCCCCTTTTTTCTAGAGAGATGGAGAAGGGTTTTGCTCGGGGAGCCCCTCAAGAATTTCATCTTTGAGTTGGGTAAAGAAAACTCCGCATACTTAAACTGCGTAGGATGAGAGGAAATAGAACTTGACTTTGTAGAACGGGCTGGAGCTTGCAATTGGGTACAACTAATTTTCAATAAATTTGGATTTGTCTATAAAAACTCCTTGAAACTGTTGGAATGAATTGAGGGATGGGCAAAGACACGGTCTGCAGTTAACAAGTCTGGAGCTTGATCTTCGAGAATCTGGACTCTTAAGGAACACTTAATCGAGATCTTCCTTGTTTTTTTCCTTTGAATGAAATACTTTGGAAAGGGCTTGAGACAATGTGGGAAGACCTTTGAAGATTTCTTTCTTTCCGGTTTTAATCTTGACCTCGATCTAGCTGATGAGTGGAGGGCAAAAGAAGAGAAAGAGCCTGATACTGAAGAGTTGACAGGAGCTTGGCTAGAGGAAACTTCGAAGGGCTCTAGAGCACTCAATGGGGAGGGGACAAAAGCTAAAGCTTTGATGGTGCAGAAGATGGCTGTTGGTGACTTGAAGAAGTCTGAGCATCATGCGTGTGACTTTTTGCCTTTTGGCCTTCCTTTAATAAGGTACCAATCAAATTAATCTGGGAGGGATTTAATTTAATATTTAATGGCACAGTGACTTTTGGGTTCTCATTAGGCAATGCAAAAGTCTTGGCCGTAATTTTCTCTCTTGTTAATGATTGTAACTCTTCGTCTATTTAGACAGTTTCCCTCCAACATTGAATTCCTTTTTTAGATTCACATCGGAGAGATGAGGATTTTGGTGGGATGAGGAAGGATCTCGATTTGAAAAGCTTGCACCAAGTTGATAATGACCAACAAAGGGGTTTCTTGAGAAGCTTGGCTTTGAAACAGACGAAGTGAGAAAATCCCATTCCGGATTTAGAAATTCAAATCTAAATCTTCATTCAAATTTTCTAATATTTATTTTCTTTGTTTTGAGTAGTCTTATATCCGGGATATGATGTTTTGGTGCTAAGGGGGTGTCAACCTAGTTGAGATGTTCGAGTGCACCTTCTGATCCCCTAGCTTTTTGCTTCTTTATTATTCTCATTGTATATATCTCTTATACTTTGAGATTTTATCATTAATAAAGAAGTTATGTCTCCTTTTCAAAAAAATACCAAGTCAATCGGATTTGAGAAATCCTTGATAAAAAGGGGATTTTAAAGGCCCTTCCTTCCTTTCGTCCCTAACCACAGTCCGCCCCCTTTTTCTCCTTCAGCATTTCTCATCCTTCTTCTCCGGTAAGTCCCCTAGAGCTTGTTCTTCTTGTCCATCCCTGTTTAAGTGGCAGTTTGATTTTGGTGATAGTGGAAGTAGAAAGATGCAAAGTAGTGAACAATCTTTACTGTATTTGGTTTGACAAAGAATACTTCCATATAGAAGACGTGGAAGCTCGAAAGATCTTGACATTATCAGACACTCAATTCAGATGGTTCTTGAAGGAGATTTAAGAATTCTTGCGTGGCCTTGAGAATGGGTTTTTTCTTCGAAACAGTTTTGATGATTTTATAAGTACAAGATTCTTAAAATTTAGGTCAAAAGTAGGTTGGGTTATGAGGTGTGTAGCTTCGAAGAGGAACAAAAAACTATCCTTCATCCATATTTTTTCTGGTGTCTCTCGACAAGGTTGGAAATCCTTTCACAAAATGTTGGAAAGATTCTTGATGAAGCACGATTATTTGATTTGGTGCAGAAAACATCTTTAGACCTTCTTGCAGCTTCCTTCCGGGTCACTAGGGGCAAGTTATGCTGAAAAGGTGGTGCTTAATGGATCCTCTGTTCAAGAATTGGTAAAACAGAGCACTTCTTCCCCTGTTCTGACCTCATAAATTAAGAGTGCAACTTAGCAATGGGTGATTAAAAATCTGGAAGTTTCAAAAGAAGTTTTCGATAATCTATGGATTATTTCAAGATTATTTGCGTTTGATGATTGGAAGGAAATTAGAAAAACCTTGGAGGATCTTTATCAATAAAAAATAATCATTAATCCATTGTTTGCAGAGAATGCTTTGATTAAATTGGTGAAGGATCTCTAGAAGAGTTCGTTGGAAAAGAAGAGTTATGGCAAGTAATGGGTCCTCTTCATTTAAAGTTTGAGAAATGGAGCAAAAGAATACATAGCAGACCTTCCTTTTGATTATTGGAGCTATCAGACTTTCAAAGTTATAGGAGATCATTTTGGAGGTCTGGAAAATATTGCTTCTAAAATGCTTAACCTACTAAATTTGTATGAAGCAAAGATTCAAGTAAAAAGAAACAAATGTGGTTTTGTACCAGCTACATTAGAAATAGCAGACTTCAAACAAGGGAATTTTTTCTTACACTTTGGTGATTTTGAACAGTTTGAGTCTCCTCCATTAACCAAGGGCCCTTTATCATTTGAGGACTTTTCAAACCCATTTGACTTGCAGAGATTAAACTAGGCTTTTGAAAGATGAATAAAGAGAAGAGGCTAGTATGCTGCCATTTACCTGGAGTCCCAACCAAATCTTCCAACTTCCTTTGGGAGAGGCGAATTAATGCCTTATCATCATATAAAGGATTGATGCTGATTTTGTCTTGAAATTGATCCTCAAGAGTTTTGGCAATATGTATCCACTCATTATATACAAAGAGCCTGGAAATAATCTATAGAGTGCTGATATCTTCCACGAAAACCTCATCATCCTTATGCACCCAATAAAGAGAGGTGGATTACCCAAATGGTGAAATTGCAGATGACCTGAGTAAATGCTCTGTTTTGCTAGTGCCCAAACAGAGGTTGAGGAATCTGTATTCCTAACTTCGAAACAGGGGAGGCTGTAAGGATTCAAGCACGCCTTTGCTATGTCTCGGGTTCCCTATATTCTGGTCAATATATGTAAAATCCATGGACTTAACTTTATAAGGCATAAGACAATCTTTGGAGCTGTGAAGGGGGTTGAGTTGGAAAGTGATGGCTCGAGAACCATTTCTTATACTCCAAGTTTGATAAGAACTGTTAGAACATCTGGAGGAAGGATGGCCAACCCTTTTTGTATTCCTTTGAAAAAACCCTGATGGTTGAACGACCACCTGAAGCCAGCCAGAAGTCGCAACATAAAACCCAGCCAATGTTGGATCTGAACTTTGAGAGCTTTGTATTAAACCACCAATTCATCCAAAAGCTTAAGCTAGTGGTTGAAGGCAAATTTAATTATATATCACCAACACTCCCCCTCACTTGTGGGCTTGAAATATCTGAAAGGCCCAACAAGTGGAATCAATTTTAATTGGGGGAGGAAACGACAATGCAGGGGCTTGAACACAGGACCTCCCTGGACCACCTGCTCTGATACCATATTAAACCACCAATTCATCCAAAAGCTTAAGCTAGTGGTTGAAGGCAAATTTAATTATATATCACCAACACTTTGTTCTCCCACGGTCAAGCTCCCCAAATTTCAGAGAGAAACAATCCTTCGAGCCTCTGACTAACTCTGCTATTGCTGTAAGGAACCAAATCAGATGGGCTTCTGATACTACTAAAGATTGTTGAAGTATTTTGCAACTTGCTACTTCCATTGTGCAAGAACTAAGTCGAAGAAAACCCAGAGAAGGTTGAAAAAGATGCCGAGAAATCACTGGAAAGGTGCAGAAAATCAATGGAGAAGACAGTGGAGGAAGGAGAGATGAGAGAGCGTACTTTCCCCATTGAATGGCAGAAAAACTGACTTGGTATGTGTTCGGGGTCCTTGAGTTCTTAAAAAGACATCTTCCCTTTAGAACTATTTCTACATAAAAAATCTAACCCTTTAGACGAAACCCCTCATCACTCAACACTACAATTTTTTCCCTACCAACTCCACAAAAACTTAAAAAAGAATTGAAATTTGTTCTCCAGAAAACTCAAGCTCTCTTAACCTTTCTGAAGAATCTTGGTAATCTTTATGGACTCTAGTAAAGTGGAGAAATGAAGGTCTTGAGCATTTTTGAGAGGAAGCCTGAACTTGGAACCAAAAAATTGAAAAGCTCTTATACTACTAGAAAAAGCCTGAAACTTCACCCAAAGCCCAAAAACTTTGAGCTGACAACGGAGCCTTCAAGTTCCCTAGGCAACCAAGAAGATAATAAAATACAATTTATTTCTGCCACTAAGTTTCAAATCAAACCATTGAAGAGATGATTGAACTATTAGCAAGAAGTTGGATTACTTCAGTTTGAAACGGGTAACTGTGCAATTCAAGCTTGCTCAGACCTACTATCAATTCACTTACTAGACATGTGTACTTTTGCATGTTTATCTGATGTTTCTTCCATACTCCTTTCGAGGTCTCAGAATTGCAATAGCGTCATGAGAAAGGATGATCTTGTTGCCTCTCTTTTGTCGGCTTATGAAGATGGGCTGTGGTATATATGCCTTTTCTTTTTGTTGAAGACATCAATTATGTTGTAAAATTAGAAATTAGAAAATTTTCTTTCACATTGTTTCTGTAGTCCACTACTTCCAGATCTAATTCTGCGCATAGCTGGTATTTGCGCTAGGATAACATCTAAAGCCGAACTGCTTATCTGGCGTGCTGAGGTAGCTGTTATCTGCATTTTGTTTTCAATTTTTCATCTTTTCATCAGAAAATTTTAGCCTGGCCTATTTTTTAACGCAAAATGTTAATTTTGTTCCTTGTGCAGAGGCTTTTCTTCCTCAATGGAGAGCAGAATTTATCATCCTTTCTGCTTGTTGATATGGGAGTAGTCAAGTATCCAACTTACAGCTGCATAGTCTCGGATCAGATTTTCTTGGATCGAAATGATTTGCTTGCTTATGAAGAGGTTTAACTTTTTTCTTATGCTAATTTTGTCTTGTTACTCTTTTTATATTTTGCTTTATGTAATGCTTATACTTTATAGGCTATGGAAGTTGCACAATTAATTGATCAAGCTCTGGATGAGAAGGACGACAAAATGGTTTTAAGATGTGTATCAGTTGCTGACTCTCGTGTGCAGCCAAACCAGTGCACTACCTCTGAATCAGTTCCATTCTTTTCATGCTTTTCAGCATCATGGATCTATTCAAAAGTAGTGTCTCTTGGAGTTTCCTTTCTTGAACGTGAGAATAGGTCAATGTGCATCTTAAAATTTCTGCTTCAGCCCCATTTTATTTACACAACAGAGACACATATGCACAGATACATATTCATGCTTTGGCCTACCATCTTGGCCTTTTCTGCCCTTTGATATTGAACTAACGGTGACTACTGAAAAAAGCTGTATTGGATGAAATATCACCATTGATCGTAAAGGCAGTAAGAAAGGATAGTACGAATGCTAATGGATTGTTATGTTAACGCACCATAGGAGAAGAAAGGGAATAGAGAACACTCCATACATCCTTGCCTTGAGAGTACAACACTTTGCATTTTGACATTAGCCGTTAATATAAATAGAATGAGTAAATCCGCACTTGGCTAGAACCTTATCTATCCTTCCTTTGTTTTGGCAACTATTTGTGATCCCCTTACCCTTGGCACTCAACAAGCTGTTGGGCACTCGAGATTTCCATATAATTTGATTATATCCAACATTTCTCCTTTATACTACTTCTTGTACTCATTTAAAAATCAATATTCTAGTATGGATTTTTCTTTCTTCTTTTTTCCAACTCGTAATGTATGTTTATTTTATATACCACTTATTACATTTATTACGGTGGGAAGTAGAATTCTTCCTCTTTTTATCAACCCTGAGTTCCAACGTTTTGACAAGACCGTTATTGGCACTGATTTATATTTTCTTACGCCTTTACCCATTCTTGTTACCCCAGTTTTTATCCCTGGATCTTTCTCACTTTGCTCCCAACTGATCAGTAGTACGAGCAAGCTATCAGAATTAGCTTCATTTCTTTTAGCTTGATAACCAGAAGGCTATTCTATTTGGTCAATAAAACGTGATAACGGTAAAGTTTGGTGTCCAGTAACTACCTTTCTAATTGCCAATTTGATAAATCATGCAGAAAAGGCTTTCTAGAGTGATCATTACAAAAAATGGTCAATATGTTGATTGGAAATAGTTGCCTGTTCATGTAACTTCATCATTAGGGACTAAAAAGGAACGTGTATTTCTGAGTAGGTACAATGATGCAGTGCTACTACTAAAGCGTTTGCTAAATTGTTACACTCGTGATGGAAGAAGAGGATATTGGACCTTAAGGTTGTCAATTGATTTGGAGCATTTGGGCTATCCCAGTGAGAGCCTGTCAGTTGCTGAGAATGGATTGTTAGATCCATGGGTTCGAGCTGGTTCAAGAATGGGATTGCAAAGGCGCATCCTTCGGTTAGGAAAACCACCACGGCGGTGGAAAATCCCTAGTTTTGCTGAGTCTATCAAGAGGAAAATCACAGAGGTATTAACATATACATGGCTGTTATTCTGAGGTTTAATGTTTATCTGATCTATTATCAAAGTTGTTGGTTCTGGTATATGTTAGTAACTGTAGCATTGCATTGCAAACAAGTAGGTACGCATCCAAGGGCGACCATTGAACCATGAAACAGGTATGAAGAGCAGGTTTTATGGAGAAAGTGGCGAACAATGCTCAGTGGAGCAGCTCGCCCTCGAGTATTATAGTGCGGAGGGAGGTGGATGGCAAGGTGTTCATTCAGAAAGTGGCATTTGGTTAACCATTTTTGGGCTTCTCTTGTGGGATGTCATATTTTCCGATGTCCCAAATGTCTTTCGTACAAAATTTCAGGTATTTTTTAGTAAAGAAAGCCAATAAACACTAGTCTCGATTTACAAACCGTCTGATCCGCACTTTCTTGCGGGTACATGGTTTGCAATGCAGACGATGGTGTGAGCTGGTCAGCTATATTTATTTAGTGGGTTTTACATTCCTTGCAGTCTCATGGAAGTCAATAAATCTCGAGTCAGAGTCACATGCACTTTGAATTGTCATTAAAGGTGTCATGCTGAAACTATGTAAGATAAATGTTACGCATTGGAAAAATGATCTACTCCACTTACTAAGCTTTTATTATGTAAAAGCCGCGTTCGTATTAGTCTGAGGATGAGTATTTTATCGTGTCTGTTGTTAAATATAAGGTTTTATGAGTTCTAATATTTGTCTTTTTTGAGCTAAGAGGTTCTTTAACATTGGAAACCTGTCATTTGCAGACTGCTCCCCTGGATTTTGGAACAGATAGCTTTTATATATTGAGACAGAACAGTATAGAATCTCAACTTCAGAAAATTCAAGATGGCATGGGTGAGGAGATCCTCATTACGTCTTGGGAATCACACAAGGGAACATCATGTAATGGAGTTAACTGGGACCGACACTCACTAGCTGAGCTTCGGGCAGCTGTCACATGTATTGGTGGCCCTTGTATGGCTTCACTATGTCGGCATCTTGCACAAGATTATCGAAGTTGGTCGAGTGGAATGCCAGACTTGTTGCTGTGGCGCTTTAATAGTGAATACAGTGGTGAAGCTAAACTTGTTGAAGTAAAGGGTCCCAAAGACAGACTCTCTGAACAGCAGCGGGCATGGATATTACTTTTAATGGATTGTGGTTTCATAATAGAAGTCTGCAAAATCACCCCATGCTAAAATCAGCTTAAAAGGTCGATGAACACCAGAATAGGCAAAATCGAGCCTGTCTTTAAAGTTCGGCTACCTAAGAAACAATGGTACCTTGGTTGGGAGATGTTACAAGGATGATTGTCATAACGCACTTATTCATAGGTAGAGAAGATGACTTAAATCTGCCAATCAGTAGGCATGAATTCTGGGAAGAAAAAAATGAAGAAACGATCCTTTAAAATCCCAAGTAATGCATTGAATCATACGGTTTGTGAATAGAAGATGAAGCGGTTGTCACTTAATGACATGGAAGTGCTTTTTGGATTGGTGGCTGAAAGGGGAAAACCTTATGAAAAGTTTGTGAAAATCTTTCAAGAGCTGTAACTGAAACAACTAAGAAATGGGGTTTGTGGTAAATACTAAATTAGTTCACTTCATAGGAAAAACAATCCCCAAGTAAGAGAATTTGTTTGGGGATAATATAATGTACTACATTATCATTTGATATTACAGCAACTAATTTTATGATTATACAATTGTTCACTCCTGAACATTGATTTTCACCCTGCACTCTACATAATAAAGCACATTCCATTTCAATTTGTCGAGTATCAACATCTGAGTGGTTTTTGTTTTTTTTTCTCTTTGCTATACAATGTCATTGCAGGTTGGTCAACGTCCTTTTCTAGGAGTTTCTTTTGAGGTAAGAGGTTTGACAACTTCACCAGAGACTAACTTAAAAAATCAATGTCATGGTGTTTTATTTTTGTTATTCATAAATTTTTTTTCATGATCAAATTTTATTGTAATTATCTTTATTGTAGTGTATTTCAATTCATTTTATGTATATTGTCATGTCTTTCACACGTATTCATGAGCCTCTTACTTGGGCTCTACCTTTCAAACTAGATTTGGGGATTGAGTAGTGACATTCATAAATTTTCAATTCTCATGGAGACTCAAGAAATTCTCCACTTCAGCTATCTACATTGTTTGATTAGTTGGGGAGTCTTGAAGACCATTATTATTAAACATATTAGAACCCAAACTTAACTTACACTTTTACATTTTCTCGTTTCCTCCGAATAATGATTGTTCAAGATTCTTGACAAGAAATAATTGAACTTTCAAGAGCTCATCAATTTCAGAAACATTTGAATGATAAAAGCAGTGGAAAACTTCGATAGGTTTGATGTTTTGGTATAGGAGAATTTTCAACTTTTCCCTTTCTTTCAAATTTGAAGTTTTTTTCTTTTTTTTCTTCGATTCTTTTAGGACAATTTGAGATGGAAGAATTTGAACTTGAAATCTATCGTTTTTAATACGTACAAGTGTCAATTGAGTTAAACTCACGTTGACTTTTTTTTCTTCCATTCTTTTTTTACAATTAAGGTCAATTGATATTTCTTAAGGTCTATGAACTTGTCCTAATTACACCAATTGTATAATTTTACATATCGATACATAATTTTATCTCAAAATTGAATCGATATGAGTTATATTTTATTATCCAAAGCTTTCATTTTCAAAGAAACCAAAATGGAGAAAAATAGCATATAATTATTATCAACTTCTCTCAAACATTTTTTCTGTTGAATTTTCACTATAGATCACAAGTGGGTGGCAAAATAATTGTTGTTATTGGTAAATCATTTAATTGACAACAATATGCAAGATATTCCTTAATTTCAATTATAGATCGGATGATCCTAAACAACATTAATACAAAACAAAGCTACGGTCAAAATAGTTGTTCTTACTCAAATTATTATGGTATTTAAAAACTTGACCACAACAATTTTATGTCAAACTTTTCATATCCATTGGAAAGAAGAAGATTATCAACCACCAATGAGATGTATCCACCAATAGATTGTTGTACGAGTTCTATCATTTTCATTTAAGTGACTATTCAACATTTTCAATATAGGATGACATGAGAATATTTTACCCAAAATTATCAAGACTGAATTAGATGCTTCAAGATCATTTTTTGGTATTAGGCAACTAATTCATAAATATTATGTATGCAAACATTGCATTTCCTTCGATTTTACAATTAATATTTCTTCTTTTATTAAATAAAATCTCCTCACATCGACACATTTTTATTATATATCTAACTTCATAGAAATGACGATCAAAATTTCAATAAAATAAAGACCTTAATATTTCGAACCTTGTGATATAAGAAAGATTTACGGTTTAATGTTAGCTTTTTGACAATTGAGGCATGAAACACAATGGAGGAACAAAAACTAGAAACGAGTGTAACAAGTGAATCAATGGGTGCATTAGCAATATTTTGACAGAATTGACTTTGAATGAGTCTTTTGTTTTGGGATTTTCATTTGATCGTTTGTACACGGAGAATTCTTATGACACAATTTTTTTAAAAAAAATATTTATACCCAGAAAGCTATGTTAGCAAATCAGTCATCATTTGTTTGTTTTGATACATTTCCAGATATGTTTCTTTTTCTTCCATCTCAACACTGCCAATTTATGTGATTTCCATTTGCGATATTTTCGTCTATTCTTCATCCACTGCGTATAATCCTTCCCACGCTTGCACTCCACAAAGTCTGCTATATCATCATGGGATGAAGAGCCCAAACATTTTAGAAATATCTCCCCACTCCAAGTTTCTTCCGCTTCCTCTACTTCAATACTACTTTCCTTTTCACTGCTATGAATGGCTGCAGTTCCCAACCATTGTCCTGACTCATCCTGTTTTCTACTATGGCAGCTTTCGAGAGAATTCGTACTGCAAGATGATGGTTAAATAAATATACCCCTCACACAAAATCTCTTTACAGTAATATATGGTCAAAGCATTTCATTCCACCCAGATCCCTTTCTGATATGTTAATGTCACGAGAATGACAAATTAAATACGCAATAAAAAAGTGCTAATAAGAAATGCAACTTAAACAATATAACGTCTTAAAACAAGGCTAACGGTACAGAAGAGAACAATTTAGTCCAGTCAGCTGAAGAATTTGGGTTCAAAAACATTTTTCTCGTTGTTCTACTTGTAAAATGTCATTAAGAGAAACGTTTTGAAATTCTCTCTAAAGAAGAAAAACCAACTATGAAGAATAGTAATCTATGAGATGAGGAAGCAGGAACAAGTACATAAAAGAGAACCACATGATATTTGCATTTTTAAATGTAAGACGGTTATCCATAAAGAGGAGTGGCTGAATTCAGACAACCAGTGACACAAATACATAACAGTAAAGTATAATGAACCCAGAAAATGAGAAAGAGAGCTTCCTTTTGTCCATATACAAAATAGTGCTAAAGATATTGTAAAAAGTGGCTCCCTGTACCTTACGTGAATTGTCTGAATCTTTTTGAACTCCATTGCAACTGTTTTACTAGATTTTAGGTGGTAGACACCCTGTACGAAATGTTAATAGTTAAAAGCAATTGCTGTAATGGAGCCAATGAATGATGAAGTGAAAGAGAGGAAAATTAAAGAGCACAGCAAATCGAAGTGATTAAAAACAAAACAAAATAAAATGTACCTCGTTAGCTTTCTCAGAGCCAATGAATGATGATAGGGCATCTAAATCTCCCTCTTCAAAAACAAACAAGTTCAACGTTACCATAATTACAAGTACACAGTCTTTGACTAAGATGTCAGAGCCTATAGAAAAGCTTAATGCCAGTAGTCCTATAAAATGCAGGAACATCCACTTGGAATTCTTATGCCTCTTTGGGTAAGATTTCATCACTTCAGATATGAGATTCTGATTTGGTAAGAAAACATCAAATTCCTGAAAACAGCTAATGATACTCGAAATAAAATTGTATTCCTTACAAGAAAAAATGTCTCGTAAGGTTTTAAGGCCACCAGAATTTCCATGGTGCCTTAGACACCAGATAGTGGGCAAAAACGATGAACTCATCAACTTCAATATAGAAGCAAGAAGATAAATATCATATTGACTTGAATACCCAGTCTTGTAAATCTCAGTGTCATTAACATCATCCTGAGAAGCGCCAAGAAATATACAATGTAAGATTGATAAAGAATCGTCTTCAAGCGATTCATCCAAAATATGTCTGTTCTCCTCGACATACGAAATCGACAAGGCTAAAAGCTCTGATTTTTCCCTAAAAAACAAACGTGTGTTTTCATATTTGGAAGAAAGATTGTTAATTTTTCCTCTCCTAACTTGATGAATATAAGATTCAAAAGGTTGCTGAATCCATGGCACACTTGGATCGGAAAAACATCCATTGCAATTCAATGGGGTATCTTTCATATAAGAATTAGACATATGTTTATTATACAACATGATTGCCGTTTCAAACCCTATAAGGTACCAATCCATAAGCCTCTGATCTGGGTTTGAGGATTTCAAGAAAATGCCATTGCCAATGACTTCACAAACCAGTGAAATAAAATGAGCTTGGAACAGTTTGGGTGCAGAGAGCATGACAGGATTTAGAAGTAATGATAAAGCTGAGGTCAGGCTTAGTTCAGGAGCTTTAAAATCCCCATAGCGTGCCCAATATAGTCTATTGAGGAAATTATGAAATGCCTGTTGATCAGAGACCGACAAGATAAAATGAGCAGAAATGACCTCCAGCACTGTCCCAATTCCACCATGATCTAGGTTGTGCACAAATACCATTTTATTAGTAGAAGATACAGAATCTACCAGCATAAAGTATTCTCTTAACGATCTATGCATCAGAAGCTCATCCACAAATACCTAAGAATTAATATCCCAAATTAATTGTGGTGACGGATCAACACAGGCACATGAGTAATAATAATATATAAGCAAATCAATAAAGCCAAAATGGTACCCCAAAAATAAGAAGCTTATCACAACAAGGTGAACAGTTTGTGCAAGACAATCATGAGAATTGACTGCCCGCTGAAATCCATTCCTCCACTAAGAAGACATTATGTGAACACACGAAGATTATCAAGCTGAATGGTGGGCGAAGAAAAGCCAATCAAAGATCAGAGAGCAAAAGTGATAATGCTATGAACTAGCCATAGCTGCCCACCCTTTAAACCAAGGGCATTTATTTTTCTTTTGCATAAAACTTGTTGAGAACACTAATAAGTTGATGATCCAACTAAAGAAATTCTTGATATATAAATGTGAACTAGATGATAAATATTAGCAAAAGATAAAAGTGCACTTCATGTGAATTTGTTCAGTTTAGCTTGTGCATTTCTTTTCTCTCTTGAAAATAAACCACGTTTTCGTCGTAAAAAATGAAAAACCTTACAGGGCATACATAAAACACCAGACCAACAGAAAAGGAGTCTTACCCCAACTATAGTCTATAGAAAAGGACTGACCAAGCTCATAATTACAAAAGGATTTAGTGACAAGCATCCACAAAAAGGACGTTAAATCCACCACTTCCCCAGGTGAGTGCAATTGTGCATGTGAGTTGCGCATAATATTCCAACACTACGACATTCTTATCTCATTGGTAAAGATATCAAAATATTATATCTTTTTAATCAAGGTAATCGATAAATAACTTGTTAAGAAAATATATTTCATGCAAGGGAAAAAAAAGGTGAAAATCAGCAAATGGCAGAGAAATGAATAAGACTCTAAAGAGAGAAGGAACTTCTGTAAGAACCTCAAGGACTGCACATATGAATGGATGGCATGGATCAGAAGGTTCTAAAATACACAAGGAAGCAAAAAAATCCTCAGAGACAAAGGTAGTACAATCAGATTCAGTGATTCTGCATTCGTGTAAAAAAGACTTTTCCAAGCTGATAGACTCTTCCTCCTTTCCACTTGTAATCAAATGGAGCAATTTCCTGAGAACTGAAAGAAGGATACCGGCCTTTTCCAGTAAAGCGTCTTGTTCAAAATCAACGAGAGTCATGATAACCAAACAACTTCTTAAGAGCAACATAAACTCTTCAATGGTATCCCAGAAATCAATATTTTTATGAGCAACTTCAGGAGAAGGGCTAAAAGAGTCATTTCTCAAATCATGGAAAACTCCTTTAAACCTCCTACCAAGTTCTTTGAACAAAACATCTGCCAGACCCAAAAGATCCCGAGAACTTCCCTTGAATCCAAACTGACCAAATTCGTGGTTCAACTCGTTCAACGCAGCTTGATTTCTAGATAAATCAAACTGTTCACCTAAAGACAATTGGAGCAGGAGACAGTACACACGTTTCATGACGGCGGGAGTTACAAACCCTGAAGACAACACAATGTAAGAAAAGGATGAGTAACAATCATAGTTACCCAAGATTAATGCAAGAAAACAGAAGAAGGAAAGGAAATGGCGAAAACCGCCAGGATTTGGACCATACTTGTGGAATTCTGTACAGCGGAAGGGGCGGAGATGGACGTTGAGCAGTGCAGGAGGTGGAAGAAGGGCGCGGTTGGAGGGTGTGGCTGGCAGTCGCGGCTCGCTCCATAACTCAAATGTGTTATTTTTCTTTTACCATGGTGACTAAAATAAATCTTATAAAGACCAATTACAAAAGATTAAGAGTATAATTAAGTTAGTAGGGGATATGAGTACATAAATTGTTGGGTGATAAAAGAATAGAGAACAGTGAAAGAAGAAAAAGGAAACTATTTCTATTTTGTGCAATAAAGTGAGGAACTAAATGATATTACCATCTTAATCCAATGTATATGTATTTGTTGAGGATGTGGACAAAATGGTTAATACTCCCTTAATAGAAAAACAAAGAGACACCAAACTTTATATACATTAAAATTTTAAAACTTTATATATAGAATTGGCATTGAAAAGGTTTGTAGTAAAAACAAAAAAGAAAAATGGAAAAAGCTCCGGCGTACGCATTGAACAGTTAACAATCCCAACTGATGAGCTCTCTATCAATGCATTATGCAATGTCCTGCTCTTCCCACTCCAATTTATGAATCCTGTCTCCTCTTCGTTTCTCCCCTCATTTCTTTCTCCCATTGTAAGCAACCATTTACGGGATTCCAGGACTCAACTCTCTGAATCTTGATTCAACATGTGTCGTATGTCAATTGCAACTTCTGGGGGCTGAGAATTGAGGAACTCGAACCCATTTTCACACCAAAAAGAAAAGGATGAATATTCGATTTCATGATGTCAATTTCCGATCTCTGGGAACCGATAATTTCCCCAGATCTTTTGTTTCTTTCGTAATTGTGAGGTTCGTGTAATCCCTAACATCGACCATTGCCGCAATGCATGGCTACAGCCGCTTGAACACTTCGCGTTCCAGTGTCTCGCTGTCGCCGCCGGCCTCCCCTCGGCATCGGCAACTAAGAAGTCGGACTGGCAGTGATAGTGGTAACAGTTCCGGCGGTTTCAGTGTTCGTGACTCGAAGCAGAGCAGCATTATGGAGAAATTGGTTTTTCTTATTTTGTCGGCGGTGTTTAGAAGAAAAGGGCTACTTCTGTTTGCTCCCTTGTTGTATATTTCAATGATGTTATTGTATATGGGCTCCTTGAATTTCGATGTTTCCATTTCCAATCTGAAAACCAGGGTTGTTTCAGTTAGCAAACGCGCTCCGCCGGGGACTGTGTATAGGAGTCCTCAGGTTTTTGAGAAGCTCTGGCCTTTCATGGAAGCTGAGAGCCGAAATAGTACCACACATGCGGTATTTTTGTGCACTCTTTTCTGTTTCTTGTCTTTTTCACCTGGTTCTGTTGTGGGAATGATGATTTCTAAATTCATTGAAAATCTACTTTGTCAGGAAGTTCTATCTCTTTTCCCTTCCCTCCACTATCTCGTGTCATTGTATTGTTTCTATGAAAAGTAGTGAAATGAGAAGGGAATTTAGAGATTTATAGACTTATGATGGTGTAATTAAAAAAATTTCTACCTCGCTGCTAGGATTTAGTGGATTTTTTGCTACAAAAAATCTTAATAGTTTCTCATTTAATTAAATATTTTAGAAACAGTAAGAGTTTCATGATTTCCCGAAGGCTGTTTACACGAAGCATATAGATGCGGAAGCAAAAAATTAAAGATATTTATGTATACAGAAAAAAAAAATGGTTAAAGGGTGTCCCAAATTGAAGGTATTTGTGAGTAAGATTTTGAAAAACACTTCTACAACTAAGACTTTGAAGATTGCTGTTCTTTTCTATGAATTCTGTCTTCTTATTGAAATTTTATGTTCAGAATTCCTATTGACGTTTCTTATCAAAAAAAAAGAATTCCTATTGACGTTGACCTATGAAAATTGATTGGTGGTTGTGCAGTTGTCAACTGCATGGAATTCGAAAGTGCACCATGTTTGGAAACCATGCATCAGTAGCAGCACTGTGACAGGTCTGAGACTTGTTATTACTCAGTTCTAAGCTTTATAATCAAGTTCTAAAGTTACAGAGTTCAACTCACCCCTATTCCAGAAACTCACTTCTACATCTACTTCAGAAAATTGGTCAAAAAATGTGATCTAGGAACTCTCATTTTTCTGTACAACAGTTTGTTTTGAAATAATTGATTTGACTATGTCGAGTTTACTCTAAGTTCATTATTTTATGACGTGATTTTGGAAGAAATATCAACTTCAGCTGTTCTGTAAAGCTGGCCAGGATAAAACAATTTTTAAAAAGTTTCCAAATACACTAAATTAGTTTTCTTAGTTGATCTTCCCCTCTCTTCTGTCAACTTCCAAACAGTCTCTATCACCCCTCATTGTAGTTACCTCTTTATTAAATCGTTTCACATTTTTCCTCTTAAATGATCTGCAGAGTTGCCAAAGTCGAATGGTTTTCTTATCATCGAAGCCAATGGTGGGTTAAATCAGCAAAGATTGTCGGTGAGTTTTAGTTCATGAAGAAGAACACAGCTTTTATGTATTGTTGGTGCGCAAAGACTGTAGGGGAAAAATGATGGTACTGTGATTTGTAGATTCCAAAGCTGCTCTTTAAATTTTTTCTTCCAATACCCTGCTGTTTTGCTCATTCTAAATACTCTGGAAAGTAGCTGATCCTGAAAACAAGAAGGTGAAAGAGGGTGCTCATTCCAAAACCTCTATGCCGAATTAGTCTTCAAATCAATTATATAAACAACAATCTACTCCAGCATTGTAACCTTACATAGCTTTGTTGAAAAGGATATAGGTATAGGGACTGATTTGAGGAAAATACGACAGAGAAAAAAGGCTTGCAACTGCAGGAGATTCAAAGAGACTAATGACTCAACCCCAACCCCCCCCCCCCCCCCCCCACCCTACCAAAAAAAAGTAAATAAATAAATAACGATAAAAATAAATAAAGAGGCAACCTAGACACAGTTAGGTTGGGAGGAACAAAAAGAACCATCTCTTAACCAATGCTTCTCCCGAAACATCCTGTGAAGTAGAAACGGGGGAGATATTTTCATGAATTCTTGTGAGTAACCCCAATTGCTATCCTAAGCTCTCTAATAATTATAGCGATGTCTATACCTAAAATGATTGGTTCCAACAAAGAATCAGGGTCCAAGAGAAATTCCAATTTGAGACACAAAGGCAATGTTGTTGCTAGCCAAGTTTCTACTCTCAAGCCCTCTTGCCTCACGTTTTAACCATACTAACTGTTAAAGAAAATTAGGGTTTATTGCTAATTAGTATTTTAGGTTATTCCAATTTAGTACTTTCCCTTTATGTGTAAAACGTATTTTTTTTTATTATTTCTCATAGAAAAAAAAGAGTTTTCCTAAATAGAAGAAATAGCCAACAAATAAGGAAAATATTAACAATAAAGGAAATAATCAACACTTCCCCTCAAGCTGGTTTGAAGATATCATCCATAGCTATCAATCAAGATATTGAATTGCCACTTTGGAAGACCTTTAGTAAACACATTTGAAATTTGTTCTGTTGGTGGAAGATAGAGGATGCATATTATTCCTTGATCAATCTTCCCCTTTGTGAAGTGTTTATCAACTTCAATATGTTTCGTCCTATCATGAACTATGGATTGTGGGCAATGGGAATTCTGCCTTGTTATCACAATAAATATGCATCGACATTGTCTGAGAGAATTTCTATTCTTCCAATAGTCTTCTTATCCATATCCAAGTATCATGGGCTAATGTCCTAATCAGCTTCTGCACTACTTCTTGCAACCACACTCTATTTTTTACTTCGCCAAGTCTAGATTTCCTCCAACAAATGAGAGCAATAACCAAAAGTGGATCTTCAATCAGTCTTGCTACTTGCCCAATCAGCATCGATGTACACCTCAACATTTAGGTGGTCATGCTTTTTAAACAATATGCCTTTTTCTAGCATAGCTTTCAAATATCTCAGAATTCTACAAACTGCATTAAAGTGAGCTGGTCCAGGAGCTTGTATAAATTGACTTACCATACTAACTGCAAAAGTGATGTTAGGACGTGTGTGAGAGAGATACGTAAGTTTCCCCACAAATCTCTGGTACTTTTCTGTTTCTTTTATCTCTTTTTCAGTAGCGGCTTCCTATTTTAGGTTCTGCTCAATGAGAGTTTCTGTTACCTTGCAACCAATCTTTATCAGTAGATCAAGAATATACTTCCTTTGGTTGACAAGAATACCACTTTTGGACATAGCAAACTCCATGCCTAGGAAGTATCTAATGGTTCCTAGGTCTTTAATTTGGAAATCAATAACTAGTTTTTTCTCCACGAAAGTCAGTCCTGTCTTGCCATTACTTGTAAGTATGATATCATCAACATACACTACAAAAACAATAACCTGGCAAATTCATAGCTTGTGACTGCTTTTTCAAAGCGTTCAAATCAGGCTCTCGGAGACTGTTCAAGGCCATATAATACTTTCTTTAACTTGTACACTTTGTTAATCTCGAGATCCACCTTAAAGCCCGATGGCAAATCCATAAATACCTCTTCTCCAAGATCCCCATTGGAAAGACATTGTTAACATCAAGTTTATAGAGGCAGTAGACAACAAAAGTCTAATAAAATGAATTTTAGTATTTAGAGCAAATGTTTATTGGTCGTCAACTCCATAGGTCTGAGTGAACATCTTAGCAACCAATCTGGCCTTGTACCTTTTGACACTACTATCAACTTTACATTTTACAGTAAACACCCATTTGCATCCCACTGTCTTCTTATCTTTTGGTAAAGCAACTATGTCCCTGTGCAACTTTGTTTCAACACATTCATCTTTTCCATCGTTGCTAATATCCAATTCAAATCATTTAGGGCCTCTTGTATATTCATTGGAGCAAACAAGTTGGTTATTTTGGATGGGAAAACTTTATGACTATCATACAATCTATGATAAGAAAGATAGTTTACAACGAGATATTTGGTACATTTATGAGTGGCTTTGTAACGTCCAAGATTAGGAGGGAGACATGAATGAACCGGTATCACATCTGAATGAGAGGGATCCTGAGGTTATGAAAGTAATGTTAAGAAATACTTAAAAGAATTAAAAGTTAATACCAATAGAAACAAAGTGTACCTTCCTTTTCGATGGCTTGATCATAGGATTTCCAAAGTTAAGCGTGCTTAACTTGGAGCAATTTTATGTTGGGTGACCTCCTTGAAAATTTTTCTAAGATGCATGTGAGTGAGGACAAAGCATGCTGGAAAGACTCGTGTTGGTTTGTGGGAAGAACTTTCACTCTAATAAGCCTTAAAGATAGTAAGGATGATGTTGCTAGGTCGTAGGGGATACAGGGGAATATCGGAGATCCGAATTCCAAATCCTGGTTCGAATCCTGGGCCTGGGGCGTTACAGGCTTGCCTATGGGCAATTGAAATGTCATGATCAGAGACATTAGGTAAAGAATTATGCAAAGAACTGGGAGAATTATGAGAAAACTACTAGAAGAATTATGGGAAGGAGAATTTATGTTACTTGGATTTGCAAAATCATTCATCGGAATATTAGATTGGTTCTATGATAGATTAACTGTCTATTCTTGATCCCTCTTGATCCTTCTGAGTCAAATTTCTTTTAATATAAGCCCAGAGTTCAGGTTTTCGACTTGTCAAATCAATCTGTAGTGTTTCTCCCCCTAAAGAACTTTCCAGTTTTCACACTTGGCATCGAAGGATTAGAACTCACAATTTCAGAACCAGGTGCTTGGGGTAGGTGAAATGTCTTAGAAATTATCTTCAAGGTTTGGTGTCTCCTCCTGAAGAGAATCGGAGCTAAAAATATGGTTGATTTTCCAAGAAAAATACGTTCATACTCTTAAAATACCTTTTCGTCGAAAGGTCAAAACATTTGTAAGCCTTCTTATGGGAGACAGCCTACAAAAATGCATTTAACGGCTCGAGGATTAAATTTAGTCCAATTATCATGACAAATATACTAAATTTTTTTATTGATTTTTGGAAAGTTTTTGGGCTGATTAAAGATCAGCAATGTAACATTTTCAATATGGACTAAGTCTGAAATATAATTATTGTCTTATTGAAGTGTGGGTTAAAAATGGGAAGAAACCTGGTTTTGTTTGCAATTAATATCATCACTCAGATTGTAATTCTTAGAGTGTGTTTGGCCAAGTAGTTGGGAAAGAGGAGTTGTGAACTCCACACCCTATTTGGCTCAAGGAGTTGGTGGGTCCCATTACTAAAGAACATCAATTTTATATCTTATTCAACTCCTTACAGATGTAAAGAAAGAAGGTGATTATGATTTACATATATATGTATATATTGAAACATAATTTTCATTGAGAAAAGAAATGAAGGAATCAGGGGCATTAAAAAACTAACCCCACCGAAAGAAAGAGGAATCCCTCTAAAATAAGGGAAGAGACTCTAGCTATATAAAATAGAACACATAAGAGTAGCCAAAAGGTCTTTGAACCCAAGGAGAAACACAATATCTAACAAGAGACCAAACTCCAAAAAGCCCCTCCCTGGCCGCCTAAACATCCAATTATTCCGTAGTTATAAAAGGTATCAATGTCTATGAATGTTAGTGGTCACTCTCAATCTTGACTTTAATGGACTGAATGATTTTCCTTTATGTTCATAGGGAGGTGGGCTGGGAAAGAGAGGAGGGATATTGATTTGCAATTTCCACGTGCGGAATATCTCATAAAATTGTATATTTGTTGGGCTTAATAACTGATTGCTAACTCTGACCGTGTTCAACACAGATATGTGATGCAGTTGCAGTGGCTGGACTACTGAATGCTTCTCTTGTCATTCCAATATTTCATTTGAATAGTGTTTGGCGAGATTCAAGGTTGAAATCAAGTTTCCATTACTTAATTATTTATAATTTTCAGAATGTTACTTGTTTAGTTAGTTCTAGTGAGGCCTGTCTTCTTTCCCATAAAACCATATCATTGCTAATTAACACCGATTACTTTCTACATATTTTTAAAGAAAAAAAATTGTATTTTTCTTTCATATGAGAGAAATTAAATATTTTTCTTATATTAAAAGATAATCATTATGATTGCTTACTTGCTTTACTTCTCTTGTGAGCATGTTTTTTGTTCCCCCTTCCTCTTTCTTTCTTTATTTTCCAAATACCTCGTTGATGAAATGGGGAAAGAACTTTACTTTTTAAAAATCTGACAACTTCCATTTTGTTCTCTTCCTTCAACTCATTTGGGGGATCTCTAGTTTAATCTGCAAACCCTTTTTTATTCTCCTGCTTTTGACTCATCTCTGGGGAGTAGTTCATTGCCACTTTCTTCCAATCTTATTTTTCTAAATCATCTTTTCTATCGTGCTTCATTTTTCATTGACTATTTTTAGCATTGTTGTTTGAGATGGGAACAAGACTATTGTTAGACCACTTATAATATTACAATACAGCAGAAGGGGGAAGAGAGAGATGGTATGTGTGAAAGGGGGACCACAGTGAGGAAAGTCGGTGGGTATAAATAGAAAGTTAAAAAGAGAGGGAAAGGCAGTTAGCATTTGGAGTGTAGAAATTCTGTTTCATCTTTGAGAGATGAAAGTTTTTTTACTGCGAGCACTGTAAGATATATTCATTTTAAAAATTATTTCATGCAACACTGTTAGGTATCCAACTGCTCCTGCTCTCAGAAAATACCCAACAAGATGGAAAACAGGGAAACTACTTCATTGATATTATGATATTTAATCAAGAAATCCAGCCAAATAACCATAATGAATGGTATGATAATGACAAAATAAAAATAGAGCAAATATGGTAAGGATTCAAGATCACAGAATGTAAATCTAAGGGCTGATGTTAGAGTGCCTCCCTCGCCCGAAACTGCTTCAGACCAAATTCTCCACACCCCAAAATGATCCTCAAAACCTCTCTTAAACCCTCACAAAATTTTCCCCACTATTGTAACTGTAAATTCCATGTCCCCTACATCTTTCTCTCAACCAATTTCCCCTTTTTACCCCTTCTTTCATACGTGTGGATGATGGGAGGGCTTAGGACACACATTTTTGAAATATGATGGATTCTTTTTATTAATTTATATCTTGGTTCTGTGATGTATTTATTCCCAGGCTTGACTGAGAACTTCATTATTTTAATCTTCTCTGGGAAATGTGTCCTCTATGTGTCTTGAGTGTGTCCTAAGGATGTACCTTTTCCATGTCATCTCTGAGAATTAAAAAATAATCTGAAAAGCTAGAGACTTCAAAATGTGTATTTAACCTGTGTAAGGTAAGCAATCTCCATGATAGCTTAATGTTGACCCATGCTTCCTACTTTAGTTTTAAGGCAATAGGTGTTCATTATTCAAGTCCCCATGTCCAAAAAGCCTCCTCAGCTCAAATTCTGCAGGCTGAAGATTATTTTTTACATCAAATACCATGTCCAGTCAATTTGTAAAATGATTTTTTTTGTTTTTGAAATGGAGACAAAAGTTTGTAAAACGATATTATTAGAGGCTTCCTGTAATGTGGTCTTATTTGGCACTGAACACGGTGTTTGCTCCTGGTGCCTAGTTGCCACTGGTAGTTAAATCTTTCAAATGGCAGAAGTAAATGCTTTTTTATTTCTTTAAAATCCCAGACGAGCAGAAACCATTCATGCAGTTTCCTTCCTTTTCCTACTTGTGGCAGCAAATTTGGTGATATTTTCGACGAAGATTTTTTCATACAAGCATTAAGCAAGCATGTTAATATTGTGAGAGAGCTCCCAGCTGATGTGCTGCAGCAGTATAATAATAATATAAGCAGTATTGTGAACTTAAGAGTAAAAGCGTGGTCAAGCCCAATGTACTATTTACATAAAGTCCTTCCGAAGCTCTTGCAATTGAGGTATGTTTTCCTTGTCTAAAAAGAGGATTTTGACTTGAGAAGTTTATCCCATTTAGATCTCTGGCGGTCCCCATTCAGTTTGATAACGTTCATCAAATGTATTAGGACAAAATCTTGTATGTTCTTGATTTCAACAGTTTGAGACAATGACAATAATCACTTCTCATTCTGTGGTGTAGGGCTGTAAGGATTGCCCCATTCTCCAACCGGTTGGCTCATGGAGTTCCTTCTGATGTTCAAGCACTTAGATGCTTAGCCAATTTTGAAGCTTTGAGGTTTGCAGAATCTATAAGAATGCTGGCAGATCTCATGGTTGATCGAATGATTAAAAAAAGCTCTCAAAGTGGAGGGAAATATATTTCAGTTCATCTTCGTTTCGAAGAGGTGTTGGTCATGGCTTCTTTCTTTTCTTTTCATTCATGTTTACTAAATTGCCTTTTATATGTAATATACGACTAAAAGTAAGTATTCTGCTTATAAAAGGATATGGTTGCATTTTCGTGCTGTGAATATGATGGGGGAGAGGAAGAGAAGCACGAGATGGACCTGGCTAGAGAAAGGAGCTGGAGAGGAAAATTCAGAAGAAGGGGGAGAGTAATAAGGCCTGGTGTTAATAGGGTGGATGGAAAATGTCCTTTAACCCCATTGGAGGTGAATATACCTGGACTTCATCTTAATCAATTATCTGTTATCAGTTTTCTGAAATAATATTTTTAGGATGAAATGTGCATGTCGTACAAACGCCATCACTTAAGTACATCACATAATGGACCCAGTGATCACTGGTTATTTCAAAAGGCAACCCACAGATGAATCGAGATATACATCTTTAAATATTTTAACAACTTTATGTGATGAAATTTGGACAGAAATTTCATAAAAATATTCATGTTATAAAAACTGGACCTAGTTCGAAAGACAAAATTATGAACTGCAATTTAATAATAAATTGAACTTCCAAACAGAAAAATAATGGAGTAATACAAGGGCTTCTCAGAAAATCCAAGTTTACAAAAGGGAATCCATCCAACTACAGAGATGAAATAAAATAAGTTAAAGAATAGTTGCAAAAGGCTTTTGACACCTTTAATGGGGTTAGGACTCGAAGAACGGATATCGCGTCTCCCCACCTTGAGGTAAGACTCTCCAATTAAAGATACGAGACCAAGACGTCCATCATTTCCCTATCAGATAATGGATGATGGAAACTAAGTGAAGGAAAGAGAGAGCTCTCAGAAGCCACCAAACAATCTTTCATAGAGCACAAAGTTACATTCCCCTATTCAAGCCCGCCAAGATTCATGGGCATCTTCACCGTCCCCCAACTCACCAAAAATTTGCATTCCTCCCCTCATCAACCTTTCCTACTAAATGTACCTGGTAAGTGTCTCTAAAGTCTTACAAACCAAACAAGCACTAAAGAGAGTAAAGAGACAGAAGGAATATATGGGGGCATTCTTCATTTTGCTTCTTTTTGTAACCTTGTATGGCCTCTTTACCTTTTTTTTTCAATAGTATGTGGTGTTGAGGATGTTAACATTTAACCTCTTAGTCCAAGGTATATGTCTAAACCAATTGAACTATGCTTAAGTTGGTTCCTAACTTTCTTTATGATTAGTGTCTTGATTGGTTGTCGAGAAGTTTCCTTCGGATGGAGTTTTCTCTACCCAAAAACCTTAGCCAGTTTCTTTTTTGGATTTTTGATGCAGTAATTGCAAAGCTTAGGAGTTCTTATGAATAATACTTCTGATATATGATTTATTAATGACAGCTGAAGCCTTTTTATAGGCTGGAAGTTCACAAGAGTTGTTAGAAGTTGTTTCAGAACTAACTTGGAGTTGAGTTATTTTATTTATAACTAACTCAAGATACAAGATTAGTAACTCAAGATACACAAGCTTTAACTAAAGAATAACTAATCCTAAAATACAAGAATGGTAGAATTAGCTAAAGAACTTCAAGAAACATCAAGAAAGAAGAATGTTCTACATCAATTTTGTTGTTTAAAGCACATTATTTGTTTAAACTTCAAGAGAAATTCTTACCATTTCTTATATATTTGTTTGTGAGAGTTAAGAAAGTTACCCTAGAGGTTTGGAAGGGTCTATATAAATAATAAATGGTTTAGAGGGGATAGGTTTAAGCCTATAGTGACCATCTACTTAGGATTTAATATTTTCTTAGCTACCAAATTTTTTAGTTGCATATAAAAGATATATAAAAGAAAATTTAGAACCATTTCATGGTCAGTTTGTTCACGAAATTTCAAACCATCTTGTTATTTTAGAGGTTGTTTGGGGCACTGAGTTGGTTATTATAATTAGTGGTTTTTATAGTTTGTTGGTTATAATAATATGTGTTTGGAGTGCAGATTATTTTAATTTGGGTTTTAATGGTTTGTGTCTGAGGTGTAGACTATTTTAGTCTGGGTAGGTGAAAGTGTAAATGTTGTAACAAAGAAAAGAGAAGATGAGTATTTTAATTTGAGTTTTAATGGTTTGTGTTTGAGGTGTAGACTATTTTAGTCCGGGTAGGTGAAAGTGTAAATGTTGTAATAAAGAAAAGAGAAGATGAGTAGGATCTAGGAAGTAGAAGTAATAAACGCAATAACAAAGAGACTTTGAATAGTAATACTCTAGTTAATTGTAGGTTATAATAGTTTGAAACATCAACTATTATAATTGGAGCCCCAAGCATGGAATTGGGTATAATAGCCCACTCCGCCCACTTGAAGTTGGGGGCCTAAACACTCCATTAGCATGAATATTTCTGAATCATTCTTCATGGCAGTGAAAAAAATCTGTTAGTGTTGATCATTCATGAACCAAAATACCTAGTGTTAGTGATATATAATTCAATTTGCCTTCATCCACTAGCTTAAGCTTTTAGGTCAATTGGTGATTTAAGATGGTATCAGAGCAACATGTTGTTTCAGGAGGTCTTGTGTTCAACCCTTTTCAATGTTTTTTCTCCTCAATTGAATTGATTTTCTCTTGTTGGACCTTTCAAATAATTCAAGCCTACAAGTGAAGAGGAGTGTTAGTGATATATAATTAAATTTACCTTCACCCACTAGCTTAAAGCTTTGTTGATTTGAGTCATCAGTTATTGCTATTTTATGAACATGTTTTTGCTGCTTGAGAATCTTTGTGAAAACCCTTCATTATGTGCTATTGTAAAGCTAGAGCGATCATTCACTCGTCTCCTTATCTCTTGTGATTTTGTTGATAAGTTGCCACATGAAGAGGGCAAGATTTAGAACATTCTGCTGCTTCTTTTGTGGTCCTTGCATCTGAAAATTACTAGAACGCCCATCCTTTATTCTTTCTTTCTTCCTTTGTTGGTTATTTCAAAATTTACTTGTTGATACTTTGTTTTGTATTATTGTTGGATTTGTCTGCCCTCGGCCAATTGTTGTTTCACAATAATGTTCTATTCCGATGAAAACTTTTCGTCCTGCAAGAGATCTATCCAGGGCTAATAAATATAATGCTTTCATAGCCTTAAAACCTGCTTTTCCAGTCTGCTGATTCATAATTCACCTTTATATGATATTGTAGGTCGGAATGATGCTTAGAGGAATGGGTTTTGACAATACAAGTTCCATATATGTTGCAGCAGGAAAAATTTATAAAGCAGAAAAGTTTATGGCCCCACTTAGGCAGATGTTTCCACGTTTAGAAACGAAAGATACGATAGCTACTAAGGAAGAACTTGCTCCTTTCAAGGTATTTTATCAATTTATTCTTAGGTTTATCTGCAAACAAGTTGATCGTTTAGCTCAAAGAAAGTCTGTGATGCAGGGCCACTCTTCTAGATTGGCTGCTCTTGATTACACAGTATGTCTTCATAGTGAAGTCTTTGTCACAACTCAAGGTGGGAATTTCCCCCACTTTTTGATGGGTCACAGGCGCTATATTTATGGCGGACATGCAAAGACAGTCAAACCAGACAAGAGGAAACTAGCGTTAATTTTTGATGATCCTAATATACGGTATGCTGAAGCTTGACACACTAATACTTTTTTCTTTTTTCAATGTTTGCGCCTCATTATTGGGTTACAAAATTGGTTCAATTAAGTTCTGTAACTTTAAGATCTGTATTTTGGATACTTCGAAACTTTTTTACCATTATCTCCCTTAACGCATTACCTGGTTATGTCAGGTCAACTTGTTTGTATTTTCTGAAATAAGAACTATATGCATAACCTTACCAAAGAATATATGAATTATCCAACTGCTTCATTGTCAAGCATAATAATGGTTACTTAAGTTCCAATATATGATTTCATGTATTTCAAGGAAGAGAATCAAATGGACAGTATGCGGCATTGTTACCCAGAAACGTTCACTGTAGTTTTGATTTATTATTTCATGAAGCAATTCATTGATTATATCTTGCTGGTTATACTGACATTTATTTGGTAACAAACTCGAATCTAGATGGCAGAACTTCGCGCAACAAATGCAAGACATGCTTCGCCATAATGATCAGAAGGGAATGGAAATGAAAAAGTCCAGTGGATCGCTGTATACGTTTCCCATGCCGGATTGCATGTGCAAAGTACCGAACTCGAAGAACCATGATTAGGCTTTTGGACATACAGATCTTTTTTTTTTGGTCTGCAAAGGTACACATTTTTCTTTATACCTATATTTTTTTCATCGTATTATTATATGCAATTGGAACACATAAATATTCTTTGAAGTTTGATTTAAGTTGAGAGGGGATAGTTTTGTAGGCTGTGATTGAGTGGGGTCATTTTAGCAGCTGGAATTGGTTAACTGACAAAAAATTCATTGTATATGCAAAAAACATAACATTCTGATGTGAAATGATTTGAAGATATTATTCTTTTTACTCATCCACAATGTTTCTGTCCCACATAGTAGCAGGTGCTCTATGTGCAACCATTTTGTTGTCTTAGCTGTCTCTTAGCTAAACCCACATGGTCAACAACCAATAAAGTATAACACATGTTGATGACTCTGTTTTCTTTTTATTCCTGTCTTCTTCATATGAGTTGAGGAAAAAGAATTTAAATCATAGACTAATCAGAATTTTATCACCCCCATAAGCTTTACAAGTCATGAAACATGTCCATTAGCAATTATTCACGTTCTTCATGTATGGTCTCCCAGATTTTCTCCTGATTGATAAACTAGGTCGTTATTCTTATTCTTTCTTTATGGCTCAGCTAAATGTGAACATTCAGACAAGTGTTAAGAATATATACGTAGAAAAGATTAAACTTGTTCTAGCACAAAATTTATACTTGAATCAGAACTGGGTGTTTCAAATCTAAGCTCCTACATGCTTTTTGGTTCAGTGTTGTTGAAGTTTCTATTATAGTATAGAGATATAGGGATTATGTGTGGCGGGAGTGTTAAGAATATATTGAAAGTAAATTAGATCTATCATAATATATCTATTAAAATTTAGGGTTTATTGGTAAATTTGAATCTCTTCTAATTTATCTTTTGTTCTATAAATCATAGAACTATACATGAACTAGAGTAAGGAGTCCCAAGTTCAAGCTTTTAAGCTGATTTTTTGACCTCGAACTTTTATAATGCCATAGTCGTTTTATTTCATATTAATTGTTGAAGGCTATACCTTCTGGTAGTGTTGTAAGTTCACGAGTGAAGGACTTAAACTTTTCGATGTGTAGTAATTTGGTACCTCGACATTGTACAAACTCTAGGACAGCTTCTTCAATTCTATGAATCTAAGAACGTGCAAACCTAAAATGTTGAAATTGGGAAGCCCAGTTGGTTGAAAATACAATTTGGTGATAGATTTTTTCAAACAACTGAAGGAAAGTTGAAAAGAAAGATTAGGGGAATTTGTTTGTTTGTATGTATTTGAAAGTTTGTGAGCCACAAAAAAAAAAAAGAGTTTGAGAGGGAAAACCAACCAAACACAGGTCTCCAAAACCTAAAAGTTAGGGATTTTGCAATGAGGACAAAAAAGACCGACCTTGCTTGTTCTACCTACTTTTTTTGCTAACATACCCCCTCCTATTTCAGCTCTTTTGTTTTCTTTGATAATTTTTTATATTACCCTTTTGTGTCACTCCACAATTACTTGTTTAAAACTTTTATTCAGGAAACCAAATCTACCAGCAAAACTCCAAAACACAAAGCAACAGCAGAGTAAAATTTATCTTTCCAATTACTTTTATTAATTAGAAAACTATATATATATTAGAGCATGTTTCAACATCTTGTTTAGAAAACTTATTTGGTAGGATAAATCATTTAAAACAGTTCCCATAATATAAATAAACAAAGAAAGCAGGATTATTAGTTTGTTGTTTTCATGTGTCTTCTCTGATGTTCTTGAAATAAAATTTTCTAACAGTAATGATTATTTTCATATAAAGTGTACTATATGTTTAATTAAAATAATGTGGTATGACCAAAATCATATTTCTTAGTAGTTTTCAACGTTAAAAACTAGGAAATATATTCTTCTCTAGTTGGATAGATCTCTGATGCCATATTCATTTCAATCAATTGAAGGTTGTGAGTTGAAAGGAGGGAGAATACAATAAATATGGTTCACGTGTGTGATAATATGGCTTAAATTTACTGACATGAGAAGATGCAAAGATAAATTTACCAAGTTCAAAATTCAAATATTGAAATACAACTTTCAAAGTCCAAGTCCTAAGTTCAAGGATAGTTTCGATATTTAATCTACAAAAAAAAAATTTTCAATTATTTGTTAGAAAACTTTTTTTTTTGTTGGAATTGAAATCAAAGTAGATAAAAATGATGAAACTCTAGTGATTGTACCTACTGATTGATCTTGTTTTGGCAGTTTGTGAATTTTTTGGTTTGGTCCTTTTGTTGATTGTTCTAAGTATCTTTCCTCTTATGAATTGTGAGCAGCATATTATTTTTACCTAAACATCAAACTCATTTTGAAACCCTAAACCTTCCAAACCTTTTGGTTCACTTTTCTTAATCATTTTCTTTAATAAAAACAACCACTAAACACCAACACATTGGTCACCAAACACACTATCCTAAACTAACATTTTCTTTTTTATTATGTTTTTCAAGAAACTTTTGTTTACTTTTCAAATTCAAAATTCCCATTCCATTTATCTTTCCATTCTATTGTGAACCTTTTTTTGGTTTGAATTTAAATTAATTTCAAATGTTTTGACCAGCTTTTGGTAAAATGTACTCGTTGTTATCTTTCCTATTAAATTGTTGATTATTATATATATATATATATATATATATATATATATATATATATTAAAGAAACATCAATATATACACATATGTACACGATAAGAAGAGAGAAGTACAACACAAAGTTAAGGATAAAGATTAAGAAATGAGAGAATATACCGTCGTTGGTGGTGATTTTCAAATCAAATTATCAAAGAATCGAGAATCGATGTCTACCTAACATGTAAAGTTGGCCAATGAGCAATTGATAAAAGGAATGTGACAATTAATTATAGATTTAAAAGGAAACGACCAAAAATAAATCATTACTCACCAAAGAAGAAACAAATAGGTGAAAAAAATTACTATTTTAGAAAAGAAGAATAAAAAAAAAGCAATCAAAATTATAAGGGTGCTTTTGAAGTAATATGATCATAAATTCATAAAAACTCCAAACTTTTGATTAACTTTTCTAGATATATATGTGTGTGTAAATGACTTTCAAACTATTAGTAGAATTAGTCCTCTAATTATCATGTAGGGTATGAATTATGGTAGCTTTGTTCCATTCAATTTATTTGACATTTACATTAATATTAATATTAATATGGATATGTTTGGATTGATTTGTATGAGGAAAATGTTTATGTATCCAAGCCATTAAAAACAAATATAATTGACATATTAGGAATGAAATAATAACAATGATAATTAATTGGATTAATTTTGTTGGTTGGGCAGTCATTTTTGGAGGGGCTCTCTGATCTCTCTCTACACACAACAATTTGTACAACAAGGTCTCCATAAATTTTGCAAAACTTCATAATAATATGCATAAATGTGAATGAGAGAAATAATAATCTCATACTGTTCAAATATATCAAATAAATAAATGCTGTTTTGTTTTTCTCTTTCAATTTTGATTCTTTATTATTTGAAAATGATATATACATTATAAAAAAATGAGAAATAGAAAGGAAAAAAAAGAAGTTCCAAGAGGGTATATTTGGTATGCAAGAATGAGAATCTAGATGTTGGTAATACCAATATGAAATTAGAAAATGGAATATTGTCATGTCAACCAGGTTATTTAATGAATGAAAAAAAGAAAGAAAAAATAAAAAAGGAATTTTTCATTATTCATAAAAGTTTAGGACTAAACTATGTCTTTAATTTCATATTTATATTTAATTTTATGGTGTCAGTTGCTTTGATTAATGGTTAATTATAATGAGATGGTTTGAATTTGTAATATAAACTAAATGTCCTTTGGGAGTAATTGGGGCTTTGACATTGGTATCTAAAGTCTTGGGAATTAGATGTTATTGGGTATGTGATCAGAGGAGAGAATCAAATTCCAAAGGAACTTAGATGTGATTGTACTCAAGAAGAAGAGCTTGTGAAGATAGAGAATTAATATGTGATTATTGAGATTCAAATATTTGTGTGTTGAATTAGAATGTAACCAAAAATGAATATATGTAAACAACACATTATTAATTATTAGAAAAAAGAAATGAAAAGATCAACCATATGTTGTCTCTGAATCTCTAAATTATAGTGAATGCTTTGCTGATATACATGATGAAGATGTAATGGATACAACCCTAATAACTTGCTTCCAATTACAAACTCTTCTCCTCTATATATTTCTTCACGTATTAGGTACATCTTAAAATGCATTATATATGAGAATAGTTAGTCTCATGTTGAGTTTAGTTTTTTATAAAGTAAGAAAATGCACAAAAAAGAAGGGTGAGTGTGAGATGTAGATGGAATGATGAAGTGAGAAGTTGATTGAATGAATAATGAGCTGTAGGTAAAAGGGAAGGAAAAGAAGAGAGAGAAGAGAAGGAAAGCAAAAAAGTCGGATACTTAATGAAAGAAGAGAGAGAGAGAGAGTGTGTGTGTTTGTGTTGTGGTGTGGGGTTGGATTTGACCAAGTTGGTAAGATAGAAAAAGAAAAGAAAGAGAGAAGTGGTTAGTGGTTACACATAGGCATAGCCATACATAACCTCCATTTGCCTTTCATTTCTTCTATATATCCCTTTTACCCCTTTTCTTTTTTCATCTATACACCACATATATATATATGTAATATATATATATATCACAATAATCCCTCATCCCAAATATATATAAGAAAGGAAGAAAAAACAACAATACCCTCTTCTTCTCTTCTTCTCTTCTTCTTCTTCTTCCTCTTTACTCTCTTGTTTTTGTTGATTAATAATATTTGGATTGAGTTAGAGTGTGTGTGTGTTGTTGTTGTTATGGGAAGATCCCCTTGCTGTGAAAAAGCCCACACCAACAAAGGCGCTTGGACCAAAGATGAAGACCAACGCCTCATCGATTACATTCGCCTCCATGGTGAAGGCTGTTGGCGTACTCTCCCTAAGGCTGCTGGTTTGTATTTCTTCTAAACAAAAACTAAATTTTCTTTCTTTCTTTCTTTCTTTTTCTGATCTAATTAATCTTATTTCAATTCTTTCATTTTCTATATATATATTAGGATTGCTTCGTTGCGGCAAAAGCTGTAGGCTTCGTTGGATCAATTACCTTCGTCCTGATCTCAAACGTGGCAATTTCACTGAAGATGAAGATGAACTCATCATCAAACTCCATTCCCTTCTTGGAAACAAGTATGTATCTTTTAATTATTATTTCTCATCTTTTCATTCCTTTTCTTAATTTCTTCCAATCTAATCTCATTTGGGGTTTTCTTCTTCTTCAATTTTCATTTATCAGATGGTCTGTGATTGCTGGTCGATTACCTGGAAGAACAGATAACGAAATTAAAAACTATTGGAACACTCACATCAAGAGAAAACTCATCACCCGTGGCATCGATCCACAAACCCACCGCCCTCTCAACGAACCCCCCACCACCGCCGCCGCCCTCTCCCCACGTTTGCCTTACCAGAACCATCACCATCATCATCGTCGTCATCATCATCATCTCACGCCCAACGACCATTCCTCCTCTTCTTCCTCCTCTCTTCCCAACATCGCAGAACTTCCAATTATGAAGGCTGCAACCAACGTCCAGTCCTCCGACCCCGACGAAGAAGGAAGCGGCACCACCACGGAGATGGATCCGCCCCTGCCTGCGGCGGAACCCACGTTGGGAGTCCATGTGAAAACAGAGGTGAACTTGGAGCTCTCAATTGGGCTGCACCCATTTCAAGCAGAGGCAGTAAGGGGGTCGTCGCTGGGGAGCTCAGCAGAGTCGAGATTACGAGAAGAGAGAAGGGCGTTGGTGAGGTGCTTGTGCTGGGAATTGGGATGGGAGAAGGGGGGAGAGTGTAACCGGAATTGTGAGAGGACATACGGGTGGTTCCGGGCAAGTGCTATGGGTTCTACTTCATAGAGACATTTTTAGAAAGAGGTTGTAGGGAGATGGGAGAGAATAATATGAAATCTAAATCTCCCCCACTTGCAATACCAAAATGATTAATTATTGTTAATGTAGATATAGATATAATAGATCTATTGTAGATTGACAACATTTTATTCACTCAAAACTCACAACCCAAAACCAAAAAAATGAATTAATACTTATTAATTAACTTTGGGTCATTTTCCATTATTATATCTAAACCTAATGTCTAAATCCCCATTTGCATATCCTCTTGTTGTTACTAAAAACAATGATTCATCTCTAAATTTGATCATCATCTTCTCCCTTTCACTTCTTTCTACCCATTTTTACTTATGTTCAATTTGATAATGTGACGAAACTAAATAGTAATTTATGATGACTCTTACCTCTTAAAGATGTCAAAAATGTCAAAAAAGTTTGAGGTGGAAAAGTTATCTACGATACCAACTCAATTAAAAAAGAGGCGTCTAATAAGAGAGTTTGTATCTTAAACTTTTCAATTTGATAAGTCTTTTGATTTCCATCCAATTGGGTTTGCTTGTTTTTTTTTCCTTTTATTTTCTTTACTATAATTTTCATTTTGACATGAAAACGTTTTATTTTGGAAGACTATATAAATTGTTATTAGAAGAGTTGTTCATGAACATGAAAAAGGTCAAAACATGGCTCCATGTTATGAATTGACAGAAGTTTTCTTATAAATTTCTTTATTTAGGAAGAGTGAGATTAAAAAAGAAGAAGAAGAAGAAGAAGAGTATTTTGGGTGGCTTTCTTCTCTTGCAACACAAAGTTTGGTGGAAAGAATTTGGTAATATGGAAAGTGTCAATTCCCAACCCAATAACTATATATATATAGATATATAGTTTAAAATGCATAAAAATAGATTAATTAGGTACGTATATGTTTAGGGTAATGATCTTATTTTGGAATGAGGTAAAAGTGTAAAAGAGAAGGGTATAGATATTTCAGTTGATGGTGTCTTCTAAGTTACATGAAGGGGTGTGAGGTTCGTCATAATGCTAATCTGGAAGAGGAGAATTGAAGAAGTCTGGGGTTTGAATAATAATATGAGACAGTTGCACAAGTGGGAGTGGGGCTTACTAAATTTATTAGCACATGACTTTTGATAATGTGTGTAATTCATTCACCCCTTTGTTTCAACTATTATCACATTTCATCATATTCAATGCACAACATAGATACACCAATAACCACATCTTTAATTTCAAACATGTATATAATAATGTTTGTAAAACGAAAGAGTTGTAAATATGAAGATTCAGTGATATAATAATATATATACACTTTGCTCATCTCTACGGCTCTCTCATTATCTTTCATACTAACCCCTTCTCAATTTAGAATCATTATATTTATTTTAAACATCCAATTCTTTTTTCAATAATTTCCAAAGCAATAGTAGCACATGATCATGGGGCTTATGGTATAATATTAGTTAATTGCTTAAAAGAATTATATTTAATTAGTTGGGTGTTTGGGTTAATTAGAAGGGAGCCATAGGGGTTTTAATTTTAATTTGTTTTATGATTTAATTTGTATATATATATATTACATCGATCTACCTATTATTATCTTGGTTTTATATGTTAATTATGTACTTACATCAATGTTAGGGGGAGAGACGTTTTACTTCTCACATGATATTCCTCTCTTCTTTCATTCCTCCAATAATAATGTTCATAATTATATGTTTGGTGTGATTGAGCTTCAACTACAATCAAATTGGATCCATATAATTATCTCTTGCATATGCATGGATGATGTTATAAAAGTTATTCTCCTTATTATTGAGTATTAATGAATTTAAAATAATTGTGAAATTGAAAACTTAAAATATAGTGATCATAATCAATTCTTTTAATCATTTTAATTTAATTATAAGATATTAACACTAAAGATATAGAAAGTGAATAATAAATGAAATTTTTAGTAAGAAATTGTATATATCCTTTCAACCAAGAAATCAAATCAAATTCAAAACAAATTGAAAAAGTGTTATTTAATATGCCTAAAATTTTCATAAATATTTCTATGTGTTCATGAATTTAACATTATCATAAGAGATGGATTAATATTTATAATACTAAAAGTTTTCTAAGTAATATAGTTTAAAGTTTGAACTTATTTTAAAAAAGTGAAAGGGTTATTTGTGTTCAATTTAGACATTTTTAAGATAATTTTTTAAATGTTTAAAATGTTTTCTAAAAATATTAATCATCCACCTTAATATTTTATTCATATTTTTATAAAATTGAGATATTAAATATATATTAATATTACGTTCAACATTGGCATTTAAAATGTTGTTTGTATATTCCCTCACGACTTAGTAATTGATTTTAGTTCATATTCTTAAAAGCTTAATTACCATCGTTTTTTATTCTAATTATAATTACAACTTAGAAATTCACCCACATATGTTTACTTGTTTAAGCACTGCAATTAACTTCCTCTTAAATTAAACATTAAATATATAATTTAGAAGTCAAACATGCAAATATTGTTCTTAATTACCCCTTAATTCCCAAATCCATGTTTGACACTGTAGAGAATTTTCTTAATAAATTATTTATTATGACTTAATTAGATATTATATCTTTACCATTTGATTGAACAATTATCATATGCCATTTTGGTGTATATATCAATTTTGGTCATAAAAAAGATAATTCATATAACGAGAAAATAAAACACAAAACTTGTCAAAACAAATACACATGTGTTTTAATCAAGTTAACCAAATGATAAACGTAACTTAGATTAATTAAATTAGAGGGATTATACATATATTTATACCATAAATTCAAATTTAGCTAACAAAATATCAAGATTAGGTTATTTTGCTGACAACTAAGACATTAAATATATTATATACTTAATTATGGGGCTATGTGCCCAAGGTGTCAATCACATGATACAACCTAATTGTGTGTAAAATGAAAATATTCATTTTCTCATCACCTAGCATTTTCTTCTTCTTCATACATATATATATATATATATAGCTTGGATGGTGTGTCAAAATTAGTGGCTAATATATTAATCACCACAATCAGGAAGATTAACTTAATATTCAAATTTTATCAAATACCATAGTATTACACATATATTCAATAATATAGTTATATATAAGAGTTAAATTATACGCCTTCATATTTAAAGCCTTAATATGTTTTTAAACTTGTTTAAAATCTAAAACATAACTAAGCCGGTTAGCATAGCTACTTTAGATTCAAATATTTTACACATCTACGTGTCGAACTACAATAAAGTTTCATAACTTAGGTTTAAGATTTATCATATATCCCTAGTTCAATTGATGCATGTGTAATGAATAACAAACTTTTGTGAATGAAGCTAATATATATAACAAGATCATAAGTTTATCCAAATTAGTTGTGATGGTAGATGTCAATATCTCAGTCTAATAAAAAGAGAAGGAAGAAAATATGAATAGAATAAAAAAAGTTAGAAACATATAGGTGGATGAAAGTTAAATAGAGGAGAGGATAGGTAGGTAAAGAAAAAGAAAAGATATATATGATTGATGAGGAGGGCTGAGAGGAAGGAAGGAGAAAGAGGAAAAAAGGGAGCATCTGAATGTGATTGGAAGAGAGAAAGAGAACATGTGATGTGTTTGGAGTTAGGTAAGGCAATGAGTGATTGGAAAAATAATTGAAAAGTAGAAAACAGTTGGTTAGTTTAAAAGGTATTAGATAGACTTAGGAGTTAGGGGGTGGTGACTGGTGACTGCTACGTGACTGGTGACTGGGGACTGGTGGGGGATTAGGGATAGACTATATACATATATATATATGATATTATATATTATATCTATATATATATACACACACATATAGGTGGAGAAAATATATAAGAAAAGAGGAATCATACAAAAAATTAAAGGAATTATTAGAAGTGATGATATGACATGTGCAGTTACAGTTCATGAGTTCAGGGTATGGGATTCTACACATTAATAAATGGGTATGGAATTTCAGATTCTGCTCACCTAAACACAACTCTCCCCTACCATCTCTCTCCTCTGAAATCATTCATTCATTTTCTTCACCTCTATTATCTTCCAAAACCAAATATATATATATATATATATATTACAATATTACGAGGATGAATAAAGTTTAAAAAAAATGATGAAACACCTGGTTTTGGTTTGTACTAAATTCGTATATTCAATACATTCAATACATGACTTCCTTTGATCCAATTACAATCTACATGTCCAGCTCTGTTAGAACATGTAAAGTCGTATACTCGATTCGATGTACAACTTAAGTATGAAATTGTATATGGATTCACGATTTTACTTAAATTTTTAAATTTATTTAGACTTGTGTGAAAATTTTAGTGAGATTTACTATAGATTTCATATTTATTATACTTTTCTATTATTATCATTATTCGATTTCACCCAAAACTCCATTTATATATATATGTTGGGTTGAAATTGTGTTTAGAGGCCAGATGATGTATATTTAGAGAATCTGATGATAGTACAAAGTGTGTATACCCATTCTTTTCTTACACACTTTACCATAGTTTTCATTATATAAATTGTATTGGGAATAAGAACATTATTGGTTGATCTCTACACATTCCATAAAAGTAACACCACCATCAATCTCTACAACACAATCAAAACAATCCATTCCCTATCCTTATGATATTACATACTTTTTTTCGAGTTACATTACATACAAAGGAAAGGAAATATTCTTCCTCTTGATTGACTTAGTAACTTTTTAAAAAAAGAATTGACGTATTTTTATTTAAACTCTTTTGATAAAATAGGTTTAAAATACACTCCAAAAACTATTTACTTGAAAATATATTATCTATAAATCATCCATAGAAATTTTATAAGAATATCGAAATACTTTTTTTCTTGCATGAAAATTATTATTAATTATCACGTTATTACTATTTTGATCGAATTTTATTTTATCTTCTCATGACATTGTCTTCGAAGGTTAGTGATTATTATCTTTATTTCTTTTAAAATGAAATAAAAATGGAGTGAAACTTAAATATAGCAAAATATTGAGTTAAAATTGAAAATATAGACACTAAAACAGTATTTAAATTTTATTATTATTTATTAATAAAAAAAACAAAATATTTTGAAATTACATATTCTAAAATTAAACAGAGTCAAGAATTACACAAATCAAAATTTTATATGAGCATTTTCAAATATTTGAAAGATATATATGTGTGTGTGCTCTCCAATTTTGTAAATTAAGGTCAAGTTAAGAAAAGTGATTCTTCATATATAACTTTCTAAAAATAGGCAATAGTATGTTCAATAAAATAAAAAATAAAAAAAAGAAACCATGTGATTTACTTTTTTATTTTTATTTCTTAAGTATCAATTTAGTCATTAGACTCTTAAAGCAATTCATTATTATTCTTATTCTTCTTTTAAAGTTTGCTAATATCTCTATCATAAGAGAAAAAGAATAACATGAATTTATGCCAAGTTGTTTACGAATATTTAAAAAGAAAAAAACAAGCTTTACAATGTGACAATTCTTTTACTAAAAAGTAGAAAATATGACTAAACCAATGTTGTGTTTTTGAAAGTACTAATTGCAATTAGAATAACTAATACTTTTTAGCATATTACTTAAAAAGTTATACAAAACACATTACATTAAGAATATGTTAATAATCTTTCAATAAAAATATTAATGACATAACTCTCAACTAATGTATATATAAAAAGTAATGGTTCGGGTAAAAAAGAGTTCATCAACTTTAATATTATAGTCTATATAGATTATATGAATGTAAAAAATAATTATAAGATATGGTCGGCTAAGGCAAATGAATTAAAAAGATAAAAGGAAGGAAGAGAGGGTTTTGAAAAAGAAAAAAAAAAGATGAACACACCTAATATGCAACCAACCATGACCATGACCATATGACTAAGAGGGGAAAAGTGGGAAAACAAATAAGATATGCCACACCTATATATTATTACTCATCTCATAACTTAGCTATCTACATATTTTTAAATAAGAGAAGTTACATTAATTGAGGTGAGGTGTTCGTATAGTCTAAACAATTCAATTATTTTATGTTTTTATGTCAACTATATATATATATAAACTTATAATCTTTATATATGTTATATGCTATATGTTAGACGGTGTGTGTTTCTTCATTCACATGTGCCAACTTTAAGCTTCAACCAAAGTAATATATATATATATGATTAATTTTATCTAAACATATATAGAAGTTTATCTGGAGAGATGGGGGAAGAGAGTGAGAAAGTTTTTATGTGAAGATGATGAGTAGTAGATTAGGGTTTGATTTGTTATGTGTTTTAATTGGATATATGAAATGATATAGTCATAATCCACAACAAAATGTGAGAAGTAATATTGGTGGGTGAAAGTTGGTAGGGATATGATGTTAAAAGCATCAACTACCTATTCCACTTTTTCATTAAAATCTTTGGCCTCTACTTTTCTTTCTTTCTTTCTTTTGTTTGCTTCTTTCTATCCTTTTCTCCATTATTATTCAATGTCTTTTAAAGATTGGCCTTATCTTTCCAGTTTCCACCCCCCCTTTGGCCCTTTCCCATTATTCACATAACCTCTCATTTAATTTAATTATGAATATTGATTTTATAGGTAATTAAGAACAACTTTAAACCATTTTTTTAATTATCTTTTTTAGGATTAATTATATATATATATTGATTTTAGAGGTAATTAAGAAATTGGTTATGTGGAAGGAATTCCAATTAATCCACGCCATTCCCACGTTATTTCCTACCTAATTTTCTTGGCTCCTTCCTTCTCAAGATTGCTACACTTTTTTTCTTCTTTCTTCACTCTAATTTTATTATATACTTTTCATTGTATCATACCATCAATTATTTCAATTATTTAATCATATATATAATGTATTATTTTAAGTCTCGAATTTCCAAGTCTCACGTCTCATTAATAATTGTTTGATAGTTTTGGAGACTTCTAAATATTATTGTATTCTTTAAACACAACACAACGTATGTACAAGTTTATTAATTTAATTAAAAACTCCATCAAGACTTCTAACCATCTACCTATTATTTATCAAATAGTTTATATTAAGCATAAAATGAAATAAAGTAATGAAGTTTTGAAGTTTTGAAGTTTTGAAGTATTAAAGTAATGTGTGTGTTGTTGTGATTATTGCTTAGGTAGGCAATTATAAATTAGGTTAATTAATATAGAATGATGAGATAAATAATTAAAACTTTTTTTGGATGAAAAAAATGCCCAAATTGAGGGAAGTTAATTTAATTTAGTTTGTGTGCAAACTTCACCTAATACCTTATCTTAATATATCTTTTTGTCACATGCCATCACCATATTTTGCTCACATTAATTCCATTATTTGATTATTGTATCTTATTACTTTCCCATACCAAACCTCTTTTTAATTTACTTTTATCTTTCCTTTACTCCCCCCTCCAATACCAATAGGGCTTTTTTTTTTTTCTTCAAAATTTTATTTTAATACTGTGATATGTTTATACTTAAACAACACATTTTATCAAGTCATTGTATAACTTGATCAATACGACACAATTATTATCTAAGATTTTAATGAATGTATTGATTTTCCAATCCGGCCTAACAATGGTTGAACAAACAAAAACTTCCCCTTTTAAGATATTGATTATTTTCTTCTTTCAACCGCATAATTTATAGATGAAATTTTGCAAATGAATAGTTTAATTAGGTCTTATTTGTTGAGCTAAAGTAATATAATGTGTTGAGATCTCAAGAGGGCATGGCCTACTCCAAAGTCTAAATGGGTAATGAAACTTTCAAAAACTTGATGCATATTATAACCCAATGTTTCTCGTCTCCTTGGCCCATACAATTCCCAATCATTTTTATAATCAAGTTGTATGTTTTACAAAATAAATAAATTAATCAATCAATCAAATTCTTGTATGAAATTAAATTCTTGTCACGTCAGGAAAGGGCCCATGAATTGGGTTGAGTGGGTTAAAAGTAGGGTAAGACCCATGGTAAAAATTTAGGGCCAAGAAGACATTGTGTACAAACAAAAGCCTAAGCCCAATAAAGCCCTTGGGCCTAAGCCCATTTAAAGTCGGCCTTACCCCTTCTTTTGGAGTGGATAAAGGAAGAAGCAGAGCAAAAGAGGTGATAGCCATTAACAACTCTTAAGATCATTCAACACTTGAACTTTGAACATCTAAACAATAATCATCGAACCTAAAGACTGGATAGGTCAATTCTCTAACAGATCAACAAGCCAACAACCGATGAAAGAAGATGATTAAACTCAAAGATCAATAAGAAGTCGAACAAATTTAAAAAATAAAGTTTATTTTCTTTTAGAGAAAATATAAGAGGATCAAATATTAAGGATGAAACTATATTACTTCAAAATCAATGTTAACACAAATTCATGTTTCTCCGAAAACTACGTGAACATAAACGTTCAAACAATAAGAAAGTAATTTTATTTTAATCATACCGCTTAATTCATTTGTAACTATACTCTTTGATTTTAAAATATTGATCCATAATCATTTGACTTATATTTAATTTTAAAAATCACCATTTTTATGATTTTTGCTAATTATTTTCAAATTTATATTTCAATTTTCACGTCCTCTCATTTAAGCTTTTAATGTTTTTTTTCTTCTTTCAAACTTTCTTTTTTTGTAAATGAAAGTTGTATTATTAGTTCTTTTCTCAAGCCTCACATAATAGGTGTACCTTTTGAAAACTATAAAGTTTTTCGATTCTTTCTTACAACAATTTTAATCTTTCATATACTTCGTTGGAATTCTTTGAATATGTTATCTATATTCGAACGTAAATAACTAATCCCTTAAGTTTATTGACTATTCAGTATCTTTGTTTTATTCTTTTCTCTTCAAATTAGGGGTGTAATCGGATTGACTTCGTAAACATTCTCAACTCAACTCATATTTTCAGTTAGCAACCCAAATAATATGAATTTAGTAGAGTTGGGTTGGGTTGTCGGGATGACCGGAGATGAGATCTAACGACGCGAGGTGGAAACTAATGAGAGAGGAGACTCGCCGTCGGAAACGGAGGTGGACAGTGCAAGGTGGAAATGAAGGAGACTGACCGTAGAAACGAAGATGGACGGTGTGATTGTGAGGAATAAGCCCGAAGACTGAGGTGAGATGAAAGAGAAGAATCGAAAATAGTGAAGAAGGGTAAGCGGTGCACGCGAGGGGATGAAGAGGGAGGAAGACCTAATTTTTAGATTTTATTTTATTAAACAAATTATATATATATATATATATATATATATATATATATTATTATTTTGGGTTGGGTTAAGTTGAGTTAAATTTTTAAACCCTTCAACGTGAGACTCAACCCAACCCAACATAAAAAAGTTCAATTTTTTTAATTCAATCCAACTCTTATAATATGAATTGGGTAGTTGAGATTATTCAGATTCAACATATATTCTTACCCTCTAAAGTTTTTTCCAGAGTTGTTAAGGAGGCACGAGAATGATAAATGTTGTTTTAATGCAGAAAAAAAAAAGGGGTAAATGAGGAGTTTTGGATGGAGAAGGTGAAAAATATGAAAAATGTGGGAGAAATTAGAAGAATGAAAGTGGATGATTTTTGATATATATTATTAATGTTCATTACCTTTGTTACCTTAAACAATAAAATCGTGGAATGCATAACAAACATACATCATTTAATTCCCCTCATAATCTCATTTTGCATTAACCATTAACACTATATCATATCCCTTATTTATTAAATATATCAATACTCCCAACTACCCCTTTCCTTCTTTCCATACTATACAACAAATGTGCCCATTTTTGTCTTTTCATTTTCTTCTTTATCTTTTCCCTTTCCCTTTTCTTTTTGTCAAGAGATCTTTCGACTGTCTGACGAGACCTCTTTAAAACAAACGAAGCATATGCTAACATAAAAGAAAAGCAAACAGTGAAAAAACCTTTTAGAATGTGTTTCTTTTGTTAAAATGAAAATATTGGTTAATTTTCATCAAGTTTTGTACATGATCCCCATAGTAAAAAAATAAAATTTGACGATCCTATATTTTCATCGATGATTTAAGTGAACCATTGCGGTGTGTGGTTTCTTGTTGTTAATCTTAAAATGCAATGGATAATATTCTCTAAAATGGCCAATGTTGTCCCTTTCAAGAACGACAAAAGGAAAAGTGGGAGGAAAATACCTTTTGAAGTATACTTTTTTTTTTTGTTTAAAATATGGATTCACTTTCATGATCAAATTTGAATATCCCCGAGTTAAGCCACAAAAATTATGATTCTAACCACAAGCTTTTAACTACTAGTAATGGGTTTCTTTGTTCCTTCTTGTGCTACAAATCTTTTATTTATAAATTATTGGAACTTTAGTAGTATAATAATCTCTAAATAATATACTTAAGTTAAAATGGAGCATACAAATCACCTTTTACAAATGTATATGTACTCTTGTCAAACAAACGAAAAATGACCAATGTTGAACCTCTAGAAAAATAACCGAAACATTGCTTGAACATAAACCTTCTTTAATGTTTTTTTTACTCAAAATATGAGTTTATTGTCATTGATGTTGAACATCTCCAAGAGCGAGAATGATAAACAGATGATCCTAACTTTGTTTTTCTTTTCACAATGTTCCTTTATTATAATCACAGTGAATTTTTGTTTTATTTTGTGTGCTAGCGCTACAAAAAATGAGAGATGTTTTACAAATTTGGAAACTTTTTTTTTATTTAACCTAGGGTTTTTGGCCAACACTATAATCCAATTTTAGAGTTGTTGTAGGCCTAGACAGACATGTTAAAGTAAAATTTATTGGTTACTTAATCTCAAATTCAAATTTAGAGCATTAAAGGGTGGCTTGTAAATGTATTTATTGTTTTAATTGGTTAGAGAGTTAAACCAATTGAGTTTAAGAATTGGATTGATGAAATTAGTGTGGTAGAAGGTGTGTTTGTTAATAATTTAGTAGAGATGGTTGTGGGGGAAGAGTATTACTATTATAGTGTGTATCATAATTTGAGAAATGGGGTTACCCTTTTGGCCATACTCCTAATATACATTTATGAACCCCACAAAATCCATTACAAATACGGCCTTGTGTTATTTCATTTGAGGTCAATACCAACGAAAACCAAAAACCCTCTGCCAACGGGTGGCAGTGGCACATCACTCATGGCCGCAACTTTAAACCCTTAACCTCCTTCTACAGTTTCTCCATTTCCATCGAAACCCCATTCTTCACCTCCCACTTTCCCGCTCTTTGTTTCTCTATAATGTCCCTCTCTCTTCCCTTCCAACTCTTTGAAACCTTTCTTGCTCATTGAGATGCCCTCAACAACTACTAGAGATGCAGAAGCTGTTGCGATTAAACCCTTCCTCTTCTTCCTCAGTCCCCATTCTCTGTACTGCGGTTAAACCCTTTTCCTCTCTACCTTCCAACACCACCCCCTTCATCTTTAAACCACCACACCCCCTTTTAATGTCTGCTGCTTCCCCATTTCACACCGCTGGCGCTCCCTCCCCCTTTACCTCGCCGTCTCTTTCCAGAAACCCTTCTTCTGCTGCCGTCTCTTCCCGCCTTTCCGCCGCTAATTCCTCAAGAAATTGCTACTTGTGCAGATGCGCCGTTGATACCCCTGCCGCGTTGCGGGCCTGGGCTGTGTTCAAGGATGGTCGAAATGGGTTGCGCCCGGCGTGGCTGCACACGGATTCTGATGGGTTGTTTTCTTCTTCTGGTGAGGGGTTGAAGAGCTCGCGAGTGAGTGTATCTGGTGATAATGGTGGAGGTGAAGATGGATTTTCCTGTGATAATGATGAAGAAGGAGAGAAGGTTTTAGAGGAAAAGGGGTCGAAGTCGACTAGGAGGCAGCGGAGTTTGGCTGGTGGAGGCGTGTTGGTTGGTAATCCTGATTTGTTGACTATTCCAGGAGTTGGTCCAAGAAATTTGAAGAAGCTGGTAGAGAAGGGGATTGCAGGGGTGGCTGAGCTCAAGCAGTTGTATAAAGATAAGGTGAAATTTTTTGCCCACTTGCGCTTCTAAATACTGCGTTTATGAGTATAGTTTTCGAGATTTTTGTGCCTGATGTTAATTTCTTCTAGCTTCATGTAATGCTAGAAGTATAGTAACGTTGGGGGTTGACTGTGTTTCCTTTTGAAGCTGAATTAGGTATGACTTTTGAAAGAGTGGAAGTGTCTTTGGTTGATTAAAGTACTATTCTCAAAAGTGTTCTGTGTAAGCGTGCTTATTTAGAGGCTAGCGATTGCTATTGTTACAGTTTCTTATACATCTATAATGAATTAACAGTTTCTTATACATCTATAATGAATTAACAGTTTCGTATATGTCACAAATTAAATTTCTGAAAAGCCATGTTTGTTTGGCTGATTAACGTGTACTTAGAGAGCAACTAATTGTATAGCTCGAAGAACATTACTTAAACTGTCATGAAAAGCACTCTCTGCCTATTTGCAGTTCTTTGGTGATTCAAGCCCGAAGATGGTTGAGTTCTTACAGAGTTCTGTTGGAATTATCCACAGAAATCATGCTGAAAGTATAACCAGTTATATAAAAGACAGTGTAGATAAGGAGTTGACGGAGGACAGTTCAAACTCAGATGCAAAGTCATCTCTGAAGAAACGTTTAACATTCTGTGTTGAGGGAAATATTAGTGTTGGAAAGACAACATTCCTTCAAAGAATAGCTAATGAAACTCTCGAACTACGTGACCTGGTTGAAGTGGTTCCGGAGCCTATTGACAAATGGCAGGATATAGGACCTGAACACTTCAATATACTAAATGCTTTTTATGCCCAGCCTCAGAGATATGCATATACTTTCCAGAATTATGTATTTGTCACAAGGGTTATGCAGGAGAGAGAGTCATCTGGTGGAATCAAGCCACTCAGGTTGATGGAAAGGAGCGTTTTCAGCGATAGAATGGTAAGAAATTTAATATGTAATTCTTTTTTTTTATTCTCATACATTCAATCATATCTTGTGCCATAGCTTTATGATTATTCACTAATACTGAGTTTTCAATTTATTCTAGAGTAAGTTCTTTTGTTACATTGAGACTGGCAATGATGAACTAAATACTCCTGCATTTTTCTTTCTTTGTCCTTACTTGACTGTTCATTTGAGAAGAAGAAGCACCCTAACTTTAATTTAAAGCATGACGCTTTTGTTTCATTGACACTATTGAAGGTGTTTGTGAGGGCTGTTCATGAAGCAAATTGGATGAATGAGATGGAGATCAGCATCTACGACTCATGGTTTGATCCAGTTGTGTCAACCTTGCCTGGGCTTGTCCCTGATGGTTTCATCTATCTTAGAGCAAGCCCTGATACTTGTCATCAAAGAATGAAGTTACGTAAGAGAGCTGAAGAAGGTGGGGTCAGTTTAGAGTATCTCCGTGACTTGCACGAGAAGCATGAAAGCTGGTTGTTCCCTTTCCAAAGTGGTAACCATGGGGTTCTGTCCGTCAGTAAGCTACCATTACATCAAGACAATTCTTTACACCCTGATATCAGGGACCGTGTCTTTTTCTTGGAGGGCGACCATATGCATAGAAGTATTCAGAAGGTGATTTGCCACAAAAAAGGCCCACTATTTTCACTATTTCAAAATTTATATCCAGGTTAAAGTAGGTTATGTTTTTCTTTTTCCCCCAACTTTTGATCCTATTTTCTGGGGAGCAGGTGCCTGCCTTGGTTCTTGATTGTGAACCAAACATTGATTTCAGCAAAGATGTTGAAGCTAAGAGACGGTATGTTGCATTTTGCAGTACTAATGTTGATATTGAGATGTTATGTTTGTTCCATTTGATTCTTATCCACTGTATATGTGGCTTGTTAAAGGTATGCTCGTCAAGTTGCCGAATTCTTTGCATTTGTAAAAAAGAAGAATGAAGCTTCTTCATCAACTGCTGGCCAAGACGGTGCAAATGTTTCCCAACCACAAGTAATGCTGGGAAATAAACATTTATGGGTACCGGGCAGAAATCATTTCCCAGAATCAGCTCTAGGATCATTGGAATTCAGGCGGGCAATGTCTTACATGTCTGGTTAGAGATCAGAACCCTCCTCGTCGGTGTTTCTTTTCCATTGTCATACCCAGATTCATCTCAACAGCCTACTTGTTCTATCTGTTGTGTTTCTGGTGATTGTGGACCAATGTGTAAAAAAGGCTTGCTGCTTTTAGTGCTTAGGAATGTAGGGAAAGTTGTATGGTTTTAGTGTTGGATTGGTTTAGTAGGTTGTAAAACCCTCTTTCACTGTTAAAAAAGTTTGTGTAGTTATCTTTAATGAGTTGATGGAATCTCGGAGCATCACCTATTTTGTTGCCTTTCCCGTATCCTCTTGGAGATGGCAAGGTGATGGGAGTAGGCCATCAAGTTAACACTATCATACTTGTAGTGCTCCTACATATAAACTGTTTCTTAGGTTGAAATTTTACAAGTATGCTTACTGTAACTTTTTAAGTTTTGAGCTGTTGTGCAAAGTTTAAACTCACCAGGATAGTGATTGTAATTCATGCTTGGGTTGTGCACTGGGGAGTCATTGCGATTGTGAGCAGGGATGAAAACGTAGGTTGATTCTCAAGCCCACAGTCCATCACTTGGGGTTCGATCCGTTATAGAAAGCAACCCATGACAAATTGACAATTGAGAGCAAAGCTGGTCAAAGGCTATAAACTAAGGGGTGGTTCGAATGGACGCCGAACCGAATTCATTAATCTACTTTTTGCCGACCTTTTATACATTTCGTTATTTTAAGTTATGAAAATATTCCTTAGGCATATGTTTTCAAATAATAACAAACTTTTTTTTATGTTAAAATCAAAACTAAAATTAGTCTACTCGTTCGGTTTGGTAGCTTGGGTCCTTGAGGTTGTCAAACTCAACTCAATGGCTTGGTTGATTTGGATGGATGTACTCAATTTGTCTCCTTAGTCCATTCAACTTTGTAACGATTCTAGTTGGCATTCTAACTAATTTGGTTTAGGACAATTTTTATTAGAAGTAAATGAAACTAAGTCGGTCAGATTTGAACCAAATTCTAATTTTTGTTTAAGGACTTTAGCTATAAGTAATGACTTAATTATAAACACTTATATAAGAAATCTTAATAATATTTCAAGTTTGTTTGACCATGTCTTTGTTTTCTGAAGAAAAAAAAGGTTAAATTACTGCAAATCAAGATTTATGGATTAAATTGAACCACACCCAGTTATGGGACTAAATTCTTTTATTGAAGTTGAATGATAAACTGTATTTTAACCTTTAAAACAGCATATGATATATAGTTTTCATTATCTTTCTTTAATCACAATTATTCTTTCAAGCCAATCCTTCTTTTTTTAAATATATATATATATATATATATATATATATATATATATATATATATATATATATATATATATATATATTTATTTATTATTATAGTGATAGGTTAAGAAAGACTAGAAATGGATGTCCAGAGCTGATGTTGACTCAGATTTTGGAAGTGATTACCAACCACAATTTTTAAATCAGATGGAAACATTAATACCTATAGATATTTGTTGAAGTTGTTTGAAATAGACATTGTAATTGGTAGAAAAATCATTTAAACGGTTTGTATGGGAATAATTCTTCTCTTTTTTAGTACATCACTAAGGATGAACATCAAACATTCTTCCTCTCAAAAACCTCCTGCCAATTATATTCAACTAAACCCATTTTAGTGAAATAATTTTTAGATTTATATGTTTAGTAAACTTTAAATGTGATTACTGTTTTTTTAACAATAATAATTTTTTGCCTCATTGATGTGTCTTACAAGATATTTGATATATCACAATATTCCATAGTCCAATACACAAAAACAAAAGCGCTCAAATTGAATTTTGGAGAGATAAGAGGCTTAAGAACAAAGATAGAGGCATGTGATGGCATATTAAGGCCAATAAGATCTACACTTCAACCAATAACTACTCGTGATCTTAAAAGATTGATTCAAGTGGATTGTTCAAGATCCATAGATGAAATACGAAAGAGCTTGAGGGAGACTCAAGGGCTCTAAAAGAACCCACGAAAAAGTTCAAATAACCCAAAGGGAATTAGAGGACCTTTGGAGGATCTTTGAAAAATGCATGGAAGACCTTCAATTTTTTAGCTTGGAAAAGTCCATGTTCTCAACCAACGATCCGTAAATAAGCCATCCACAAGTTGAGTAGATGATGCACTTAACCCTTGCTAGTGTAACAATCCATCGAGTAATGACTGAATGTTTTACAAAAGTTAAGAAGAAAAGTTATAAACCCAAATATTGATTAGTCTTTTTAAACAGTCGAAGTCATTGATGAAAGATATGTTTAAAGTCCTCTGCTATATATTATCTACCGTGAACTTACTGACAAGTCACAAACTGGGCTTCTCATTGAGAAGGAAGGGAATGATACTTCATACTGTGGCAGTTGATGGTAATATATTAGAAGTTTGAAAAGTTATGATTATTGATTGAATGAAATTTGGTGTTTAAATAGATAGCAGCACGATTGTTTGGAGAGCTGCAACCGCCAAAATCGATGGAAAATTGAATGAAAAAGCTGCATGGCTTTAAAAAGTAGACAAGTAACATTTATTATCCTGAATCCGCTGTATTAATTTAACCAAGAGTAAACAATTCTTCTTCCATTGAACTCTCCCTCTCCCCCTTCACGTTTTCAACTGCAATGTTGCTGTTTTTAGCTTCTTCCCCATTTACAACCTCTTCTAAAAATTATCAATGATTCCCAAAATCAAATCTTGCTGTTTGTTACACGTCTGCCATTATTATTCCTTTTTCTTCCGTTGAGTAATACTATTAAGATTCTGAGGTGATTTGTAAACATGGGTTGTTCTTTTCATTTCACACGGATTCACCATTAAAAAGTCTTTTTGCAATTTCCATTTTTTCAAAACCTCAACTCGCCACGACCCTTTTCTTTCTTTTTTGTTTCCTTTCCTCTCTCTTATTCAACAACTCTCCCTTTTCTTCTTGCTTTTCCTTCTTTTTCCACCCACTCTCTCTAACTAAACTCTTGACCAAAAAAAATCTCATGCTGAATCAAATCCCCCTCAAGGGGGTGGACAAAATCCCCAATTTCTCTCCTTAGACTTCGTTTTTTTTTTCTTTTTTTCAAATTCTTCCTGATTTCTTTTGGTTTTGAGTTCAAAAACTTTGTGGGTTTTGTTTGGAATTAGGTTCCGAATAATGGGTAATAGCCTAATTTGTAAGTCAAAGAAGGATGTCAAAGAGATTGGATCTCGAAGCAAGAGAATGGGTCGGTCTCAGAGGAAGTTGCAGAGTGAGGAAGAGTATTTGCAGAAGCAAGCTCTCTCATTGGCTCTTCAACAGCTTCAATTATCTCAGAGGTTTGATGGATCCACTTCCAAAAGAATTGGCTCGACAAGCTCTCGAAGACGCAATCTCTCCGATCCATTCTCTAATGGGAAGCAGGTGGGACTTCATTTTGTTTGTTTGTTTTTTTATACTCTGGATTACATATTTTCGGGATGATTGAATCTTTCAAGAAAAGTGGCTCATCGTGATTAACCTCTGTTTAATTTTATGGTCGATTGCCTTTTAGGAGTTTTTCATATTTTATAATCTTTGTGAGTCTACTTTTCAGTTTTAAATAGTTCCTTTTTCCCTTATGGTTGACCTTTTCAGGTTATCATTACTATGTTCTTTTTATCAGTATGAAGAGAATGAATGATCTTTGCTTGCTTAATTATAGACGTCAGAAAGTAACTTTTAGGTCATTAATCTACCATGTGATGCAAATTATGAGATGTCTACCAAGCCATGAATTAGAAAGTAAAAGACTATTGCAATGTAATCAGTAGGATCTTAATGAGTTTTGGACCTCGTGAGCTATGGTTTCATGGCCATATATTGTAATAATGACATTGATGCTTGCTCTGAAGAGCTGCCATTCAGTCAAGCAAGTTTATCGTTGTTTTTGTGACCAAGATCTATTACATTAGAACTTACAGAGACTCGTGTTGTCTTCCTTTCTGGGTCAGGGGAAGAAAGATTCAAAGTTGTGTGGAGCAGATGTGGCTTCTGGTGAAGCAAATCTGCAGGTGAGGCTTAGAATGTCTACCTTTTTCTTTTTCTTTCTTCGATTTTTCCTTTTTTTGTTGTAGTTTTGCTGAATTTGAATGCAGTTTACATGACATGTTTCATTTTTCTTTTTCAATTTTACTTCTTGCTACTTCAATCACTAGGGAACAAGATAATCTTGTGTATGAATGGCAGCTTCTTGCTTCAAATCTTCTATAATTTTCTTTCTCTTACAATTGTCCTGAACCTTAGTGTTTTACCCAATTGCTGTCTATGCTAGATCCTCACTAGGGGTGTTAATATTTAGTATTTTTTGCACCGGTGAAAAGAATTATGATGAATTTAGTACGCTTTTGGAACCAATAAGAAATGCTTACCTACAAACCTTTTATTATTTTTGGTTATAAAGTCAAAATGTATTTTTTTGAATTCTAAAAGCATGTAAAGGAACTTAAAGATGCTTATAAAAGCATGTCATTGTTGTTTCTGAAAAAGTGCTTATGGAAAAAGTAAGCACTATTCTCAAAAGTTATCCCACACGTATGACATTAAACAAGTGGATTCTTAAGTAAAGTACTTTTTAATATGCACCTTGAGAAAACACTTAAATTTTTATTTCTAGTACTATAGATTGCTTAACTAAATGCAATAAAAAAGTATACACTTTTTAGAATGTAAAAGCATTTTTATCAATCTTGAAACTCATGCATATCCCGTGCCCAATATCCACCCTGGAAATATTTAGCAATGATCAATAATGGTTAGTTGTAATAATTAACCTGCAAATTTGTTAGTTAGTGCCCATACTCCTTACCAAAAAAAATTTTTCTTGATAAAAAAAAAGGAAAAATAAGAGAAACATACAGTTGCTAGCTTACCTGTTATGAGATTCTGTACCCTTAACATTAATCATCTCACTATTTCATGTAGAAAGGAAACATGGTGATCTGTTTCTTCAGTTCCACTTTTTAATGAGACAGACATGTCTGTTAAATTTTGGAGGTGTATAATGTTAAATTTAGCGATCATTCTTACCATGAGTGGGGTTTGCATTGATGGAGTTTCACATCTTTTTTCAGGCACCAGATTTTGTGGAAAATCTGAAAGAAAAAAAGTTTGTTTTAGTTCATGGTGAAGGATTTGGAGCTTGGTGCTGGTACAAAACTATTTCTCTACTAGAGGAAGTCGGATTGTCTCCTATAGCCATTGATCTCAAAGGTTCTGGTATTGATCTAACAGATACAAACAGGGTGAATACTCTAGCAGAGTATTCAAAGCCATTGACTGATTATCTACAAGATCTTCCTGATGATGAAAAGGTTGGATAACAAATAACAAGGGATTGTTTGTTGGAGAGCTTAGTTTAAAGATTTTCTTTCAAACAGTTGTTTTTCTTAACTTAATCTTAAGGTTAAGATGGTTTTAAAGACAATCAACTTCGATGGTTGACTTCTTAGGTGTTTATAAGTATAAATTAATAATGTTTATAAACACTTAGAAAGTCATTCCAAATGGGCTCTTCTTCTAGTTGAAATTTTAGAAAGCCATTTTTTAAAACGCCTGTTGCCTTTTGGTTGTGTATATGTTAACAATTGTTGGTATTTTGAAGGTTGTTCTAGTTGGCCACAGTAGTGGAGGCGCTTGTCTTTCCTATGCATTGGAACATTTCTCAAATAAAATATCGAAAGCAATTTACGTCTGTGCAACGATGGTGGCTACGGGCCAGAGACCTTTTGATGTATTCATGGAAGAGGTATGTGGTTAGATATAGAAAGTCGCTTGGTTTGACATTTTAGGAACTCTCTGTTATTTATATGGATGATATAAACCAACGAGCAGTTTCTATGGCTAAATATTGGACACTCTGCAACTTGTAACTACGGATAACATTTTGTTATATGATATGAGATTATCACAAGCAAATGAGCTTTCATTTTAGGCATACATGGATTTTGTGGTCTAAATTTGTTTTTATATGTTCCCTTACGAATAATTGTTTTGCAGCTAGGATCTGAAGAGATTTTTATGAAAGATTCGAAGTTTTTGATCTATGGGAATGGAAAAGATAAACCGCCTACAGGATTCATGTTTGAGAAAGAGCAAATCAAAGGGCTGTACTTCAATCAATCACCTACCAAGGTATTTTCTGACCTTTTATACATAATTGCCTTGCAACGGTTTTTTGTTTTCTTTTTAAATTGCTTTTGTTATCATTTCCTGAACTATTTGAAACAACTGTGACTAGGTGGCTTTAAAGGTTATTATCCCATTCATAACTTTGGGAAGATATATGTGTTCGATGTTGAAAATGAATTGTGAAACATACCTGTATGCTTTATTTTCCTTTTTTGTGTGGCCTACCGAGGATCGTTGAACAGTGTTATTTTCCAATCAATCAATGATTTATTTTTGGTGAAATATCAAAACTAGGTGTTCATGAACTCTGAGTTTAGTTTAGAATCTCTTCCGGTCATTCATATGTATTTTCTTCTGTTTTTGAGTAGTAGGAAGTTGTTCTACTTCACGTTGTATATGCTAGATTTTGACTAGGGGTTAATATTTATACGTTTGTCCATTGTATATTCGTTTCTGAGTGTAAATATACATGGTGATTTGATGTGAGTGAGCTGAAAACTAAAATGGTTGGTGGCGATGCAGGATGTTGCCTTGGCAATGGTTTCAATGAGACCCTTCCCATTGGGTCCAGTCATGGAGAAACTCTTACTATCCCCTGAAAACTATGGAACTGGGCGCCGATTTTTCGTTCAAACACTAGATGATCATGCACTCTCACCTGATGTTCAAGAAAAGTTGGTCAGGGTAAATCCACCTGAAAGAGTTTTCAAGATAAAAGGCAGTGATCATTGCCCTTTTTTCTCTAAGCCACAATCACTACACAAGATTCTCCTGGAAATTGCTCAAATACCGTAATCTAGGCTCACTCTCCATCTGTCTTATAGAAAGAACAAAAAGAATTTTTTTCCCTTGATTTCATTTCTAAGTTATTTATTTATAGCAGAACCCAAAAAATCAAAAACAAAACGAAAAAAAAAAAAAACTTGGATCCAGACAACTCATCTCCGGGTGTTAGAGTTTTCAGTGGTATAAGAAAAAAAACCATAATCTTTTCTATTGAAATATAAAGTTGAAATAAAATGAGAAGTAAGAATAGGATCACCAGAAATAACAAAATCATGAGTTTGGGATGTGAACATTAGAAACTCAATGAACTTGCTGTTCCTATTAAAAAAAAAAGCATACCATAATCTGTAGGAAATATCTCAATGGTTTTAGAGACCAAAAACGTTTCAGTAAGATGATAATTCAACTCTATAACATAGATCCTGGTATGGTAATGTATTTACTTTTACTAAGTTGACCTATATTACATCTTAGACCTCAAACTATGACAATAAACAGGCAAATGCAACTGATCTTATTAATTCTAAAGCAATAAAAGGATGTTTGGCTCATGAATCTTAATTAAAAAAAAAAAAACTACGTATCCATTGACGGAATCAAGACTGTGATGTAACACTAACATATGAAGGAAAAACCTGTGCAATCAAATGAATGGAGGTCATCAGACCAAATAGTACAACCATAATATGAAATTATAGCACAATGGAAAATAAATAAAACTGATATATATTAGTCGATAAAAACACATCATCATAATCCATCACATTTTTCATATACGACATGAAACAGTATAACTTTGATGTTTCTGATTCACTGCCCCACGCATAGAATCAAAGTACAATTGTGTACCAACCACCCCCAGTGAGATTATGGTAAGTAGAGCACTACTAAGTACTTCCTACATTCAGCTTCCAAGGGAAAAAAAAAACTTGGCTCGTGACCAAAACATCAAGCAAAGGGAAAGTTGGAATCTCCCTCTTGGCTTTGATCTCCTGTCATTCGAGCCACGTATGTATGTACCAGCACGTTCCTCCAGGTGAAGCAGTCACACTTGGTATGTTGGGCAAAAAAATCAGATCATACCAAACCAAAATCCACAACCATATTTGGTCTTCAACCAAAGAAACTTCGATTTCGTAAAACCAAAAATCCATAGAACGCACATTCGGTCTTCAACCAGAGAACCTTGTGTTTTGTAACCACCTGTATACGACGAAACAATTGCAAGTCTTGCAATCCAGTTCACGAAACCTATTACTGTTACCAACTGCTTCCAGGGCGTATCTCCATTTTACATGATGCCTTCTGAGGATGTGCATTAAGTCCTCAGAATGGAGATAATCCCCCTGGAAGTTTGAGGAACCATAGTCCTGTCTGGATGCCACTATCTGTTGGATAACATAGACATCATTACGGTCATGATCCAATGGAAAACAATACACGTCCTTGTTGATATAATAAACAAAAAGACCGAAAGACCTAAAGACAACAAACAACAATATCTAGCCAATGATCGGTGAAAATATGACCGTACAGCAGGCATATGATGAATTCAAGGAGAATGCATAGCAGCAGTGAAGATGGGGAAGTGAGGAATTACATTAAAGGTCATAGTAGGTGAGCAGTACATCTTTCAGCGAAAGAATAATAATATAGAAGTAATATGTAATAACCTTCATAGCAAGACATACAATAATAAACTTCCCCCTTCTGATAAATTTGTCCGTCCATGTTGTGTTTTAATGTACATGCACACTCATATCCTTTAAGAAATAACAGTATATGCCAACTTTTTGTTGATTGTTAGACCTTTCTGTCATTCTCACTAACTTGACGTTTCCTATTTCTTTCAAAAATAATAATAAAATAACGAAGTTCATAGCAATTAAAACATACAAGAAGACATTACCATAAACAAGCTAAATTTACATGCCAAATTATCGAGTACTAAGAATATTAAAAGTGCTAAGAGCCATGAAACTATCATGAGTTGCATGCCAAATTATGTATCTGACAAATTTCAGCATAATGGATTTAACATGTGCTATATGTACTTCAAACCAGAATCTTTAGTTAATTTTGAACTTCTCAGTAATTCAGTTGGATGTCCCTAGAGAGAAAAACCTCATAAATGATACGCTCTTAAAAGAGATAAAAACATTGCTAATTTGTAAAAGAACTCACATGATTTAATTATGCTAAGAACCTGAAGATGACTTCTGAACCCATACTTGTTTCTGCATAGGCATGAAAGAGAATGAATTTTTAAAAAAGAAATGATCGTGTAATACAATACAGACACTAGCTTGGATGCAGACGCGAACCTCATGACCACCAGCAACACCTCTTTTGGATGGCTTCCCTTCATTTGGGTTCAAAGACCCATCATCCTTCATAACATGGCCAGCCCCACGACGTCCAACATGTCTAACAGAACCTAAAGAGAGCACAACGAGTTTTAGATTACCTAAAGTAGAAAGTACCTGGAAATTTTCTTAAAATAGTTGGACAACGTAAGAAAAGTGTGAGAAAGTACAACCATTTTCCACCGAACTGTTACGCCCACTCACAATGGTTGTAACATCCCCAGTCCTGCTTCCATGAATATCTTCTTTCATTTCCCCACGGAATGCTGTAAGTGCATAAAGATATATAGGGTCATAATTTCATATGTGAAACATTAAGTACCAGTATAAATACACAGCTCATCAAACAGGATGATTTGACACAATGATTAAGGTTTGATACTTCAATAATATGATTGTATATTATAAGCAAGTAGTCTCTTTATCTCCATTCTCCAAAGGAGTATAATAGTCGAGCACCTTCAACTGAGTCAGAAAGCAAATGACTAGATTGTGGAACAGAGGATTCCTCAAGTTGTGAGACTGAGGCATCTGAACGACTGCGTGGTGCCCAGACTCCACGATCAGGTCTATCTTTGTTTCTTATTCGTTTCTCTTGCTTCTCACTAGCACTACCCAGGCCATGAAGTTCCTTTTTACTAAACTTATTGTCTGAAGCCCTTTTTCCATCCCCTTCTGAACCAGATGGATTTGGTTCATTACTGGAGATATCATTAGACCCAGATCGAGCATTAGTGGGACGAGGTGGACGCTTCCCGTTGTCCGAGTTCAGGATCTGAATCTTTTGATGAGACTGAGCTACTGATGAACTCTGTCCATGACGTGCTTCATTATTTAAAAGAATGCTTCTGATCACGCCTCCACCAGCCTCACGCCTATGATTATGTTTTGATGCACTTGCAGGAGAATTCCCAGAAGATGTAGCACTCTGCAACTGTAACATGTCATCAGAAACCTGGAAAGTATCATTATCCATCAAATGGATAGGTGTTAAAATTCAAGGAAAGAAAAAGAATGAAATTGGTGCCCTCCCAAAATAAGCCTCGAGTGAGATTGGAAATCATTCATGGAAGTAAATAGTTCTGAAGAGAGAAACAAAAGTTGTAATCACATAATTAGTCAAGAGAACAAAAGAAACATACATGAGATATATCTCGCTCCTTTCCCTTGAGAAGCAGAATTTTTTTCTTTCCAAAGTCAGCTGTTACAGATACATATGAAATAGAGCCTTCAAATTCTAGACTGCAAGTTCATTATAAACATGTAGAACATATTGATGAATTAAAAGAAATAAGTTTGTAGCAAGTCCAATGCAGCAAAAGAACATAATTCAAAATTTCAGACATGTGTTATCTACTGGACGACCTTGTTTATTTTTTCCTTTTCCTGATAAAATAATTTGATAAGACAAAGCAAAGGTGCCCCCTTCCATCTCTCAAATATATCACTTCCAAGTGTTTAAGGTAAGCCAATTGTGCCTATGTTAAATGTAGGTCCAAATATTATAATTCTAAAACCTGCACATCACAATATGGAAAAATCCCAGCAAGAAACAACGTGATAATTATTAATAAGGAGAAAAATTAGATTTTCAAGAGCATTACTACAGGGCTCTGGGTAATTTGAAATGGCAGAAGCGAAAAATAGTTCTGAGAACTCCTCCACAAAGAAAAATAACAGAACAAGTCGCATCATAACAAGCATGCATAGGAAAAAGTTATTTAAAATTGCAAGTTGGCAGCAGAGTAGGGCATAAAGTGTTTATATATTAAATCAAATAGGCAACGTTCCTCTGCTCCTCAATGACTAGTAACACTGAATTGATAAGAGAGTTTAAATCACTCATTCTCAACAGTCTACTAATAAAATTTTGGACCAATAACTTGAACAAAACATGACAATTTAAATGACATAGCCAACCACAAAGACATAAATAGATATACCTGTACCAACATCTGAAATTCCAATTGCACTTGAAGTAGCCGACTGATCCTCTCGCCTGGGCACCAAAATGAAATTTGACTTGTCTCTGCGGTTTGTGTTCTTTACACTGTCCTTTAAGATATACTGCATGTATAACAGAAATTATAACTAAAACCTTCAGACCAAAAATATAGAAGACGCAAGTTGTTCACAAAAAAGGATAGCCAAGTCTGACATCTAAGGGCCAAAAAACTAAACCATCAATTCCAACATTCATGGTTCATGACCTTGAGGTGGTCTAGTTGGATACAGTTTAGGTTGGTTTCTGCACAGTCAACAACTCAACACCATCAATATCATCACTTTCAACTCCACCTCACCGTAAAGGAAGAAACTTCCAAGAATGTCAAGGTTTTAGAGTGGCATGATTAGAAGCAAGGACTTGCAATAGGTAGTTGACATTATAGATTATATCAGAGATGCTTCCTATCAAAAAAAAAAAAAAAGATTATATACAGGGACAATCTTCCTTGGTGTTCGGGCTGCACCAATGCATTCATAGTAGGGGAGCATTTGAGGATTTAGATCATATCACATCCTTTAGAGATGACAGTTTGCTGCCTTGATTTCCAACTTTTCTCGAGGCCTTCAGAGTTAGTTTGGTTTGTAATATAGATTGTGGTCTTATGTGATCAAGGTTGTAAAATATTTCACTAGATTTATTTTAATGGAATACTTGACTAAAGAGCAAGGGTTTTGAGAGGTCTTGGGAGGAGATTGAGACCAATGCTGGTTTGATGCCTCTCTTTAGGCATATGTAACCAAGAACTTTTGTAATTCTCCTTACGGCATTTGTTAGTTAAAAATACTGCCTTACCCCTTGGATCTACGACAAGCCAATAAAGCTTATTTTCCCAAAAACAATAGGGCAGAAATAATGAGACACTAGCGAGAAACAAATTAACACTTGGGATCTTATAACGTTAGGAAAAGAAAAACATTGAAAGTAGCACATGCCTTCTTTTTCTCCATCCCTCGCTTCATGGAATTCGACTCAGGCTTTCTAGATGATGCTGCCCCACCCCTTTTAACCTTCCGAGGTACTGAAGATCCCTATTGAATCAAAACACTTAGCATGAGATAATGAGAAATTGATATATTATAAGTTAGAAGAGGAATAAAAATCTTCAAGACCACATAGGCAACCATCCTAAGACCCTTTGGATTCATAGAATGCATGAAATTAACCCACATGAAAGGAAAAGAAACTGAAATCATTACACAAGCAACAGATAAATTCAAACGGAGGAATGTCACCTCAATGAATGTATTAATATTGATTTCTATATGGACAGAACCAATATCTTGTGAAGTAGAAAAAATAGAGTAAAACTAACTGGTTCCAACCTTCAGTGAACAAGTAGATTCTAGAAATAGCACACATACAGGTCCATTCTATTAAGAATACAGCAATCTCACCTGTGTTCCGCTTTCAACTGCTCGTTTCTGGCGTACAAACTCCATGAGAGGGGTAACAATTGGAGTTTCTTTTGCAGCACCTAAGAACAAAAGTGGATACATAAAACATCTAGAATTATCCAAATTTGGAGTTGATAGTGTCCCTCTGGCAGTTCATAGCAAGGTTACAGAATGACTATTCAGGAACTTTTTGGCCCTCTATTTTACATCATATACATATTTGGTAATCTTGCAATGAGTAATGACTTTACGAATGCAAGTAATGTCAATAATCCAGTAAGTGAACATAATAACAAACCAGATTGCTCTGCTTCTTTCCTTTCCAATTGTATTTCAGCACTTGGAAGATGCTCGGCAGGCTTTGCAATAAGTTTGAGAAACTCCAAATAATCTGGATCTGCTTTCATCGAGAAAAGAAAATTTACAAAACAAGAGCAATCACTTATTCCATCTTCTCACTAACTAATCAATACCTTTGTATATTGTCCCCTCACGACCATCCTTCTTGGTAGATGATCTTGGAACACGCTGTGAAGGTGCATATTCAACTACAGCCTTATACTGAGCACCTGTAATCATTTGATTAGAATAAGTTAACTTCAATCAAAACTCTAAGCATGTTGAACGAAACATGTTTTGAACAATTAAACATTTTCACTGTAGCGAAGGTGATATGTAGTCAATTGGAAAATGAACATCAGAAAACATAAAGGGGAGCAATCTATATTAAGCATTGGTGTCATTCATAAAATTGTTATCTCCCACTTCTCAGAAATGGGTTGAGCTTCAGTGAACCACCCACAAAATCCATAAGAAACAAGAAGCCACCGATGAGTTCAATACAGGAAAAAGAGAAAAAGCTTTCGGCTTTACCCTTCTCATTAACGAAAACATGGCCATCAAAGAACTCGGCAAACTCAAAAACATCTTCAGGTCTGGTAAAGTCTATGTAGGCTCGAGCGTACCTCTGGTCCTTCTGACTGCAAAATTATTTCAGAAGAAACCTCTGAATGAGTAAAAAACCTTCAGTATTGTGAGCTGTAGTCCATAGAAACCAAGAGAAAAGAAGAAAAAAAACACAAAGTATAGAACACGATTTTTTGATTTAGTATCCGGAGATGACAATCATAAACAACAATTGAGCATGAAATTGAAGGGGCGTCCTAAAGCAATCATTCTAATGACACCAGCCCCCAAGGAAACCACGCAAGGGGGAAGAAAGAGGATAAAGCACACAAACGCACAATACGAGAAATACCCAGTTGGCGAAAAGCGTTAAAGAACATCCAGATTTCTGAAAATAGAAGGAGGACATGATAACAACATAAAAGTGAAAACCCAGTTGGGAAGAGTAATTTTATGGAGAATAGAGAAAAAAGGGGGAAACCTGGTCTTTCCGGGACGATAGTAAGACCAATTAAAGCGACCAGCGAATCGATCATGAATATGGTGGAAGAGATCTGAGTGAGAAAGAGAAGGGGGCAAGTGCCTAATCACTACTTTGGTCCTCTCCAACGGGTCCTTCATCTGAAAAACCCCCCCGCACTCGCACTGCGAACACCAACAAAAGAATTCGAGAATTTCCCCTCCGGCTTTTGGTTTCTAAAATCTCAACCAAGTCAAGAACAACAAAATGTTTTTTGGGAATTGGGGTTACTAACGCTAACGACGAGAGTTCGGAGAAGAAGAAACGACCGAAAGCTCGCCTAACTCTTTTGGGCTTCTTTCATCTTATCAGGCCCACTACTACATCACCTTCGCCCCCAACCAAAGGCCCAAACTCTTTTTTTTTGTTTACATCAACATTTAGAACGTGGTCCATCGCCCATCATGATAGAATTTGACAAATTTTACTATATTTATAAACTTTTTAAAATGTTGTTATATACTTCATTGAAATGATAGAATTTGACAAATTTAGCTATATTTGTAAATTTTTTAAAATGTTATTATATATACTAAGTTATTTTGAATCTAATTATTATTCCTTTTCTTTTATCTACAAATCTACAATATTATGATAATTTAGAGTCTATATTTTCAAAAAGAAAAAAATTATAATTTAAAAAAGATATCATTGACCTAGACAAGCCACCCCTAAACTTATAAGATTCACGTATAAAAAAAACAACAACAAAAGTAGATCTAACAGAGGATACAATATCAATACAATAAAAAAATCACAAGTAAACATAAAAATAACAACACTAGGATTGATAGCCCAAAACCCTTCATACCATAGGAAATATAGAGCTTGTTCTCAACACTTTATCGTAGAAAAATGTAAAATCTATTATATTCTTATTTTTGTTTATGTTGTTGAAGCTATATATATTGAAAATTAAAGTCTGAAATGATGACAAAGGTATTGTATATACTATATATGAGCCCTTTTACCTTAAGCCTACCTAAGTGAAAAGCTTCACCACATACCTAAGGAAGAGGAAACAACAACTACTCCAAAATGACAGATAATGGCAGCTACAAATGTTACTTTCGAAACATATATATATAGGAATTTCTATTTGAGACATTTAATGATATCCAAACCCCCCATTAAGTAAACTATATGACAAGGATATGCATATATAACTGCAACACACATAGCAATTGTTAACAAAGACGATATGCACAAATCCTATTCTTTTCATAGCAAAACCACTTGTAATGAACATAATCACACTAACTACTGATGCAAAGAATGACATGTAATTTGTAACCAAATAAGCTGTGTGTAACCATATCGTTACTGTAACCAAATAACGATATGCCATGCCACCATTGTTGCAGTTTCAGCTATACGAAAATTTTCAAGTATTGGTACTGTGAAATCATATTTAGCATATTTTACTTACCAGAAAAATGAGAACTCTGTTTGCATATTTATTATAACACTCTAAGCCTAGGATTCAAAAATCAGATTTAAGCAATGGATCGAAGACTCTAATACTCCTCTACGTCCCATACGATATCAGTAAAGTATATCTCGTTGGTATAGGTAAGTAACTTTTACTTTTTTAAGTCATTATCTTTACCTTACTTTGATCATGTTCTAAGATTTTTCGTATTTAAATATGATATCGGTTCAATCATGTCCCCATTCTAACTTAGAACATTACATTACATTTATACTAGTAATATATATATATAAAAAAAAATATGTGACATTTCATCAATATATGAAGATTCATATTAGTGTCTTTAGAAAATTCATGTATGCAACCATTTGTATATGTAATTAAATCCATTGTCATTCTGTAAAGCCCTATTTATGAATTTTGCATTATGCCTTGATATTATAAAATATACTATACCTACAAAATAATGTGTATAATATATAGCACTTATTTGAACAACAGTTTAATAAGAGAGCTATATATTCTCATAAACAGAAAAGAAAAAAAGCTAAGAGTTGAATGGATTAAACTTAGATAAAACCATATTTAAGAGAAAAAGCAAGAAACTTAAAAGTTGCCAAAGTTTCACATTCCTACATATTGGTCCATGTAGCCACAAAAAATCATCCATAGAATTACATATCATTAGCATTAGAGTCATTGTAGCATATTATATATATCATATCATATGTATGTAGTATATATAATAACATTTATATAGAATTTGAAACACACAAACTGCAAATTAAATCACATCTCACGCTCTGATCATCACTGATCATTGAGTAAAATTAATTAAATTTTGTACTTCAGAGAATGATGGGCATATTTTATTTTAATTCTTTTTTGTAATCTCAATGATTTTCTGAATATTAATTAAAACAAACAATTGTCCCCATCATTTTGGTCTCCAAAACAGCATCACCTGTGGTATCACAAGAGAAAAAAAAAAGAAAAACTCAGAAGATCAGTATTGACTTTTTGGTTTTATCCAATTGAATCTTTCTTAATGTTAACATAGATTTTGAAGATGTGTTGATGAGAATAAATTAAAATAAAGAAAGAATACCCAAGATGAAGCATTTTCTTGTCTTGATGAGAGTAAGAAACAGGTCCAGCAGGTTCCATGATATTGGGAGAGAAGAAATTGCGAGAGTTAGCCAATGCTTGTATTGCATTCAGTTCTTGTCCAGATACCATGTTTGCTTGTTGAACCCTCTCTACTTCTGCTATCTGTTTGATGTTTGAAACACATTATATTAATTATAGTCACCAAATGTAGCATCAATCCTATAATATATATTGTCCATTTCAATCTCCCATCTCTCTGATCTATATGTACATACATATACAAGGAATCATAATGTTTGATATGTATACATACCTTGGTTCTAATACACACATTTTCGTTCTCCAGCTCAATCTCCTAATACAACGAAAAGCATCCCAATTATATATCTAAAGTTTTATATAAATTGAAACAAGAAATTCTTTCGTTTTCTTTTACCAAAAGTTCAGGAATTTAATTAGAAAGGTATATGTGTGTATGGTGGTTTCAGTCTAGATTACTTACCCTTTTCTGAAGGTACTCAATTTCTGCTAGCAACATTTCGTGCTGTTCAACAAATTAAGAAGACAAATATATATATATTACTTACTCTTAACTTTATATAATTAATCATGAGACATTCTTGGAAAAGAAAATATAGCATAGCTTAAACTAATATAGTATTTGTTTTTATCAAGCTCGCAAAAGTTAAATGTTGTATTTTTTTCCCACCCCATATTGTAAAACAAAACAAGACAAATATACAATCTAATGTCATGATCACAAAATTCAAAAAGAGATGTAACGTTCAAATGTTTTGACAAAGAAAACACTCACATCGCCCAAATACTAAATATATATGCATAGAACTAGAATGCATATTGTTCAATCTTCAACTGATAGAGAAGAATGTATATATAAAAACCTTCTTTGATCTGATTCTAGTGATGCCTCTTTCAAGCCTATTTTCAAGCTGCTTGAGTTCTTTGACAGTAAGAGCACTCAAGGAGTCCCCCATCAAGTGCCTAACAAGATTGCTTCAACACATGAGAGTAGCTTATTCAACCCCACCTTTCATTTTTCTTTCTTTTTTGGCTAAATATATAATCTTTTTCTTTTTCAATATTTTATTTCCCTCTTTTCTTTCTTTTTCTTTTTCTTTCTGATTTCGTCCCTAATCTTTGTCTTTAATACCTCTATACTTAACACACACACTCACAAAGAAAAATTAGGGACGAAATTGGAGAGAAAGAATACAAACAAAAGAGAGACACAAATATTAAAGATAAAACTATATATTTAGCCCAATATTATATATTATATATGTTTATAAATGGAATGGCGTATTAAAGTCACTAATAATAATAACCTGTTGGAATTCTGAAGCATTTGTATCTGTTGACGCAGTTTAGCCGATTCTTGCTGATAATACTTCATATATCATATCATAATAACATGTTAGGCTTCATGAATATTAAGAAATTTGTGAAAAAAAATCTATATCATAGCTAGAGAAAACTTTTAAGACCATGAAACCAAATAATTTAACTTGTTATATATTATAACCTTATGAATTTATTGAACATCGTGTATGTGTTATAACACTCACTTTTGAATGTCTAAAATTACTCTCGAGATTTCAAAAATAATTAATTAAGGAGAGGGAGAGAGAGAGAGAGAGAAGCTGACTTGAGTATTTAGTTCAGTGACAGAGCTAGTAGCTGAGCTATCAGAACAAGCCTTCTTGTACCTCTCAATAGTTGTTTTGATGCTGCAATTTTCACATATAATTACACAAACCAATTTCCATTGTTAATATTCTTCATTACCAAACATTCATTCACTCTTTTTTTTTTTTGTTTTTCTAATCAACACAGCATATTTAATCTTAAAATAATTACCAATTCAACGGCCAATTAGTTAATATATAATTGGAAAATGAAATGACATTGGAAACCAAATATCACTATGTACTAATGTAAGAATTGCGGCTTCAAACCCGTTTTACTACTAGACTAGCTAATTACTACTATACACAAACAACATAAAGTCGAAAAGACCTCGAGCTCTTGGATCTACACTCAAATTTTGCAAGTGCATTTAACATGTGAGCTTGCTTTTTTCCATAAATTTAGGGGAGGAAAACTTCAAATAATCTGCAAAACCTTTTAGGTTTTTAATATACTAAACTTTTGCTACCAAATTCTCAATGTTCTGCAACCTTAACTTTGATTATTTTATTTTAGTGTATCATTTAGGAAAGTCTTACACTTCTAATCATAACAAATGAGTTGCCTTTTTGTTCAAAAGCAAGGCTTACCTTTGCATTACATTGTTAAAATGAGAAGAACAGCTTAAAATATATATTACAAGTAATTCTACATACTAAATTAAAAATTTATCGATTAGTAATAATACATACTAAAATTTTGTTATATTTTGGAAATATATTGATTTTTTCCCCTATATTTTGAACACATTCCTATTAAAATTAAAGTGTCAAACATATTTAATCAGAAAAATACAAAAACAACAATAATAATAAAAGTATTGGCTAGATTTTTATTTTCTTCCTTCCCCTAAAGGTTTTTTTTTTTTTTTGAATGGACGACAGATATAGATTTGTACCTTTACTTTTATTTAGTTAATAATAAAATGTCTTAATCAATTGGTTTGTCTTAATTAATTGATGAAAGCAAATAAATGTGTGTGTGTGTGTGTGTGATGAAAGTGACTTTAGAAAAGCTAACAGAAGATATTTAGGAGCAAGATTTTTTTAATGGCCAAAGCAGATGCAAAATCACTTCCAATTATTGCCTAATATATGTAAATGTGTATGTTCAGACACAGATCCTTCAATGAACTGAGCTTTGTCATGAAAATGATGAAATTTCAGAAAACAGACTGTACAATCATATTATTTAACATGCTTCATTCTAATTTCTTTATATTCTTTAATACCAAATTTAATTGCCAGTTTTTTTTAGTCCCAACAATCAATAAATATAGACCAAGATGGTTTGGATCAGCTGTGTTCTCTGAGAAGTTTATAAAAGGCCATCTTAACCCTTCTCTCTCCCCTTATCACGTATTTGCAAAATAAAATAATAAAAATGGAAACTCAAATTTTTAGAATCACTAATAGAAGTCAATTAAGAACAAAATCATCTCATTTTAATATTACTGTACCCTTAGTTATTAATAATATATGGCTATGATAGTAGGAGCCACTCACCCAAAACAAGTTGGAAGGTTTACAGTTTACATATGAAACATTCTTTCTCTCTTTGTATAATCAGTATGTGAGTGTGTTCAAATCTAGATATTCAAAGCATATGAGAAGACTGGTAGTATAATGGGCAGTCTCTGGTATTGGTCATTTATTTTTTCTCCTAGCAAACCCTACAAAAATCTCTCTAATGTCAGGAGCTTAAATTTTTGTTGACATGAGAATAGGCAATGGTACCAGTAGGTTTTGTTTTGGAGGGTTTTTCTATAAATTTGAAAAGAACACCCCATGGAAGAAAGAAAAAAATAGCAAAGAGAGAAAAAGGGAGATATGGGGAATTGAAACAAACTTAAACTAATTATGATAGCTTAAAATGGAAAAGTGAAAGAGAGATGGTGTATATATGTATGGGCTATAGATTCTGTATAGAGATTATGTTTATGGATATTTACACAAAGAGGGAAAAATACAAAGGGGTGTGAAAAAATGGATATGCAAAAGACAAGTGTTTTGAATAGTCCTATAAAAATTTAAATGCCATTGGAAAAGCTTGTTTCAAAGCTGTTTTGTCAGACCTCACACTCTTGGTTTTCTCAAGCTTCACACATAAATAAAACTAATACTGATCTTTTTACAGTTTACAGGTTCATTTTTTTTTTTAAAAAAAAGGTTTAAACGTAGGTTTGAATTAGTACAATTTCAAATCTTAGTTATTAGTATGAATTGATACTTTTCATAATAAAACAGAAAAGGAAAGTTTTGAACAAGTTAAACAATAATACATTTCTGATAAGAAACATTGTTCTAGAAAACAAAATAATTAACCATATATAGTTATTAAAAATATTGATGGGGCAAAAATTTGACAGACAATAATCTGATTCATTATTAAAGAACATTAAAACACACACTCACACAAACAAGAACAGAAAAGCCAAAGAAATAGGAAATGTTCTTGGAAATCAACAAAAACAAGTCCAGAAAAGCAGATGATACATAATAAGAGAAGAAAAAACATCTAAGTAAAAAAAGATCAAAACATAATGAGGGGAGAGAGACTAAGCTAGGAATTGGATATGGAGGACGTTTACAATATATATTTACAAAACACGATGATTAGATTTTCTTAAGCTTATTAATTTGGATACTTTTATAGGTTTCATGATTATTCTAAGAATATGTATACTTTATCAATATTTCTATTTTCATGAAATTTTAAAGAGTTGTTTGTGCAAAATGAAACAAAATATTTACAACATTGATAGATGATTTAATAGATCTTATAATTTAAAACAATGTCTCAAATTTAAATTTGGAAAAAATAGGACAAAAAACTTAATTTTTAAAACCCAATGAGGTTATTTTTAACAAGAGACAAACAAGGTGATTGAGAAGGTGCACTCAAATATTTCAACTAAATTTGTTTACAAAAGGACTTCTAATTCTGTAAAAATTAAAAAAGTTGTTATTTATAATGTTATTTTGAAGGGTTGGTCGGAGGTGTAAGGTTTGAAACCCTAGAAATGAAGGGAACATTGAGTTTGAAAAGGGAAGAAGTGTTTTGTTTTCTTTCCCTTTTAATGTAAAATGAACAGTTGTTTCATTGTTGAAAAAAGATGACATATTTAGGGCAGAATTTTGTTAAACATAGCTCATGCCTCATAAATCTAAACTATACAAGGAAACCACACTTTTGATGAATATCCATTCCAAATCCAACACAATGAAAAATGGGGTTTTGGCAGTCATATATATGGCCAATTTTTTCTTACTTTTTCTTCCTCATCCTTTGTTCATATTTCCCTCTAGGAATAAACCATTAGGAATAATTACAAGTTTAGTCCAAAAACTTTACGTATCGGTGTTGTCATTGACATTGACTTTGACATTCTAGCCGAGATTCCCCTTGCTCACATGTGAAAACTCTCAAGATCCATACTGCTTCTTTTCACAGTGGGTGGGTTGAAAGTCTGTTAGTGAGTCTATCAAATTTTGTAACTTCTTAATAAGTTGTTGAATGTTTAGGTTTGTGTATATTTAGTTGTTAAACATTATAATTTGTTAAATAAATTACCCTGTTAACCATTAAATTTTTGCATCAGTATAATATTTCCTTGAAATTTCAATCTTGTGTCTAATCAAACTTCTTAAAAATTCATGGAAATACTGGGTAGATACTCATGTGAAAGTTGAGGTTAAAAGGGCTTTTGAAAGCAATTTTTTTCAGAAATAAAACTTCCAACTTCGAGATGGCCGATAGAAGAAGTTGTATAAGAGTTGAGTTACAATAATAATGATCATTTTGAGAAAAGCAGTTAGGAATAAGTATAAAAATCTTATTTTTATGGACACAAAAGTTAAAAAGTATATAAACCAAGACTAAATCTATATTATTACTTATGGAGGTGATTAATTAAACACAATATTTCTTCATGTATGCCCCTAAAAACCCAAAAGAAAAAAGGAAAAAAGAAAAAGAAAAAGAGGATGAAGAAGATGAGGAAATAATTAAAAGTAATAATTAAGTAGAAGTTGGAATAATATTAATGGTGTGGTATAGGTGTTGGGGAATGAAGTAAAATATGGATGAAGAGGAAAAGAATAATAATAATAATGGAGGTAGGAATGGAAGAACCTGTTATTGGAGTATTCATAGAGACGGCCACGGCTGGAGAAGACAATGAGAGCAACTTCAGCATCACAAAGAACAGAGAGTTCATAAGCTTTTTTCAAAAGTCCATTTCTTCTCTTACAGAATGTAACTTGTCTATTTGTTGTGTTCTCTATTCTCTTTATCTCTATCTTTCCTCTCCCCATTATTTATATGATCTTCCAATAAAAATCCTTCTTCTGAATTCTTCTTCTTCTTCAGCTTCTTCCTAACAAAAAAAATTAATCAATTTTAATAATTACTAAATTCATTTACAACAATACATAATAGATCTTAACAGATCATCATCAGTACCTAAAGTAGAAGATGATGATAAATGATTTCTTTAGTTTTATGGATGAACACTAGATCTAAATGATAACGGAAAAAAAAAAGATGCATGAAGGGGAAGAAATATAGGAAATTAAAGTTTTTTTTTTTTTTTTTTTTTTTTTGAAGTAGGGGTTTGAAAAAAGATGATGAATGGAAATTAAGAAAAAACAAACCTTGGAGAAATTGGGGTTTGAGGTGAGAAGGAGAAGTTGATGAATGGGAAAGAATTTCCAATAAAAAGAAAGAGAGAAAAATGAAGCTTCTTTACTAAGCAACTTTGTGTAAATACAAAAAAAAAAAGAAATAAAAAATGTGAAGTGGGAGTTTGCCTAAAATTGATATAAGACATTGGAGTTAATAGCTGAATTAAAACTTCTCTGCATCTGCAAATTCCCACCACAACCAGCAATTCTTTCCTTTACTTTTTCTTTTCTTTCCTTTCTTTCTTTCTTTTACCTTTTTGCCCCTTTAATTTCTCTCTTCTTAATTCACTTACTTACTTACTTCTACAACAACACAATCTATTCTTACATATGGTCTTCTCTCTTTTAACTCATCACTTAATGCTCACAATCTAATCAACCCCAACATCACTCATTCCATCCCTTATCTCACCACTCCATATACAAACACACCCAGACCAAAACCCCACTAAATTCTACTTGCAAACCACACACCCTTTTCATTATATCCCTACATATAGAGACTGATCAGAAGAGTCCCTTGATTCAATATGATTCGAACAACTCCTCCACAAGATTAGGATATATCAATTAATTCTACTGCAATGTGTTGATCTTTTCTCATGCAACTTTTTTCTTTTAACAATATATGAAGAAAGGTATGATGGGATCCGTAAGCTCAAAGGCTAAAACTCAATTAAGACATCTAGGCGTTAGTGTGACATAGTTGAGATATATTCTATTGCGTCCATTGTTTTTATTTTCAGTCCCCACTCTCTCCTTTGATTATGTTGCTGGTCATATTAATTATTTACTGTCTAATCTTTTTTGTTTTGGCATGAAGTGCCCTTTTCATTTTTGTAGTTTTTTTTTTTTTTAATTGTATAAGTTATTAGATTCTTCTACAAAATAGGGTTATATGAATGTTGAGTTTTTGTTTGGAGCAAATCAAAGTTTCTGCCATGTGACCTAATCAAGAAAGATAATTCTATAACTATTTTTATGTTTTCTTCCATTTTCATGGTTGTTGTTGTAGATAATAACATAGGATAGAGGATGTTTATATTGAAAAATTATGATTTACAAATTACAATTAGTAGTTTATTCTAACATGATCACCATTACATCATGGATATCGATCTTTAGTATGATAAAAAAATTTGTTTGCTTTTTTGCCAAACATTAGTCATAGCTCAACAACAAACGTAGAATATTTGTTAGTAATGAAAAGAAAATGTATTATTCTCGTCTTTTACGTAACCCTTGAAAGTGTCACAAAAACATGAATATTTATATATAGATTTGAGACAAACTATACCGAAAGATATAGATTTTTTTTTTCCTTTTTTTGGGTTTCTATTATTGAGGTTTTTGGTTTGGTTGCTAAGTCAACGTAGATAAAAAAGAAAAAAAAATTGAATTAATTGATTACTTTTTGTTTGGATCACATTCAACACAACACTTTCTGAACATATAATAATTTAAATAATGTTTTTAAACTTATATAACTAAAGTTATTTACATACAATACATTCCTAAACTACCTAGCTTAGAGTTAAAAGTGGAGTTGTTGATTAAAGTTTGAATGGTTAGTAAAAGAAATTTTAATTAAAGAAATATGCTTATAATAAGAGAGAGGGAGGAGCATATGTGTAAATGTGTGTATAGATAGATATGGTGTTGCTGTTGCTACTGCTGTTGCATGCATGGTGTAGCTAAAGTACGTCTATGACGAGAGAGGATGGTAGTATTATTATTGCTAACAAGAAATTGAAACATGAAATAGTACCAAGTCTCTCAAAACTATTCTCCATACATTATCCCTCTATTTAAATGTAATTTCTATAGATTAGCTGACTCTATTTCTATGTCTATAAGACAATAACTATGTATAATATGAACAAAACTGCAGGTGATCAGAAGTGTCATATATGATTAAGTCATGCATGGTTGTAAATTAAATGTCTCCAATCTATTACTCAAATTTGATTATTATTATTCAAAAAGTCATAAATAATACAGTGTGCAATATTATATGTTTCTATCAGATGCAATGGGGATTATGCTTTTTTTTATTTATTATTTTCCAACTTTAATTGAAAATGTAAATAATTGTCCTTATAATTAATTTGATCATTCATTTAGAGAGAATAATGAAGGAATGAGGTATGAAAATGTAAAGAAGAAGAAGAAGAAGAAGAAGAAGAAGAAGAAGATGATAGATAGATATTGAGATGTTGTGAGAGAAAGAGGACCACTTTGGTTTTGGTTTTGGGTTTAGGGTTACCTGTTTTAGCTAACAAACTCAAAATCTTCAAAATCAATACTTTTATCTAAATTAGGGTTTGGTGGGGGGAGGGGAGTTTTTGATTCCTCACCAAAAATGGTCCCTTTCTTTCCCTTTTCTTAACCCTATTTTCCTCTCCCTTTTTTGGAATCCCCATTTTCTTTTTTTCTTTTTTTTTTCTTTTTTTTTTGTGGTCCATCAAAACAATCAATGCTAACATTTCTTTTTTATTATTCAAAAACCCATTTCATATTTATTCATCAATTAGTATTTAAAACAATAATTAATATATTTTGAACCATAATTAAAACACTATAATTTTAATTTAAGATTAAATAATTCAATTAACTTCCAATCACACAACGGTATTTCTTCTCTCTTTACTTATGCTTTTTAATTAATTTTCTCTTCATATTTTCAAATATCACAAAATAAAAACCAATTACTTCATTTCTACACTTTGTTTTATATTTTTGTTTTACTAAACAAGTTCTCTATAAATAACTCAATGCCACTCAATATCTTACATATATATATTTATATATGTCAAGTCAATTTTAGTCTTATATATAATATATGTTCAATTTTAGTCCATTATTAATTAAGAAATCTTAAATGAAATAATGTAGTTGGTATATATTATTATTATTATTTTGTTTGAACATTTTTCAAACCCTGAAATCTTATATATGTGCATTTGAGAACGGTAAAACCCTAAAATCAAATCAGTTTCTTATGATTTTAATTGTTTATATTTACAAAAATGTAGCAAAATATTATAGTTTATCGACGATAAACCAAGATATACAAACTATGAATTTGTTATAACCATGTTTTAATAAAAAAGAAAACCCATCTTGAGCTAGAAAATGAGTAGGAATAAGAAAGAAACGTTACCTGTTGAAGCTAAGGAAAAAACACTACGAATGATGCTCGTATTAATTACTTTATTTATGCCTTTAACATTCTTTCTCTCACACTCGTCTTTATATCCTTCTTTACATTTGTTTATTATAAAAAAAAATAAATTACAGTTACTAATTAGTAAAAAAAAAAAGTTGTAATCAAATGGAATAAAACCAAGAGTATATGAAATGAATCTTTGAATTAAAGAAATTAGACATTTTTGAATGAATGTTTTTATAAACGAAGCAGCCAAAAAATCCGTTAAATAATATAGATAGATAGATAGATATGAAAAGATAAATTATTGTTATTAAATAAAAAAATTGTAGAAATAAAAGAAACAAAAAGATATAATTGTTAGTTTGTATTTAGAAAGATTTGTAATAGTAATAACAATAATAAAGAAAAGAGGGGGTTTGTTTATTGATTGAAAAATGGGAAAAGTTGTGAGTTAGCTAAAGAAGAAGTGAGACCAATTTAAAATTAGAATCTAGTGGGTATGAATTTATGTAGAAATCTCACTTTCTTCCATCCTTAAATAGAAACCTCTTTTTCCAATATTTGTTTGGGTTATTTTGGGTACTCATTATTACCACAACAACCAATCAATTTGGACCCCTATTGCTCCCTTCATCTCAAAGGTCAACTATTATGATCACCCTTAACAAAAACCTTTTCTTTTTCTTCTGCCCTTCTCACAACCATTACCTAATTATCAACTCTTTTTATAATAACAATTCAAATTTTAGTTTAGGTGACTTTGAATTTCAATCTCTAATGGTTGTTGTTTAATCTAAAAAGATGCTTTTACAAAATGTATCATATTGATCCCCTCCTTGTTTGGGTGGGTTGGCGTTGTGTGTTAATATTCTAAATAGGTGGAAACAATAGAGGATTTAAAAACCCATTCTCTTCCCAATGACTTTCTCTTGTCCCAATAACTATTAGAACAAAGTCAGAGAGTAGTTTGTATTGCCCAAAACTATTGAAATAGCTTTTAAAGCCATCAGAAACTTGCTTCACAAAGGGCCAAACTTCTTAGATGAAAACTACCTGTGCAAAAATGCTTTACATGCTCAGAAAAATCAGAACATAAAATATATTACTTCAAAGGAAATCCATTTACCATATGGCTTCCCAGCTTTCTAACTTTCCAACCAACCTCCTGAAACATTTCTTATGCAAATTTGAAATCTGCAGCCTACAAAATTAGTTCCAATAATAATAATAATAATAAAAGACTTTTTCAATTCAACAACCTGAAAAAGAAAAATAGATGGCTTTGACAGTTTCTCATCAGTAAGCAGCCTTGTTCCAACATATAAGAAAATTGCAATTTGGTGATGGTCATCTTTTGATTTTCATAAGTCAATAATTGGTACAAGTTTGACATTGCATCATGAACATCAACTCTAACTTGGCAGCGCCTTCAACTTGGTGAGATTAGCTTATCTATAATGGCTTTACACTTTCTTAGCTCTGCATCAAAAGGTAACTACTGTCGTATAACAATTTTGCTTATCTAAAGTTTCGGTAACTATTGTTTATTACCAACGATTCTGAAATGGTGAAACTAAAACTTTTCTTCAAGGACCAAATGTTTTGCTCACTTTTCATCCTTCAAAAGCATATGCACCAGAATTGAAGTGCTTAAAGATGGAAATGTATAATAACAAATATCGGCAGGACTTACGATCTACGGTCGTGTAGAATAATATGCAGCAGAAACAGTTAAGAAAGGGATTTAAACTAACAACAAGGTCTTCCATTTTGAAAATGAAAATCGTCTCATTCTTCAGAACATCGCTAGCTCAACAGCATATACTATCAACCACCATTTCCCACTCCCTAGAAAAATGTAACATGTATTTACTATATAACTTGACCAATTCACTAAACAACGATTTATATTTGAGACATGCCTCAGATATCATAAACATGTTACATGTCTAAGATGAATGATTGAAGGAGGAACAACATTATTCAAAACTAATTGACAAGAAAGAATTTGCTATGACATTTTAGGAGCCCAGCTTATCCAAAAACAAAATTGGAATAATAGCTAAGAGCTTGTATGCATCATTTAAACAAAAGGCAATTGAATCCACAAATGTGCACCTCCTCTTAATTAATCGGATAGAGTATGAGTATCACGAAGCTCAATCTCGAAGTCCAAGCTCGACTTCTAGTTCATCATCATCTTCAAACAGCTTGAGAAGACGAGCATGTTGTTCTTCTCTCTTCTTCTTCTGCCATATCTTGAATAGAATTACAGAAAAGATAATAACAGTCACAACTCCTAGACATATGATTAGTATCTTGATCCCCATCGACGGGCTCCTCCGAGCATCGTCCTTTTTAGTTTTACCACCATCTTTAGCACTTGAATTTTCCTTTGCCAACACTAGAAATACAAGAAAAACCAAACTAAAAACCTCGTACGTTCATTCAACTAGAATTTGAGGTCTACAAAAAAAAAAAAAAAAAAAAAAAAAGGAAATTCAAATTGAAATTCATCGACTTTCTTCTTCTGTTTTTTTTTCCCTTTTCACAAAAGTAAAGAACGTATAAAATTAAATCAAAATTTCAATGCTTCATCAAGAAACAAAATTACACAATACACATGCAAAAAGGGTATTTTCGATATTGAAGTAACGCTCAAAGTAATTGCAATGAAATTCTTGAATCATCTCTCCCACCATTCTTTTTGCTTATTTCAATACAAATAGCCATGTATCTTAAAAAAAGACAATTCCCCAAATCATTACAAAACAGAATAATGTTTACCAGAAAAGCAATCAATAATGATAAAGTAATGCGAAAAAAGGTAAGGAAAAATCATGATAGCTACAAATGTTAAAAGCAATTGAGGTGGGGGGGGGGGGGGGGGGGCGGGGGTTTAGGTAGCATAGATTAAAAGAGAAATCGAATTAATTAAGAGAAATTTGAAAAAGGGATATATATGTACCTGAAAGAGAATGGGAAAAGATAAAACTAAAAATGAAGAAGAGGAATTGCAGAGATCTGGAGCTTTGAGATCCGGACATCCCTTCCCCGATCTCTGCAACTTCTTGGAGTAAGATGAATTGGTGAGAAATTCTTCAGAACGAGATCGAGGAAGGATGAAAATGGCGGACTTTTCGTTAAATCTTTTCTATGTGAGGATTTCTGGGGGTTGGATGTTTGGTAACGGTAACGGCCACCTCTCCTAAATTCAATTAAATTCCCAAAACTATATATAAATAAATAAACAATCTCCTTCTTCAATACTTTATAATAATTAATTTTTAGTTGACCAATTGACATTTGAAGATTCAACATTTTCCAACTCCTAACGTTCTTCTATTACAATCTTATTGTTAGATGTTAAATTATTATTCATAATGTAAATTTCAATTTTTTATTTCATTGATGCCTTAGATAAGTAATTATTTTGTTTCCATTAGAATAATGTTTAATCAATTAAAAGATTTCCCCCACTAAAATGGTAACTATTTGATTATCAAATTTATTCTCCCACAAATCCCTATAATGATATCTCTTTTAAAAAAGGGGGCAATTCCATCTTCATATGAACATCCCTCCCCATATATTAGAACTTATAAGTACTTGTAAATGTAAATAATGGCAATCAAAATATTTGCTTCCATAAACACTCGACTAAATTGAGTCCCTTCATTCAAGGGTACAGAATTTTATAGTAAAATGGCTTCTGGGACTTCCTAAGGAGCCTACCTCTATGTATAATTATAAAAACAAATAAAGGGGAACATAAAGAAAAAAGAGCAAAATTGACATGACGATACTAATTGACATACTACCTAATAAGTTAAGATGAGGGGTTGACAATGGCATCTCCAGCTCCTACGGGAACAATGACATCAAAATCACTTACACTCCACTCTGCTGTTGCCCTCTCACTACCAATATCTAATTTATATATCTCTACTCCGACGTTGATTGAAGTCCATATCCGCCTTGCAGGCTTCGTTCCCGGATCCTACATTGTAAACAAAATTCAAATCATCATTTGAACTTCAATTTTATTACTTAGACAACCATGCATGGCCTTTCAATTCTGATCCTATATATGTAGTCTCTGCTATTCATATGGATTGTATAAATAATGGTATGTCAGACCTATTTGAACTAATATTTTATTTGAAGGCTTAGAAAGTGTTTCCAAAAGGTATTTTTTACCTGGTAGAAGTACAAGCGGTTGGACAAGGCTCCTACGTCAAGAACCCAAGTTCTAGGATCTCCAACCCATCCTTCTCCTTTGTTCTTTGGATACCCATGTACAGCCCATTCAGGATGTGGAAGAAGTTGCATCAACTCTTGAGCCATTGGGTTGCTATATGGATCACAAATGTCATATGGTTCCTCCAAATGCATAGCATTTCCAGGGGCGCAGTAGAGGTGATAAGCTGAATATGGAAATCTTGATGTCTCATTCCTATGTATCTTCTCGCCTGAAGCAGTAACATGATAAGGTGGACACGACCTGAGATTGTCTGGACTACACCGCGAACCAGTTTCGGGGTTGATAATCATTTCACTGTATCGAGTTACATCTGTAGTAGTATCACCATCGCAAGCATCTCCATTGTTCTTCCAACAGCTACCAATGTCAACCAGATAGAATTGGCTGTCTTTTCCACCTCCATTTTTAATGTCAAGTGTTAATTTCACTTTGAAATTTGGGGACTCGGGCAACTGATCAAAAGAACAATTGAAATCATGAACATAAAATATAGATAATTAAAAGGACAGCAATATAACTAATATACGGATAATCATGGAACCTTTCTCATAATGCCACGACCATCGTAGTGATATCCACCATTGAAACCCCTTGTTGCATCGGATCGAAGGTACAGCATAAGCCAAGGATACTTACTAGAGGTCGCCAATTGATGTGAAAATATCCAACTTCCTGTGGTAACATTCTTGTGCCATGAGACTGAATAGTAAGAGTTGTTCCCTATACCTTGTCTTAGATCAGCATCAAGTTCATACGTTCCATAGAAACCACCAGTTAAAGACAACTTTCCTTTCCCTAAATACTCCAACCTCGAATAGTTATGGTAAACAAGAGGCTGGTTCATACAACCTTCACCAAAACAAGGGAATTTTCTGTCAGTTATAATTTTACTGATCCTTTTACCATCTTCAGGGCAGAGAGTAGAGTTCACGTCAAAATTCCCATTCTTTAGCATAATCATCCAGAAACTCCATGGATCCGAAGAATCGTCATTCTCACATAGTGAACCAAGATACCTCTCCTTCTCCACAACATACAAATCTGGATTCAGGTATGGCTTAAAACCCTCTGATGGGAACTTCTGACCAGCCCCAAGTTTATTGTCCCATTCATTTACTTTCTGAACTACAAATTTTCTATGACGACCTTCAATACCAAAAAAAACTAAACATTAGATTGGCTTATTAATTTAAACATCAAGAATAATGACTCTCTAATCTAGTTTTGCTACTTCTTAGAAAGCAACAGACAGCTAGTCCAAGATAATCATAACCTTTGTTAATGAACCTTTAATTTTAGAACTTATAAATTCTACTCAAAAGGTCTATTAGAAACATAGAAAATATGCACAAGAGATTCGTATTGCCAAGAATTTGCTCAACAATTAATGTGGAATCCGAACAAGAGAGTCAAAGAAGAGTCACATGCTAGAAGTGTAAGCAGTGACAAAGAAATTCATAATGAATCAAATGCATGCATATAATAATAGTGAACAACTGAATGATGATGTTTAAAAAGAAAAAAAAGAAAAGAAAAGAGAAAAAACAAAGCCAAATTAGAGAGATATACTGAGTTAATGAAAATAAATTAGAAAGCATAAACAGAAGAAGGAAACCAGAATAGCATACGAAAAGGTAGAATTTTCAAATCAGCACAATCAGCCAATCTGGGGCTCCCCATGTTAGGAGCTTCAGCTCCAACTTCATTGCAAAAATTCCATGCCTCAAATCCAACTCTAACATTTGGGTTCTTCATTCCAGGGTCTCCAACAGCAGATATATACTGTGATGAGTCATGAGTGGGCAAACATTCGGTGGATTTATGAGATGAACATTGAGCAAAAGATAGTTGGGATAGAAGAAGGAGGAAGAAAAAGCTTGAAAAATGAGAACCCATTTTGAAAAATGATAATCACACAGAAAATTCAGGTGATTGTAAGTGTTTAAATAGGGGAAGAAGGAGAGTAGAGAAGCCATTGCTTTGAAGCAACAAATATTTGAAATAGAAGAGAATATCTGGGGTTGGTAAAAAATCATAAATTTTGTTGGATAGACAGAATCAAAGATTTAGCTGAAAAACAATTCAATTTTTTTTTATCCTATATATATATATAAAAAAGAATATATTTTAGGAGATTCCGGGTGGTGTTGGTGGAAGATGAAGAAGAATATGAAGAAGAAGATAGTGAAAATAGGGAAGGGTTTAGTGAAGATGCAAATGGGAAGAAAATTCACTTATAACTTCAAAATTCAAACTTGAAGATCACAAATCTCTTATCCCAATACTCCAAATTGAATTATCTTATCAAATAAATTAAATCTTAAGTCTCAAAATCACACACTTCTTTAATTTAAGATAATTGTTCAGTTTGTGGATTGGATGCCACATAATATATTCATTGCCAAAAATACAATAAAGTATATTAAAATAAAACATTATTATAGTTTTTTTTTATTATAAAAATAAATTCTATTGTCTCTAATATTTGATTCTAATTAGATTATAATAATTCACGTTATTTTAATTTATTTAAAATTATTTATAAGTAAACTTTAAAAATTTTGATTATCTTTTTAATTAGTTTATACTTCATTCCATTTTTAATTGGTTTCAATTTTTAATTAACAAATTTTCTTCATCCACCCACCACTCATTACCATTAATAATCTTCCTTTTATTTTTCCATTTTTAGTATATCAATAATTATATTTCAACTCCACCGTTAATTATAAAGTTAAACCTTATTATATTTTATATCTCAATTTTGTTGTTCACACAATTTAATTCAATTAGTGGCAATTTTAAATCTACCAACAATACTTGTCATGATTAAACTAATAATATGTCATTCATTGTTTATTTATATATGTTTCATTTTTCTAACCTAAAAAAGCAATGTGCATTTATAGTTTCCATTATTATTATTATAATTTTAATTTACTTAATAACATATTTTATTGAGTTTTTTTAAAAAAGAATATATGTATAATTTTGATTAAGAAATAATCGAATTAAATTAGAAAAATGAATTTAATAAAAAAGTGGGATAATTTTGATAGTCCATATATATATATATATAAAGAAAAAACGAATAAATTAAAATTGAAAAAGTTAGATATTAATTTGAATAAAAAATATATTTTTAGGATTAAAATGTTTAATATATATATAATTAAGAAAGGAAGAAGTTATGAAGCCATATATATATATATAAAATAAAGAAGGGAGAAAAGTGTGAGATTAATATATATAAATAATAATAAAAAAAAAGTTATGGAGTCGAAAACTAACCTATTTTTCTTAATTTTTATTAGTTTCTCCATTTAGATTATTTTAGAAAAAAAAAGTTCCCTAACATTAAACAAAGACGAAAAAGAAAACACATAAATATCAGTGGGCGGGTCTTCTGTGTATAGGAAGGGTGGATATCACCGGCGGTGAATCCCAGTTTCAGAGGCGAGCAGTGATGTGGGTCCCTTGTTGAAGGAAGCTGGAACGCATGGTGGGTCTCATTTCGCGGGGGATGGTGACTTGCTTTTCCTCCATTACTTCAGGTGGCGTTAGAGCACCATTATACGGTGCAGTTGATTTCTTTTGTTTAATTTGGAGGATGCTTTCTTCTTGATGTTGGTTTGTATAGCTCAGAAGCTGAAACGCCATTGAAGTTGCTTACCTATTTTTCATACCTGGTGTTATAAGCTGGTTTTCAAAGTGGATGAACTCCCAAAGTTTGAACCATTACGTCTCTTGTTCTTTTGTCTCCATTTTATTGCTTTCAGTTTAGTTCTGTGTTCGGCCGGTTCTTCCTTTTGCTTTCAGTTTTTACAAGAATTTTGAAGGTACCTGGATTTAGCATTCTCACTCCCAAATTTACATTCGTCAAATTCTTACTAAGAGGCCAAATGATGCTTCACGTTGGCAATTGTAGAGAATTAGGGCAAGATAGTTTCACTGCTCGCTTATTTCAAACCAACTTTTCTCCTTCATTCATGGACTGTGTCAATGCGAAAGGACAACGCTGCCTTTTCCTTTACACTTCATTGACTAGCCGGGAGCTCAATTTTGTAAATTTGAATTCTCAAAAGCATGTTAATAGAGACCTGAAGGTTTCTTTAGGGTTTAAGCTTCAGTGTCATTCAAGAACGTTGTCCATGGCCTCCCAAAGATTATCGACTAATGGGAAGAAGAAGAGCTACGGTGGCATATTGCCCTCAATATTACGCTCTTTGAAGTCCGCTAGTGATATTGGGAATATTCTAAGTTCCTCGTGCCAAAATCTGAGTCCGAAAGAACAAACTGTGATACTTAAGGAACAGAGTCGGTGGGAAAGAGTCATTCAGGTATTCCAGTGGTTCAAGTCTCAGAAAGATTACGTTCCCAATGTAATTCACTATAACATCGTACTTCGCACTCTGGGGCAAGCTCAAAAATGGGATGAGTTGAGGCTTTGTTGGAATGAAATGGCTGAAAATGGTGTTGTTCCGACTAATAATACGTATGGAATGCTCATAGATGTCTATGGCAAGGTGGGTCTAGTAAAAGAAGCACTTCTCTGGATTAAGCACATGACAGTAAGAGGCATTTTTCCGGATGAGGTAACCATGAACACTGTAGTTCGGGTCTTAAAAGATGCTGGAGAATTTGATTCTGCTGATAAATTCTACAAGGACTGGTGTAGGGGGCTGGTTGAACTGAATGATTTTGATTTGAATTCAAGGGTTGAGGATTTTGGTGTTAATTCTGCAGTTGAACCAATTACTCCCAAGCATTTTTTGTTGACTGAGCTTTTCAGGATAGGCACGAGGATTCCCAATCGAAAAGTGTCGCCAGAGGTGGATAATTGTGTACGAAAGCCAAGACTAACATCTACATACAACACATTGATAGATTTGTATGGAAAGGCGGGACGCCTCAAGGATGCTGCTAATGTGTTTGGAGAAATGCTAACAACAGGTATCTCAATGGATACCATTACTTTTAACACTATGATCTATACCTGTGGGAGCCATGGGCATCTTGCAGAGGCCGAAACTTTGCTCCTTAAGATGGAAGAACGTGGATTATCTCCAGATACCAAAACCTACAATATATTTCTTTCTCTATATGCAAACAATGGGAATATTGATGGGGCCCTCAAGTGTTATAGAAGAATCCGAGAGGTAGGTCTTTTTCCTGATGTCGTAACTCATAGAGCTCTCCTGCATGTATTATCGGAGAGGAATATGGTGGAAGATGTGGAGAACGTGATAGCAGAAATGGAGAAATCTCATATACTTCTTGATGAACATTCACTCCCTCGTGTCATTAAGATGTATATTAATGAAGGCCTGCTTGATCGAGCCAAGATACTTCTAGAGAAGTATAGATTGGATACTGAATTGTCACCTAGGATATCAGCTGCAATTATAGATGCTTATGCTGAAAAAGGATTGTGGTTTGAAGCCGAGTCTATCTTTTTATGGAAAAGAGATTTATCAGGGAAAAAAATGGATGTTATGGAATATAATGTCATGATAAAAGCTTACGGAAAGGCTGAACTCTATGAAAAAGCATTTCTTCTCTTCAAGAGCATGAAAAACCGTGGCACTTGGCCCGATGAGTGCACTTACAATTCTCTGATTCAGATGTTCTCAGGAGGTGATTTAGTGGACGAAGCAAGACGCCTTTTGACTGAAATGCAGAGAATGGGGTTTAAACCGACATGTCAGACGTTCTCTGCTGTTATTGCAAGTTATGCTCGCCTAGGACTAATGTCTGATGCAGTTGAAGTATATGATATGATGGTACATGCAGATGTTGAACCAAATGAAATCTTGTATGGCGTTTTAGTTAATGGATTTGCTGAAATTGGTCAAGCTGAAGAGGCACTTAAATACTTTCGCCTTATGGAGAAATCTGGAATTGCAGAAAACCAGATTGTGTTGACATCCCTTATAAAGGCGTTTAGTAAGGTGGGTAGCTTGGAAGATGCAAGAAGAATATACAATAGGATGAAAAACATGGAGGATGGTGCAGATACCATTGCATCAAATAGCATGATCAATCTATATGCTGATTTAGGAATGGTATCTGAGGCTAAACAAGTTTTTGAAGATCTGCGAGAACGGGGCTACGCAGATGGTGTATCATTTGCAACTATGATATATCTTTATAAGAACATAGGCATGCTTGATGAAGCCATAGAGGTCGCAGAGGAAATGAAAGAATCAGGTTTGTTGAGGGATGCTACATCATTTCGCAAGGTAATAGAATGCTATGCAATTAATGGACAAGTAAGGGAATGTGGTGAATTGCTCCATGAGATGGTAACGAGGAAGCTTTTGCCAGATAATAGAACCTTCAATGTATTATTTACTATATTAAAGAAAGGAGTTATCCCATTAGAAGCCGTATCACAGCTAGAATCAGCATTTCATGAAGAGAAGACTTATGCGCGGCAAGCTATCATAGCTGCGGTATTTTCTGGTCTTGGATTGCATGCTTCTGCTCTCGAGTCATGTGATACATTCTTAAAGGCTGAAGTGCAACTTGACTCGTTTGCGTACAATGTTGCCATATATGCTTATGGGGCGGCTGAAAAAATTGATAAAGCCTTAAACATATTTATGAAAATGAAGGATCAAAATCTCAAGCCAGACCTGGTAACTTATATAAATCTGGTAGGTTGTTATGGTAAAGCTGGTATGATTGAAGGTGTGAAGCAAATATACAGCCAACTAAAATATGGAGAGATAGAGCTCAACAAATCATTGTTCTTTGCAATCATTAATACATTTAGAAGTGCCCATAGATATGACCTTGTCCAAATGGTCAAACAAGAAATGAAATTTTCTTTGGACTCAGAAGTACATTCTGAATCTGAGCTCGATAATCTGTCTGATGAAGATTCCCCGTCTGATAAAGATTCTCCGTCTGATGAAGATTGCCTGTCTGATGAAGATTGCCTGTCTGATGAAGAATCCCCTAGGCTTTTGAAATCCTAAAATAGTGTAATCTTTGCAATTGGCGTTTGTTTTTGGTGTATTGTATATAGTACACGAGCAGCGTTAAGCAGGTATGTATGTTGTGTATCAATGTAGACATGCAATTGATATATCAATATTAAAAATTCTCTCATGCTGTCATGCAGCTTTGTCTTTAATTTTGATTCTCTGAAAGTTTTCCCCTTGTAAGGTTACAAAACCATTCCTCTGCCTGCGTTGATGTGCACTACAAAAAACAAAACTTTAATGGTAGTCTCTAAATGACGTGTAGAAATGATTGCACATCCATTTCCATTTCACTAAGCAGGATTGCACATCAATTGTAACTGTTCAAGTTTTTGCCGCACCAGAGACCACATGCAAAATTCTAGAGCAACCAAACCAGCCACAAAATGTGCGAACAACAACAACAACAACGAGCAAAATCACAACCAGAATAAATATGAGCTTCAATACTGGATTAACGTATCTCTTAACCAATCTTCTGGCTTTCACCTTCCAGCAGCTTTCATAATAGCAATTGATGTCTTTAGCGATTTGAATCTCAGCCATGTTCATGATTGTACAAGACTTATAATAGCTTTTCTGATGAAGCTCCAATACATTTCTTAGTCCACCAAACACTTTAACTACCTCTTCTTCACTGCATGAATGACTCTCAATAATTCTTTCTTGCTTTAATATCTTGACATCATTGGCTGTGGTTATCAACCAGCTCATCAATGCTACATAATAGCTAAAACATGGAGGGTTTAGTTTAGTTGCTGCTTCAAATGCCATCAAATTTCTGAAAAGAACTTCGGAGAAGGCATTTATGGTGATCGTTGGTAACTCTAAACAAATTTTTCTGGGATCTTGCTTGAATCTGGTTAAAGAATATGAATAAATGATTAAATATGTGAACCTTTCAACAACTTAAATGGTAGACACAATAATTAATTCAAAGTTTTTTAAATGGTAGAGACAATAATTAATTCAAAGTTTTAATTGATATAACTTTCAAAGTTTAACGGTATAGGAACCTTTCGAGTTATGCTCTTAGATTGAGTGGTGATTTAACAAACCTAATGCTGTTATGAAAGTCTTGGTAGTTGCCTTGTAACTTCACTCCGACCCTTTGAAGTTCACTGGCGGATGGGATCAATGGCGGGGTGTTGATGTCGTTGTCTGTGGAAGAAGATGACGACCCAGTTCTCCCAAGCAATCCAAACAAGGTTTGGATCAAACCCGCAGCTTCACTCAGCTGTTGTAAGAAGGCAATTTGAAGAACAGAAGCGAAAATATTTAACAGTTCCACACCCAAAGAAGCAGAACATAATGCCATTCCAACAGGACAATCAATACTTGAACTTTTATCCAAAATCAAAAGATAAAGAAAGTGAAGCAAATGATGAGATTGTTCAAGAATTTGAGATAAATCAGTATATCCCCTGTAACGCATGAATTCGGGGATGTCATGAGGAGGTAGTTGGATGGGAGAAACAAAGTCACAAAATTTGAAGAACAACAAATCCAGTTTGTTGCTAAAATTTTCTGGTAAAATGTTTTTGAGAACAAGAAGTGGGATTTGATTCTCAAGCATAAGGATATCTTTCACAATCTCATCATGGGTCATCAAATTTCCTTCAATTAGACAAGAATACAACTTTTGTTCAACAAAGGAAGGAAATGGAGAGGGGAGAAGAACAAGATCAGGAAGCAATCTTCTGGTCTCATCCTTTTCATTGTTGGAAATTGGTAGCAGCTGAATCAAGAACAACCCATCAATGAGCATGATCCAAGCCAAGGCCTCAGACCCAATTTCAAGAAAGTTATCGAAACAAGATCTGATTTTGATATCTAATTTCTTGAGTTGTTGAACAATTTGGTCGAGTTGAGGAAGTTGGAAAGAGTGTGTTGAGTTGATTGCATTATGGAGCTTGTGTAATTCCATTTGATAGAGGTCATTTCTGAAATGATGGTAAGGCCCAAAAGCAATATAGCGAGGGAAGTAAAGTTGTGGGTTGTTGTTGGTGATGGAATGGGGCAGCTTAAAGATTGAAGTGGGAGTTTGTAAGGCTGTTTGAAGGTTATTTGGTTCAATAAGTTGAGTGATTTGAAGAAGCCATTGGGTTTCATGAAGATTTTTGTGAAGTTGTTTGGAGTTGGAGGAGGCCATGGTAAGTGAAGTGAAGATGTTCTGCATTTACAATTGATCAGATAGCAGAGAAGAGATAAGAGAGGACAGGAACCTGTCTACCATCACTGTCTCAACCATAAGCCTTTCGTGCATTAATTACTTCAACCTATTACCTGGCTTAGGAGTTTGCATGGCAAGAAAAATTATCTCTAACCAAATCTACAAAATATGTGGAGCGGAGGAACCGGACCTTCACTCTTGAATGTTGAGGTTGAAAGTATAAACCTTATTTTGGTTGCTTTACGCTAGCTAAATTATACTCATTTTGACAAATCCAAATCCAACACCATGCATAAGATTCCAAAAGAATTAAAGAAAAACATGCATACATAGATGATAATATATATCATTATTGGAAGAAGACATAAGCTTCATATAATTAATGATAAAACTAAACACCATTGGCTGACAATGCAATTAGTAGCAATGTATACATTGTCATTATTTGCATAAAAACAACATTAAAGTTATCAAGTCTGCTAAAATATGAAAACCAACACCCTCAACAACCTTACAAAGAGTAAATAGGTAGGTTTCTTCATGGTTTTTTTCTTTTTTTACATTAAAATAGATAACATGTTTCTCTAAGCTTCTAAACTTTTTAAGTGCAAAGCTGAAATAGCTCATCCTGTATAGTTAGTGGATATTGACAGTTAGTAATATTCACAGGTTCCATGTTAGTTGTGTTGCTAATGTTTTCGGCCTCCATCTGTAAAACCACAATTCAAAGGACAGAGTTAATGTTTCATTCCCTTCTCCAAAAAAACAAATGATAAGAATATATATAAGCATTAAATTCTTAATTAACTTGATTGATTTATGTATGTATTCCAATCTCAATTTAAAAGTCGGTTTATGGGTTTGATATTGACACACCCTACCTCGGGTTACTACCAATCATGATTGAATTCCAAGTAGGTGTTTAAGATAACAAGTGAAATAGTAAAGGGTATAGGCTTATGAAGTTTTACAAATTCCTCAGGCCAAAACAGGCAGTAAATGAAGTTCATAAATCCCTACTTATTGACTTTTACTTCCAACTCTTTAATCCAAACATACTCTAATTGATTATAAGACGTCGTTGCAAGTGAGAATTTAAGGGTTCCGTTTCCTGTTTTCTATTTTTCTTTCCATATTTCTTTTCTTACAACAAGAATCCATGAGATTATGTTTGATAACTATTTTACAAAAACTTGTTTGATAATCCTTTCGTGTGTTATTTTCCTTAACATTTTCTCTTATTTTTATAGTTTAAGTATAATTTAATTTTGTAAAATAAAAAATAAATAAAATTCATTCCGATATAAAAAAAGTAGTTATGAAAAATTAACATTATCAAATACACATATATCTCCATGCAAAATTAATAATTGTAATACAATAATTTTTATTAACTATAGGTTACTAAAATTTGATTTGAAGTATTATTTTTCATTCAATTCATTTGGTCTTAAATGGTGTTGATTTAAATTCAGTAAAATATTAAAGATAACCTAAATAATCTAAAAACAAACTATAAATGCAGACGTCTTGAGCTATATATACTCATCGCTCAAATACCAAACTGTCACACCACATTCTAATTAAGTTGTTACAGACACCATGCAGTACGTTCGATATAACATGAAATTCTATCTCAAAATTGATTGAAAACGACGGGAATTCAAACAAGATTCTCAACATTAATCTCAAATTCAAGTTAAAAGAACAAAAGAAAGAAAATTAAGTAAGTATATTATACTCTAAGTTACCTTATCATGAAGATATTTGTTGGCAGCTGTCAGTATGAATTCCTTCAAACGTACAGAAAGAAAACTTAGACTTGATACCAAAATTACTGTAATGGAAGCACAATTTTAGGGTAGAAACTGATTACAAAACAATCCAATTTTTAGATTTGTAATCAATGGTGCATCATCCAATAATCCATATATAGTGCAATATATTATTATACCACTAAACAAGAAGTGACAATGGATGAGGCTGCTGCTAATTTAGACTGATTTTGAAATCTCATCAACTTCTTTAGTTTCTTCACAATATAACATTAATTTTATCTTTTATCTTATCTATCTATATATATATATTTGAAAGAAAGATTAAAAAAATAATTAACGCCAACGACCAACCTGGTTCCTCAGTGCTTCAATCTCTTCACACATGAACTTCATCTACATGAATGATGATGATGATATGATATCAGGGAGTATAGAACGCAATTAACAGTACAGATTGATTTAATGGGAAACTTAATTAATTTTACCTTTGTAGAACGCACTTGACAAATCCAAATCTCAAGTTGCTTCTCAAAGATATCAAGCTCATCCAATGTCATTATTCCTTCCCCTCCTCCTCCTCCCAAAGCATTCCTAAAATACATGCATGCATACATTTTTTAATATTTATAAACTGTTCTCTCTCAAACTCTCGAAATATATTAGACTCGTTTTTGTATCAAATAAGAGCACAAAACATAAATATTACATGGTTAAAAGATGTTCTTTTTTATACATTTTGCTCCCTATATGCATGCTACTATATATTTGTGTCTACTTTAGTGTATTTGAACAAACAATGCCTAGCAAAAATGTTTGATCAATATCTATTGTGGAAGACATAGATGTTGTGTCCAACAAGTGTCAGTATCCCAAGTGTGCATGACTTGTGTTGAACTTGAAATGTTAGCGAAGCTAAAGCAGAGGCAATTTACAATCAAATGAACATGTTTGGAATGAATTCTTTTAAATTGATAGCTCTATATACCTAGGTAGATCACGTCTCAAAGTTGCACATTAATTATTTGGATATATAGATAAAATATGTGTTATACCTGAGACCCTTTAGGACTTCAATTTCTTGTTTCAGCCTGATGATCTCCTCTTTTACTTCCTATATAAAACCAAAAACACAGGAATCAAATATATACATATAAATGTATATTTTTGTTCATTAAAGACAAACATACAAAAACCAAATATATATAAAACAGTCAGATTCGGATAATTATTTAGATTTTTGAAATGAACTTATGAACCTTCTCATTTTGTGTTTTATGTGTACTTCTAAAAGTATTTCCAACATTAAACTAAGTTTTGATAATACACATGCCTATACCTATTTGGGTCTTCGTATTTTGTTGTCTGCATATATACAAAACATACTTTTAAAATTCAAGTCAAACTTCAGAAAAATATGTGGCTTTTGTTTTCTTATTTTCAATATTTTCCCATTTTCTAGAATGCCCCTATATATATATATAGTGTTATATATTTGTTTTCTTGTTTCTAAAGTGGGGTGTTTGTTAAGTTTGAAATTATATGGTTAGGATTATTAAAATCAGAGATTACAGAACCAATTAATTTCTTTCTCAGAAACATAATATATATATACTTTGATGATTATTTTATCTGAACACAGTCTCTTTTTATTTAATTCCAATGGTGTGAAATCTCATTAATGGGAATACTTAAGAATATATATATATATAGAATTGAAGTAGGCATCAGATTCAGCATATCACTTAGTAAACAAATTCACTTAAAAAACTAAGGACTTTGGTTGGGGAGAAGATGCCTTTCTTTTCTTTCTTTCTATTCTTATTTTAATTTTGATTAAGAAATTTGAAAGAATTGTATATAATATATTATAGGAGTAATAAGCAAATTGTATTTCATTATTAACAATAATGGTTCTTATCCATAGAAAAACAATCAACTCTATTTGTCACATCCAAATTAAAAAGAAGAAAAAAAGAAAAAGGGAGGGAGAGAGAGAGAACCAAAGTTTGGTGATGAATTGGTGGGTCTGGTGGCTGATTCCCATTGGTGTGCTTCATGTACCTTTCAATAAGCCCTTGCATGGTTCTATATCCCTCCAACATGAAATCAAACCAATACTCAAAAAGAATATTTTTATATATTTATTTGTTTATTCTACACACCACCAAAGTTCTTCCATCCCCCTTTTTCTTTTCTTAAAAAAATATCATTGTATGTTAAATACTGTGATATTCATGGTTTCAGTTAACCGCTTTGATCTCATGAAAAGTGTATCAGATCTCTCCTTTGCTTCATTGACATATGGCACCCAATCAAATTGACACTTTTTCGTAATATTTTGGTGTAATTTAAATTGTATCCAAGTGATTATAAGGTTAAGTTGTAACATGTACGTGCATAGAAATGAGTGAACAAGCTAGGTAGGATTTAGACATTCACTGCTACAACATATATAACATAGTTTTTGACTCTTATTCAACAAATGACTATCAAAGATATATATAAATTATGAACTCTCTAGCCGTATAGAAGAGAAGCAGAAGCTGTGTCTGCTGTAATATGTAAGGTAGAATGATGGAGATCAGAAGGAAAAGAGAGATGAATATAATAAGGAAGGGGAGGGGGGCCGGCCGGGTTATATTATACGTACCCTTTAGTGGCGAGTTCATAGAGCTTTCCATGAGCGGAGAAAATGAAGAGTCCAATTTCAGCATCGCAAAGCACAGAGAGCTCCTTAGCCTTCTTGAGGAGCCCAGCTCGACGCTTGCAGAAAGTAACTTGTCTGTGCACTGGATTCTCAATCCTTTTCATTTGAACTTTCCCACGAGCCATAGTTATGAATAATTAATCTGTGTTGGTAATTAATTCTTCCCAATTGATAGTACTACAGTACACACAACCTTCAACTAGTTTGAACTAGCTTCAGGTCGCTGCAATAATAATACTATCCCCTTCTTCACTAAATAAAACCAACCCTTTATAACTCATTAAGCCACAACTCTAAACCCTTTATATACTTCCCTTTCCTCCTACCTCCATTTTCTTTCTCTTTCTCAGCTTTCTCTTTCTCTTTCTCTTACACAGAATATAAATTTGGTCGGTTATTTCATTTCTTTATGTATTATATATATATATATATATATATATATATATATATATATTGTTAAACTCCGATCTACACAACCCTTCATCCATCACTACCACTACCACCCTTTTATTTATTTTATTCAATTATATAATTAACATTACTCATCTTTTTCTTTGAATCTCTAAACTTTCTTTCTTTTTCTTCTCTCTCTCCCCACTACAATAATAATCTATGACCCCTCACATTCTCTCCATTGTTTATTGTTTATTGTTTATTGTTTATTGTTTCTTCTTCTTCTTCTTCTTCTTCTTATATATATATATATATATATATATATATATATATATATATATATCTTAGCTCCTAGCTCATATATATAAACCAAATAACCCATCTTCCGATTATTTCAATGGAAAAATAAATTAATTTTCTCTTCTACAACTCTAATAAATTATATTCATTATTTTCTAACCTTCAGATTTTAAACTACACACATATTGGGATACGAAGCTAATTATATTAATAAGTGTACTGTTACATGGGAGTACTTTACTGAGAACTTAATGAACTCACAATTAATTTAATTTCTTTCAGAAGATATAGCTAGAGACATATAAATATATCAGGCAATTAATATATTAATAAGGCAACACACACACACACATATAAGACATAAACAAGGAAAATATTTTCTGACCATAGGAATGGAAAAACAGTTTCTCTATTGCCTCTATAAAAAAAGCTATTCAAATAAAAATGATCATAAGTGTTGTTAATTCGGACCCGACCGTCTTTGACAAGCTCGGAGAAAGTGCAAATTTTTTCTGTGGACCATTCTCCATGAATGTATCAATACGGCCGACTGTCTCCAAAGAAACTCCCATACTGGTGTTTAAAATCAATCTGGTGTGTTTTATGTAAAGAGACTGATGAAGACATAAACCATCTGTTCATAAGATGCACCTTTGTTAAAATTTTTGGGAGAAAATGGAAACATTATCAAAGTAGAAAAACAACACTTCCAAGAGACCACATCATTGTGCAAAAGCATATACCTTCTCTATCAAAAAAGAGAGAAAAAATCTATCCTGATCTTTTCAACTTGGTGGCTGTCACTCTTTGGTCTACATAGAAAGAAATAACAGAATTTTCAAAGGCACTGTGATTTGGGAAGATGTCAAGGCTCTTACGGGTCATTGGTCAAGCACATCTCCTCTCTTCAAAAATTATTCTACTTTTGTTTAATATTGTACTGACTTTGGGCTTTTCTTGAGCTTTCCTTAGTCCTTTGTTTTCGTTTTTTGCTACTCTGTACTTATCTTTTATATATTAATGAAGCGGGAATGATGGTGCTAAGAAAGTAGATTCTGGTGCACCTACTAACACATTTTATGTCTTTCTTTTTAAAAGGACAAGATGTAGAACACAAATGATTATAAACAATTTCCTTTTATATCAGTGCACTGACCATATGATCATGGTTTTGTTTTATTAGATTAATGGTTTTTGTGATCGTGATCTACTACAACATAGTCTATAGTATAGACCATTAGTCGAAGTTTATATTATAGACAACAACAACCCTAAACACAAACAGTACAAATGCTCCTTGTAACGCTAGCGCTAGGCCAGCAAGTATTTTGAATTAGGATTCAAACAACCTACTTTCCTTGACTCTTGCTCATGAAAAGTGAAGATTTTCCTTATAAACTACAACAATAGTTCTTCTATAGCATGCCTTTTCCTCATATATATAGCTCAAATTCCTGCTTCCTATTTAGCTTCGTCTATGAGAGCTCGTATTAAATAACTGGAGTTGTATCTTCAAACCAATTAAAAAATTAAAGAAGAAACATATATATCTAGTTTACAAGGAGTATGGAGTCTCTTGATTATTTCAATGTGAGACGATTTTGGTCACCGCTATCTAGGGGATCTAATAATTAAGAGGCTTCTACCCATATTCAAATACATACATTATTCTTCCCGCAAGCTAATTCGAAGTGTTGTCAATTTAAGTTGAGATATTATGGTATACACATGTTGATTCCCTTTTCTCCTTTTGTTTCTTGTTAAAAGAAACTTTGTATACGTCAAATTTAGAAGGGAAAAAAAAAAACTTTTAACTCATGAACTATAGCAAAGAATAACAAGAAACTGAAATCTATAAGCTGTGTGCTACTGTTTCTGTCAGCCCAACTTTTGACAGACATTACATTATTTGGATAATCTTAATATAGATATGTTGCCACAAGAAGTGCAATCATAGTCTTTCTTTTGTAAACTTTAAGAATATATAAAGCTGTATAATTAAGAATTGAAGCAATTAAAATCGTAGCATTGAATACTCTCTCAACACACACTATTTCTTTACAATATATATATTATATGTTGGTAGAGTTAGTTCTTTTTATTTATTATTCATATGTTGGAACTTTTTATTCCCAATAACAAAATTTAGGACAATAATTAAGGGAGATTGTAATAAATTAAATACAAGTTGAGGCATGGGAAGTAAAAGTATAATATTCTCATTAAAAACACTTCATTAGTTAATTAGAATTAGAATGAGAAGGGCATATTAGCAATGAGTGGGGATCTAAGGGATCAGATATGCAAAGAAAGCAAAGCATGCCTACAAAAACAGACTAAAATTTTAATAACCCAATAGAAACTGCCCATGATGATCAGTTTTGTGTTTAATTATTATTTGTGTGTTTCAACTTTTTCCAAATTTCTTGGTTGTCACGCTTTCTACTTTTCTGTCTTATGATTATTATTATTATTATTATTCAACTTTTTAATACATTCTACCCTCTTCTTTCTGCTCCTTAATTATACCCTCCAAATATTTCTACTTCAACTATAACTATGACTTTCATTTCAATCTAATGAACTATTCAAGTTGAGGGTAAAATGATAAATGTAGCTCACTGTTCACTAAACATTTTTCTAATAATAATAATAGCAATGAAGTGTAAGAGGAGTTTGTGCCACAAATTGACTACAAATTCGAGAACCTAAATTGTAAGTATGCATATGCAACAAGACATTCTAAGTTAGGAGATTTGTGAACAGATGCTAAATTTTTATTGTTATTATCTAATTTAAATGTTCATCGTGTGGCCAACCTTTGCATACTTTAATTGACATAAAGATTTTATTGTTGATCTCAAAACGTGACAGTTCATTTCCTCTAGAAAAAGAAAAAAGAAATAAAAGGTGAAATCTGTAAAGAGTTTGTTAAGTGATAAAGTATAATGGTGTAGAGGTAGACTCGCTCACATAAAACTATTGCATACAATAATCTCTCTTCCCTTAATTAGCTTAATTAGTTTCCAACTCTCACAATTTAAAATTAAGAGTTTATCACCTTAATTAGTGAACGGAAAATTTAGAATCATGCAAAGTCGTTCAAATAACTTCAAGTTTTTTATATGTTGCTTTTGGGGCTGATCAGAGGGTGCATGCTAAGATGATTGTGTCGACTTTGTTGAGACGTTCGGGTGTTCGTCTTCATCTCTTGATGTGTTTTTGTTAAAAGAAACCTATTGAATAAATGATAGCAATATAATCGTAGTTTTAATCTTCTATATATTGTGAATAATATGTCTTTTTTTTTTTAGAGAGATATGAATTTTGTGTTAGTAGATGTATTAGAATATCTAACTAGGTTTGAAATATTTTTAGCAAAACTGAATCCACAAAAGGGGCTAGAGAGAGAGAAAAAGAAAGAACTAAAGAGAAGCTCACAAGATCAAGTAGAATGAATAATAATAATTACAATGGAACAACAATATGAAGAGCTATTAAGTTTGCAATATTATTGCAGTATTCTGTCATTGAACTTGCGATTATCCCTTTTGAGAATATAATTTAGGTTAAACATGCATCATGTTCTGACTTAATATACATATATATATATACAACTAAGTATGATTAGTATGATAAATTAAATGAATAAAAAGGGGGATGTGAGAGAGTCTTGAGTTGGAAGCCAAGAATATGTTGTCAAATCATACGGTTGCAGTATAATGGAGGCCTTAAAAGAGATCCGATGAACATAAATTCAAAATGCTCATTGGCTGTATCAAGATGCTCCATTGCTTTTAATTCCCATATGGACTACTAAATCCCATTTCTAATTAATTATAATCTAATTCACATTTCTTCCTATTCATTAATTAGGTGTAAAAGCTTAAGATTCCCTCATCAATTTAAATTAAAAACTAAAACATTAATCAATTTAAAGCCAGCCCTTAATTACATATAAGCATTTCTTTAGGGTTTGATATTGAATTCTTTTTTCATTTAAAACCAAAGGTGAAGCTAAGCCAACTAAAGGGGTTTTCCCATCTTTCCTTGAAAGCTTCCTATGATCATCTCTTAATTAATCCAACATACCATAGAATATCTACAACTCAATCTAAATCAGGCCCAGTGGTCACTTTTACCTATAAATTAATAAAACTGAAGTAAATAAATGTAAAATGCTACTATTTAATTAGTACACACAACATATTAAATACTTTAATAGAGAATATCTTCCTCCTGATGTTTTTATGAGTTTGATATAATTGAATAGTACTCTGCTAGTACGGACTAATTTGAAGTTGGCCAAACTTCCCCATTCAGTGACCAATACCATATTTGGTTTAGGATCTTTGAAGGCTTTTAAGCCCCAATATTCTATGATGTGCAGTTCACAACATCTCTATGCCATTTAGCATTAATGTTGTTGATAGGCTCAACTACGAGTGAAATAATTTGTTGTGCAAATGTGTGTGCAACGCCCTAAGCAAGTAAAACATTATTTGTGAATGTTAAACTATCAGATTTGAACTTAGGAATTCAAGTACTTAGTACACAACAATTAAGCTGCATATTATTATAAAATATATTTAAGAATGTGACCGAAGTTTTATACTATCTAGTTAGATAAATTAGAAATGAAATCCATTATTTTTTTTTTTAATTTTAGGTATGATGACTATTGCAGATGATACTGTTTCTACAAAGGAAAAGAAAAGAATTAGTTTTAGGTAATGGAGATGGTTTTAAAAGCAAGCTAAGGAAATTTGCATTCCCATATACATATATATATAGTGTTCATTAGATTTAAAGAATGTTTTAGTAGTTCTTAAATTAAAATGAACATATACTTTGTCTATGAATTTTTTAGGCTTACAAAGATAAAAATGCATGCTTCTGCTAATTTAATACTAACTAGTTTTTGTATGATGCAAATGTAAACTATATATTGTTGCTGTTTTAGCTGTTTGAAATGCCCACAGCTTGTCTTAATCTTTATAACATAAAAGCTAAGGATTTAGGCCACACCTTAATGAAGGATGATCCGTAAAATTGTTGAAATAAAAGTAACCTCATTACGCTATATATCATCGATTGGAACAAACTTTCTACATGTATGAGGTAAGCATGCCGATTAAGTAAGAGTTGTAGATCTGCCAAGCAGGTTTTCCTTTCTTCTTTCACAAAATGCAATGTGACGACTTATGGGCATTCTCTCAAGTTTTGTCTCAGTTCTTTATCAAACAATTCATCATTTTTTTTTTCTTTTTTGGTTAAAACTCGAATTTTTAATGAGATATGCAACTAATACAAATCTAGAACAGTTTTCTTCATTAACTATCAAATAAAAAATGATGTTCTCAAATTTATAAATTTAGTTGTAAACAAACTGATCATGTTCTACCATTTTGAAATCAAGTCACTTTTCTATTGCATGTCTTTTCAAAGCTTAATTCTTCTAATTCATATTTCTTGTCTAAAGCTTCCAATAATTCTATAGAACTTTTAGTTGTACATAAAATATTATAAACATATATATTCTCATAAAATAATATTGTAAATATTATCAGATAACGCACTCAGAACAAAAATATCAACAGTAGTCTTAGTTTACATGGTTGGGTCAGAAGTGTTTCACTAATTTCTTTTCTTTCTTTCTCTTTTCTAGCAGAAGATATTACATTATAAACACATGTGTGGTAGTGAGCCAAAATTTCATCTATATATTGTTGGCATCAATTGAAATACTTGTTTTGTCCACTTGATTTTCAGGGTTACAAGAATTATATATATTTTGACATGGACACACAAACAAAATAGAATTCCACGTTTTCTTTATGGTTGTGGACAAATGATATGATATTGCCTTTTCTAAACCAAACAAATCAACAACCAAAAGTTAATTAATCAGTAAGAAGGTCTGAGAAAGCCTGTAAATGAATTAAGTTGTGGTAGGTTACTGTTGAATTAATAATAATATTCCTGTATTGATATAAGAAGAAATTTGGTTTGTGATTGGGAGTCTCTCTTGTCAAATCAATGTTGATATGTGCTTTGACCATTTTTAGAGGAAAAGACAAGAAGAATCACATTGAGACTTTTGATTATGCAAAGTGTTATATTGAAAGAATGAGATATGGGTTATTGACCACACATTCACTAAGTCTTAATTTCTTCATTATACTATGGTTTTCCTTTTCTCTCTTTCTTTTCTCCTTGTCTCTTCTTTTTTTGTTCAACAAGAGATAAATGAAAAAAATATATGTACATATATCTTCACATTTTCATAAGATAAGAAAAAAAAATGTTAACGAACAAAGATCAAAAGATCAAGTTATTGGTCAAACTGCATTAAAAAAAAAAAAAAGAAGGCTGGGTTTTTGTATGATTCTTGATGAAGAGAATGTATAGGGACAAAAAGTTGCATCTATGCACAAAATTAATGAACTTTTTGGAAAGATAGAGTAGCCATAGCTATATTGTGTAGCCACTTCTAAATGTTTTGGAATATATATAAATGTGTGTTGTGTGTATGAATTCTTTTATATTATCCTTAGCTTTTAACTTAGCTTTATAATAATGTTTGGAGTGTGAGTTTATTCAAATAGAATAGTAGTGTAGTACTAAAATCCAAAAAGTCTATTTTCTTATTCCTTCCAATAAATTGTTGAAATTTTAATTAGAAAAAGGGTGTTATGTTCAAATATATTTTTTTAACATATGTTCTTATATATATCTATCTTTTATAATTGTGTTTGAAAGTAGACGTTTCAATTTTTTATCTTTCATGTGATGATATGAAAAGAACTTCTAAACTTCTAAACAACAAACCATGACAAGCACCTGGAATTATTAATTAAGAGCTCAATTAAACTTAATGTTAGATTAATTAGAGGCAATAATAAAGTTTCGTAAGAAAATCTCAAATTCGGTATGCTAAGACAATTATTAGCCATTTGGATAGCTTAAATGGTATTAATTTAATCGATCTTATGCAATGTTGTAAATTGGATTATTCTAAACGAGTAATGCATCAACTAAGAATTAACACTCAACCATATGTTTCAATTTGAGCTACTTGATAGTTAAAACCTATAGCTAACTATCACCAAGGGTAGATCTTTAGCCTACCAAGTGCTTAAATCAAACCTAAACATACCATAGAGCACTTAAATGAAAATGAGACAAACTAAAACAAAATTCAGCAAGAGATAAAAAAAAAAAAAAAAAAATCAAATTCATTTCTCACAACAAATAAAAGATTTCCTAAGCTAGCAAACTTCCATCAACTACTTAATGAATGTCCAAGGTAGACAGTATCATCCAAATGGCCAATACTCTGACTTAAAAAAGAGAACATAAAGAAAAAGGGTTTAGGCCAATATTCCAACCTAAAAAAGAAAAAGACCACATATACTGGGCCAATAGTGTTGCAACGCTCTAAAGAAGCGTTCCAATGCTGCAGCATCGATCGATATTGCACATTGAAGAAAACCTAGAGCGTTGCAAAATGATTTTGCAGTGGTGTGTTTTGTTTGAGTTACTGCATTGTGCACTGTTTTACTCGTTCTTTCATCCCCTCCAACAATGGTGCATAATGTGATTCACTTAACTACATTATAATTTTGTTTAAAGTTTCTGATGTACTTTCACTAGTTGTTACATTTATCTAGCTTGCATAAAACTTGTTCGGCTATTCTTCTAGTCGTGTAATTTGGTAACTTATACAAAAAAATTCCTGACAAAAATGTACACATTCTAAACTCATGACGAGAAAGAAAATAATTGATTGTCATACAAACAATTCAAACATCGAAGAAGAATTGATGGGGGATATGAAATTGAATGAATATACCATGCTGCATCTAGTTGGTAGACTAAAAGTACACTAAACATGGTTTCTTGCAACAAAGTCTGGTATAAATCTAAGACTTCAAACTTTTGCTTTCTTTGTGCCTGTATTTGAAGCTTCCCCTTTACGCTTTATCCCCAAGAAATGTTCAACCTGAAAATAAAATGACAGGCAAGAATTGAAATGAAAGTCTTGAAAGAAAAAATGCTGATACAAAGGAAGTGCTTTCAGTTTGGTATGCCGAAAAGGTTAAAAATGAGAAGTTTGGTAACAAAAGGCAATTGAAAATTTGAACGCCTATGCTTAGAGTGTGTTGAAATGAGATTGGGATACTATGGAATATAGCATTTACTGTTCCGCATGTAACAATGTTATACTATAATCTACACCAATTTAAAAATGAAACTGTTAGGATACTAACAATAATTTAGACCGAAAGGACTGTATAAATGGCTTAAACAGAGGCGGTACTCTGGTTTACTTTATTTATATATAAAGCCAAATGATCCAGATTCACAAGATGAAAAGAAATAACAAGAAACAACAAGGAAAAATGCAGAAAAGATCATACCAGCCTCTTGGTTTTAAGAGACCCTGGTGGCTGCTGTAGCCCTACCTCCTAAAAGATAAAAATACCCTAGCTACTCCAACCTAATAATCCTATTTATAGACTCACATATTCCTCAGCCCAGTGGGCCCTACCACTCAGAACGTCCTTCCAATCATTTCTCCATAATAATTCCCTGTGCAGTTACTTTTCTACCCTTCCTCCTATAAGTATGGATAATTGGGGGTCTTACAGAAACATATATTATATCTTCTCAAACTGGAAAAAGAATTGGCATAAAGTTGAAATCCATTAGATTTTTTATAACCAGTAGATCTCAAAATGGAAAAAAAAAAAATATTGGCATAAATCTAAATCCAATATTTTTTTTTCTTTGCAGCAAAACCATGGAAAGAAGGGGTGGGTAAATACGAGATAATCTTTAAAGGCAGCCTGACAATATAAAAAAGAATGAAATGCTTGTGTTTCGTTTAGATTACACAAAAATGGGATTGTGTAACAGGGTACGTGAGAGGAGGAAGTTGTTGAAGTTGCAAGCATGGAAAGAGAAACAAGTAGCTAACAAACTTGCCTAATATAAGAATAATTGATACTGGCAAGAGATTAGGCTCTAAATGTGTTATAAACCTCCCACCATATTGAATATGTTTCTAATTTATAAATAGCTATCAAATCTAGAGAATTTCTTCAGTAACATAAATTTAATTAAAAGGATAATACAAGAATACTCACTTTTCTGTCACCAAGCATGGGTGTCAAGCCACCTGGGAGATCCTTTTCAACTGTAGCAAAACCACTTCTTGGATCGCTTGTTTGGCTAGAAACATGGAAGAAATGGAAAAACGGTTATAAGCTGAATGGGTAAAAACCAAAACACAAGGAAAAATACATGTTCAAATGAAGCCAAGCATACCCAGGTTTAACGTGGCCGCTGAGGACAAGATAAGGGGTCTTTAGTTGTGCTTGAGCTTCCCTCATTCTCTCCACTGATAAGGAAGGAGTATCAGCATTTTTCATCTGCTTCAACTTTAACTCTTCTTGGTATTGTTTCATGCGCTTTTCTTGCTTCATTTTTCCAGGTCCCTTCCCATGGAACTTGTGAGAGAGTTGACGAAATGACTCCTTTGGAGTCATCTGGTGCAGTAAAAAGGCACAAATGAGAACAGAAATCTCCTTGATCGTAAGCATAGGAATATTGTCACATTCTACAGCCGCCCATGGCAAAGATAGACTAGAAATAATAATCAAACTCCATTGGAATGGGAGAAGATAAAGGTTTAACAACTATAGGCAAAAGCCCTACCCAAACTGTTATTCTAGGCATCTAAAAACATTTCCCTAACTGTTAATCTAGGCATCTAAAAACAAATCCGTCTATTAAGATTTTAACTTGGCGCACGGCTCCTTATTATGCTACCTTTAAAAATCTTATTCTAGGTCTGTCATAAAAAACACACTCAACTTACCATCATCATCTGTCAATCACCTGGCATACATCGTCTGTCAAATTTACACTACTCTTGCTATTCTTCCTCTATCTCACATGCAGATATAACTCTTGCTATCCTTTCTCTATCTCACATACAAATACACCACTAATACTAAAACCAGTAAGTAAATACTGAATATGTGATGCAAGTAAACTAAATATGAACAACTTGACCAGGTAAATTATACAGTCAAGCTAACTTACAATTCTTCCAAATTCATCAGTCCTCTCAATGTGGATCTCCTTTTTGTAATCCACCAAAGAAGATAAACGAGAATCCTTTGACTTAGATTCCTTTGGTTCATCTTCATCAACTATACCAACAAGTTTGCTCTTTCTCTTGTCCATGTTTCTGCCGCCCCATTCAATGCTTTCTTTCAGAGTTCCTCGGTCTTTAAGCAGCTTCAGTGCACTGGATAATCCCTTTCCAACAGGAACTTCGTGGATTGTTTCATCTGGAGCAACTGCCTCGTTTTCCTCAGGAGTGGATTCTTCCATGGCAGTATCTTTGACTTCGGTCCATCCACCATCTTTATCCTTAACATCTTCATGATATTCTTCTTTTGGTATTTCATCATCATCCATAAAGACATCATCTTCCTCTGGTTTATGAGCATCTGAAAGAAAAAAACTGACGTTAATCTTCATGGTTTTCCTTATGTACTTCACTTTTTGAAAACCATATACAGAATGATAAAGCTTTAAAATGTGACATATCCATTTAGTATAGAAAATAGCATGTCAGAATTTCTGTTTTACTTAAATCAAGGAATAGCCATTATAATTCATATTCAGGAAGCACTAGAAAAAAAATCCTCCCGGGGATGATAAAGTGTACATTGAACATCCAAAAAATGGGCAAGGCAGGAAGCCTACAAGAACCATTAACAAAACCAGAAGCCCAAAGCCCAACGAGGTGGGGAAGGGGGGAGAGAATAGATACCAACAAGTGCCCTGTGTTCAAGATTGAACAAGATTGATTGAGGGACTTGTCACTTATAAGGGCAGTCAATTTGAATAGCAATACATGGTAAATCAAAAAAAGGACCAAGGAAAATGATACCTTCATCAAGCTGGAGACCCCAGACAAATTCTTCCATTTCTGTAAATACAACCTTATTTTCCTGCAACTCTCCAGCTTTTGTGCTTTGATCATCAGTTGCCTGACTGCTAGTTGTTGCCGTAGCAAGAAGAGCAACTGCTCCTGGTCCGGATGCTGCATCCTGTTTCTTAAGAGCTAATTTTCTTGCTCTCTCCAATGACTTGTAGAAATCTTCATCATCATCTGCAATGAGAGCATCATCGTTGTCCTCTAATCTGGCAGAGCTATTTTGAACTAATTGTAGAGATCTTGATGCCTCATCTGCTTTAGCATAGGCTGACTGGTATGCATTAAGTCGCATTTCTGCCTCAGATTTCTCTTGTTCCTCTTTTTTCGCTTGCCTTCTAGAATCATTTCGAGAACCAAGGTCTCCAACACCCAATCCAGCAGAAATCGCTTCCGCTTCAAGGGCATCAATATCCAGCTTTTCTTTCTTACGAAGGGATTTCTTTTTTCTGGGCTTCTTAAATTTAAGCATCTCATCTTGAGTGTAATAATCATGTGAGACTTTCGTTGATACATTAAGATCTTCAAAGTGCTTAACTGACGAAGCTCCCTGTAATCTTCTCCGAAGCTGGCAAAGTGCAACCACAACAAGCTCAAAACAAAACATTATATATACTGAACCATTTCCGATCATCATGGGTAGAGAACAAGGTAGTATATAAGAATAGTTACTGGAATAACATTAGGAAGAAACTCCAATTCAAAATGGAGAAACAATCATCTGTACAAAGGCAAAGTACAAATTACCTCCTCAAGCTTCTTTTCTGCATCATTATTAAAACCCCCTCTTCCATCTAGGGTTAGGCCCTGCAACACAATTTGCAGTCCTTAGCGAATATTTATGATCCTATTCTAGAAATGGTTCGTGTAAAGTGTGTGAATAAGATATAGAGGTCCTTATGTTCATAGAAATAGGCAAACAAATGAAAGAAAAATAGAACACCTCATCTGCATCTGCTGGATCATCATACTGTGGAAGCATCTTCTTCTCACCATAATTTTCATCATTAAACCTATAATAGAAAAATGAGCAAGAAGTGAGGCAGCCTATAGAACACCTCATAGAGCACTTCAATAAATGACTTACTTGTCATCATAAATCCCTGTTTTCTTTTTTGCTGCTTTATAGGCTATGTCTCTCTGCTTCTGTTCTCCAATTTCCACATTCTCAAGCACATCTAACTCTGAGGCATAAAAATATACGAGTACTTAAGAACTTTGGGCAAGAAATTAAAGAAAAGAACCAACGTATTTACCTTCATTAACATTGCCATCAGCTAAGATACTCTGATCCTTGAGGGTTAAGACAACTGCACCACCTTCTAGTACTTTGTCTACGCCATGGAGTACTTTAACTCCAGCTAGATCATGATTATCTGACAATTACATACAGAATTAGATAAGCCACCATTATAGAAACATCAAATAACCTCCCTTGCCTTTTTGAAGCATAAACACCTCTTTAGAAGTTTAAAACCACTTACATTTAATTAGACATGGAAGTAATAAAAAAAAGTAAGATTGCACGAAAAGAAGGGGGTGTGTAAGGACTCATACTAGTTGTATCTTCTGGTGCAATATCATCATCGCTTACACCTTGATCTATATTGTCCTGAGAAATCCCAAAATGTCACAATTACAATCACACATGAGTGTCGTCATTATAAAAGAAAAAACTGCAAATGACTCAGTGTTATGCAGTAAACTAACTTGTTCCTCAAAAATCTTTGAAAGCTGTAAGGCTTTCTCTTTTTCAGAAAGTTTCTTCTCCTCAAGTTTACGACTCCTTTTAACCCATGATAAAACCTCAGATTCTTCAGTTTGCTTCTTTAACCTGTCTTCTTTCATGCTGCATCAAGAATTTGATTGAAATGGAGCTTTCAAGTCAATTCACGTATCGGTTAAACGACAAGTACATTTATATGTAAATTCCTAGTCATAACATTAAGTCAGAAGTTCACCTGTAGGGAGAACAAAACTTTAAACAACTTGCTATGACAAAATAAGTATCCACAAACCATCATAGCATCTAAGATAATCATATAACCCTATGTCCAAGAGAGCACAGGATGTTTTAGCAATGCTAAAAACTAAAAAGTTGTAGTTACGTACTAACTTCAACTTTTTTATGAACTCATTGGGGTGAGGACAACAAGCGCTTCTTTCGAGATCATTTTTCCAGATTTGATCTCTTTTTGGATTTGGTTATTTCTAATGCTTCGTTCTAGTGCAAATTATAAGCACCCTTTTAAAGCTTTTAAGTCTTTCTTATCTTGTCTCTCATTTGCATTATTTTCTGTAATCACCTTTGGGTGTTTGGGCTCTGCCCTTTATTGCATTCTATCAATGAAATGTTTCTATTTCAAAAAAATAAAAAGTTGTAGCTATGTACTAGTGTTTTCTTTTAATAGGAGGTTATGTAATACTAATAGTCTATCAAAACAATAAAAACCAAGAACTTCTGGGTCCCTTATCCCAAGAATTTGATCCAAGACTAACAAGTACTAGAATTTCATTGTGGAAGATGCGTGATTTGAACATGTATTTTGGTAACCACATCACAATTTTTTTTTTTTGGCAATCACTGTCTCTTCTGGATTGATCTCATCTGAGTTTTTCACAATAATCCTTGGTGGGACGTTTCACTTCCCCTGCTTGAATTTGCATCACTTATTTTAATTTTTACCATTTATTTTCTTTTCAAATAACTACATATGGTAATCTTTTCAATTCCATATGATGTTGGTCCAGCTCAAAAGTTTAGAAGTAAGAAGGTCATCAACATGACTTGTTAACAAAGCAGCAAGTCATGTAAACATATTACCAACATTTTCCAAGTTAAGTCTAAAACTTCTCTAAATACTAAGTAGGATAAAATACAGTATAAATACACTTGCATTGATTCAAGTTCAATCTACCGAAGGAAACTCTTATTATCACATTATAATGAAATAAAGAAAAACTGAGCGAAATCTACATGGCATCGCATCATTATCAAATTCTGCTGAAATACACCTCACTGTTCATTTTTACCTATCCATGCACTTGATATTCAAAAACATTGACACAGATGACATATTTATAGAAAGTAAAGGGTGAATAATCTACTCACTTCCGAATGCGCTCCTCAAGCATAGTCGAAGAAGCATGACTTCCAACTTTCAACCCATCAAAATTTTCTTCAACTCCCAAATGCTGGACCATGTTACCTTGGTTAACATCTCTGTCCCTGTTATTCTCACCATCACTTTCTAGCATATAATCCTTACCCTCATCTCCAATCCGACCAATTCTTTCCTCGTCATTTTTGCTGCCAATTCCTTCTTTATCTTGTAATTTCTGCTTGTTTTGATCTGTTTTCCTATCATCTTCCAAAATTCTCTCTTTTCCCCTGTCCTTGTCAATGTTCCTATAGCTTTCCTTGTCCTCTTGGTCTCTGTGTTTATCTCTTCCCTTCTCCCTTTCAATTTCATTTGATCGGTCCTTGTCCTTGTCCTTCTTCTTCCTATCCCTATCCCTGTCTTTGTCCCTGTCCCTGTCTTTCTCCTTTCCCCTCTCTTTGTCATGTCCTCGAACAGTATCCTTCTCCAGCTCTCTTTCCCTCTCACGCTCTCTATCCTTTCCTCGATCTTTTCTATCTCTCTCTCTCTCATATTCTTTATCCTTGTAAATATCTCTGTCATAATCTTTGTCCTTAACTTTGCCCCTGCTCCTTTCTTTTTCATGCTCATCTCTGTCTTCCTTCCTTTTTTCCCGACTACGAATCCGATCCCTTTCTGAATCTTTTGCCTCTTTCTCCTTTTCTTTCGATGCATCATCACTAGATCTCTTAGATCGTTCTCGATCTTTACTTCTATGGTCTTTTTCCTCCCCTCGACTACTCTTTCGATGATCCTCACTCCGATGTTTACTTGACTTTTCTGCTCCACTATAACCAAAGTCATCGCCACTTCTCTCATCAGGTGCGGATGACCGTTCCCAATCCATCTGCAAATGTTCAATAGTTTGCCTCTAAATTTCCATTAATGCCTAAAAAGGATAAGTCATACATAAAGATATATACTGAAAAGAAAATTGGAGCAGACTATAACAACAACAGCATAGGGCATTAGTTAAAAACATTGAATGCACGATACTAGTAGGGGTGGTCTTCATAGCAAACAAGGACATTATGGTAGGCAAAAAAACTCACATATGAAGCAGAGGTGAGAGGGAAAGTAATGCAACTTAGTTGTTCTGTTTTTACATTGTCTTTACGGGGTTAATGTTTACGCTTTATCCTTTCCTTTTACTGCACTGTAAATGTTCTATTATTTAGTGCTTGTTCTCGGTTAAATGGTAAAGATAGGTTAGTTTTGTTAGTTTAATAGTGGACTCCCTAGCATTTAAGGTTTTTTTCTCTATTCTTCTGAGATAAAAAATAGATTTGAGATAATCTTTGAAGTTGAGATGTACATAACTTTTTATAAAACTGAGAAGTGCATAGGAGGGTAACTGCCACTAAACTAAATAAACTACGACATGTAACATGCAATAACGAGGTCCCACAATCAAGCGTATTCGTCATGATAAAAACATGGAAATTTCAAAGTGTCAATTAGCAATGCATTCAAGCTATCATGTACAAATTGGTTGGCAAAGCCATAAGCTCGATCAAATTCTGCCCAACCTAGCACCAGGACATTCCATAAGTAAACCACTAACCTCACAGTTAAACCCCGACTATGAACAGAACAATTCTCCTTTGGCTTACCGAATCCTCAATCTCATCCTAAAGCATAACTTAAATTAGTTTCAAGATTTAGGACCTAAATATAGACTGTAATTTAACTCCAAAAATCATTAAAAATTTTGCCCAACCCGTCTTTGATCCAAAACTTCTCTAAAACCTTTAATTTAACACAATCCAAACCTAGGCATAATGAAATTTCAGATATTAAAGCCCAATTTTCAGCAATTTGCAGTGAATTCCGAAAGGACAGAAAAAAAAAACTTCGATACTTACTGGAAATTCCCCAAAACGTAATTAACTTTTGCTGGAAAACACGATAAAATCCTCCAAAACCTGAATCTAAAGTAAAAATAGGATGAAGTCGAAATGGAGCCAACCAAGGATAAACAGCAGACTTCCACACGGCACTATCAATGGAAAACCAAGCCCGAAAAAACCCACTATATTCTAATCTCCGTCGGCAGCGGCGGCGAAATGGCGCTCGGGCAAGGAAGGAGACCTGTGCGCAAGTGAGAAAGAAATTGAGAAGGAAAAACTAACAGAAAAAAAGGAAAGGGAAGAAGAGAGAGAAAGAAAAGAGGCACTAAGAAGCGTGAGTTGCGGTAGCAGGCGGAGATGGGGAGAACCGGGGGGAATTGAAACAAAGAGGAGGAGGGCGGCGATCGGAGATGGGGCATAAGGAAAAGATGGGAAACCCGGGCGCGTGATGGGAAAAGAAAACCTGAGAGTGAGGGAGAAGACGCGCGAAGGATTAACTAAAATCAATTTCTTTTATGGAAATGATTTTTTTACTTAGTTACTATTTTCATTAGACTAAATTTTTATTTTTGTATATGTATACATATATATATTATTAGAAGAATAGACAATTTAATGGATAAAAATCTCAACTTCGAATAAGTGGTTGCATCCTATCTCGAAGAGTTGCATCCCGGTAACATTGAAAAAGTCGCAACTATTCGATAAAAAATTTGTTGTGCATTTATAATTATCATTGGGTTGAAAATTATATAAAGTAGATATTAAATATTAAGTTTAATATTTATCATTTGATTTTAATTTCCTCACCAATCCAAACATGCCACAATAAAATTTTGAAAAAAAAAGTCTCCATTATTCGAAATTGAACCCAACGGACGCATTCCTTCTAATTGTCATATCTTATCAATTTGCATTGGCATTCATTCCCATGCATGCATGTATATTTTCCAAACCAATCACTTTGCAATGGCCACACTCCAAAAAAATCTCTTTTTCCAATGGCTCTCCTGATCTTTATATATTTATCCCTTAACACTGCCAAAATACAGTATTTCTTCCCCATTTCATGAGCCCATTTGAGACAAACATTAACGATATAATGGCAGATGATGATAAAACCACAACCAATTGCAATATCTGTACAGACGACAAAGCCTTGGTGAACATGTTCACAAACCACGAGTGCTCCCATTCCTTCTGCAAAGATTGCATCTCTAATCATATCGCAGCCAAATTGGAAGATAACATAGCCAACGTCAAGTGTCCACAGCCAGGCTGCGAGGCAGTGCTACATCCGGATGTCTGTCATTCCTTCGTCCCCAAAAACGTGCTTGACCGCTGGGGATATGTGTTATGCGAGGCCTTCATTCTAGGGAACCATAGACTGATCTATTGCCCCTTCATGGACTGCTCGGTGGCGCTTATCGATGACGGAGACGAGGCAACGAAGGAAGCAGAGTGTCCGGGGTGTAACAGAATGTTCTGCGCCAAGTGTAATGTGGTGTGGCATGGGGGGGTAGAATGCGAGGAGTTTCAAAAGCTGTGTTTGGAGGAAAAGGAAAGAGATGATCATTTGTTGGCAATAAAGTTGGCGGAGCAGGAGAATTGGAAGAGATGTCCACATTGTAGGACTTACGTGGAGATGATTGAGGGTTGCCCTTATATAATTTGTAGATGTAGAACTAAATTTTGCTATAGTTGTGGAGCTAAGTGGGGTGGCAGTCATGCATGTCCCGAATCTGCTGAGGCACGAAAGTATCATAAATAAAAAAGAGAAATACTTGAGTGCATTGTCAACAAACTCAAAGTTAGAGCTAGTTGTATTCAACTTTGTTTATTTCTAACAATTCATCATCCGTAAAGTTATTGATAGTAATATATTGATGATACATTAAACTTTATCCAAGTATAAATCATTAGAAAGTTCACATAAATAATAATCCTTTAGTAACCTTAACACACATATGTTTGTAAAAATTATGGCTAAATCTTTACTCGCCACTTATGTCATATTTGGCGAATAGTTGATAATAACGACACACATAGATAGGTAGACTTACTTTTTCATGCACTACAACAAAAATGGACTTTCATTACCCATGAATAATAGTAGCCAATAACAAATATGAAAAACAAGTCATTAATCTTTGCTGGAAAAATGTAGATTTTCAGAAATTTCATCTAACAAGTTTGTATTTTTGCTTCATCAATTTATGATTGAACAAATTAAAAGTACACTAAAATGAAAAAGGCATCAAAAGCACGAGAAGATGAAATTTGTTGTAAGTTTCCAACCTTACATGTTTCTTGTGTTGTAATTTAACTATTATAAAACAAGTTCATTAAAAAGTGATCATTTTGGATAAAAACATCATTTTTTCTCGAGTTTGTCTGTACTTATAATTACAATTTTTTAACATCAATACATGACAACGGTAATTAATTAAGTTACAATCGATTATAGAATTAAAGTTGTGACTAACCTTTTTTAATCAATCGAAAATTATCACAAGGAACGATTCGTCGATACATAATTGTGATGACAATTATTTTCATATTTGATGTGAAATCATTTCATTGACGTAATAAAAGTAAAATTATCGTGAGGGACAACTTATTTGAAAAATAAACTATATAATGTCATGGATCATGGAGGTTTTGATCTTGTGTTGTTATTATCTATTATTATTAGAACTATTGTCTATAAACCTTGTTAAAATTAAATAAGTAATTTATTAGAATATTGGTTAACTAACTATAATATATTATAGTTTATGTTAAAGAGTTAAAAGATAGCAAATAATATTGATGGTAAAGATATTAGTAGAAATTTATTAAGTCTAAATAATATGTTTATATTTAAAAATTAATTTTTAGAAGAAACTTTTCATTTTAAAAAGTTTTAATGCGGATTTGATTAATTTAAAGCCAAATATTTCTTCAAAAACAGTAAGAATAAAAGAGCCAAAGAGACGCAATAATTGTGATTAAAAGACTTCTCCATGCACTATTTCCAATGAGGCCATGCAAGAATGCAATGGAATTGGAAAAGACCCTTTTTTTTGTCAAATGGCTCTTCAACTTCATCCTCTCTCTAGTTATATATTTAGTATATTTAACCCTTGCGGTTGATCACAAACGTAAGGCAGTAAGAATAATAATGGAAAGAACATTGAAAGAAGCGTCGGGAATAATGAAGTTGGCGGAGGAGATGAAATGGAAGAGATGCCCAGATTGCAAGAACTTAGTGGAGAGGATTGGGGGTTGCTCTCATATTATCTGCATATGTGGATCTCACTTTTGCTATACTTGTGGAACTCACTGGTCTCCACACCATGAATGTCCCATCTAAATCTCTGTAACATTACTTTTCTTCTCACTGATTATATATATCTTACTTGTTTCTAATTAATAAAACTCTAACTCCATTCTCATGATGATCATCTTAATTGTTTTTTGTTTGCAGGCAGTGCAGGACTAAACCTATAACTATAAACCGATCACACAAGAATGGAAGGATCCTTGGCTTTTCACTCTTTTTTATTAATAGACCACACAACAATATGTAGTCACAAAATTGTACAAATTTCTACTGTAGATCATTGCAGCATACTTGCAATGACAACAAAATTTGCTGCAAATATGACAAACCTTTGATGCTCATCTCGGCTGTCTATTTTTGCAATGATTTTTTTGGTTTATCCATATGTTTAGTTTAGCATACATGTGAAATTTCAATTTCTAAATCACCACACAACTAAAAGAAGTAACACCAAGAGATCTTGTCATCAAAAAAATTGAAAATTGAAAAAATAAAAAGGTCCTACCGGGAGTCGAACCCAGGTCGCTGGATTCAAAGTCCAGAGTGCTAACCACTACACCATAGAACCTTTGGATGCTCAAACAATAATACCATATGTTATATATACAATAAATTAATATATGTATGGAAAGGATTAACTAATAAGCTTTGATTTTCTTTATAGATTAAATTGAGGTTACTTAAATTAAGAAAAAGATAATTAAAAATGTTATCGCTGGCAACAAATAAGGAAAAGTGTATTCTCCAAAAGAAAAATAATATTACAGATAACAAGAATTACAACACGATGACATACACAATTGCACTAACAAAGTTCATCAACTAGTAGTTGATTTTCAAGTTACATTCTTATAGCAAGTAGTATTTTACAATACTTTAAACACTCATTCTACCTATGAACATAACATAGTAGGAGCTTGAATATAAAATCTCTAGGACGTAATAGTCTAATAACCTTACGTCGCAAGTTACTTATACATCTTGGTAACTTCAATATTGTACCAATAGTACTTAATTAACTTCATAACATTTGGTGAAGAGCAGTGGTATTCATAAACGTTCCAAAAGGGCAGCTCAGGAAATTGCAAACAAATCTAGTAGTGACAAGAACAATGAGGAAGACAACGACAAGAACTGCAAAACACTTGTATACAACAGACACAAACTTCTTCATTTTCATTCTCCAGCAATTACCATAACAATTGTTGATCCTCTCGACCATATCCCCCAACCCCATTTCAATATAGCTGCTTTCAACTTCTTGAATAAACTTACTTCCATTCTCAAAATTAAAACCACTATTGAGATGGATTTTCAAGAGGCTTCCTTTCTTCAATTTGCTGGTTGAGTTCTCAACCCCATAAAACAACTCCGCAGCCTCTTCTTCACTGTTCAAATGGTTATGAACAATCTCTGCTTTCTCCAAAACCTTCAAGTCTTTGGAATTTCTCAACAATCCATTCATCAGCGCAGTGTAATTAGCCAAACAAGGCGGATTCAGCTCTGCCATTGCTTCAAATGCCACTAGATTCTTGAGCAAGACATGAGTAAACCCATCAAGATGAATACAAGGCAATGTTAGAGTGAGTGTTGTCTCATCAAAATTACTCTTCAGGATGCCATTTTTGGTGGACTTGAAAGTGAATCCAGCAGATTTCAAGTCTGATGCAGAAGGGATAATTAAAAGGGGGGTTTTCTCAGCCAAATTTGGTTTAGTTATAAAGCTCAAAAGTCTTAACAAGCGTTGGATTAAACCAATGGTCTCTTTGATCTGTTGAATGAAGGCTATGTTAATAACAGAGCCCAAAATGTCCAAGCACTCGCTAAGAAATTCAACAGAAGAAGAAGAAGAAGAAGAATTATCCATTCGAAAACAATGAGCCACAAATACAACCCTCTCATTGGGAATAAGCAAAATTAGAGAATAGAGAAAATGTAGTAAATGATGAGACAAATCGAAGATTTCAGGCAAATAAGAAGAGAATCCAAAACATTCCAGTCGAGGGTTAAAACAGGGCAATTGAAATGGGGAAACAGATACACAAAATTGGTACAGAGAAGGAGCCAAGAAGTTGATGGGTTCTTCGGGGCAGATTTCATTAAGAACAAACAATGGAATCTGATTCTCAAGCTTTACCATATCACAAACAATCTCAAACTCAGACCATAACTTCCCATAAAATATCTCTGAAGGGAACGTAAGGGGACAATTCATATACTCATTTTGAAGTAGGTAAATTAAAAACAAACCATCAATTAGAAGTAGCCATGATAAGGTTTCACCATTAATTTCAAGGGCTTGGTCAAAACAAGCTCGGATTTTGAGCTCCAATGGCGTAAGCCGATCTGAGAGCTTATGGATTTGGGGACCCCATTTCAGATTCTTGGCTTTGCCAAGTTTGAACAACTCCATCTTGTAAAGCTCTGGCTGGAAATGGTGGAAAGGTCCGAAGGCAACATGGCGGGGGAGGTAAGCAGTGGGGTCGACGTCGTGGACGGATTCAGGGAGCCGGAAGACGGAAATGGGGATCTGAGAGGCTGCCAGGAGGGCATCTTGGTTGACTAGATTGTTGATTTGATGAAGCCACTGAGATTTATCGAAGGTTCCGGTGAGAATGGAGAATCCGGAAGCCATTGGCGAGGAAGTGAAGTACGAGGTATCTGCACAGAGCCAAATTTCTGATTGGATTATTTGAATCAAGTGGATAAGATTTTTCCTCTCAACGTAGATTCTGTCACGTGCTATTTTAGTATTTGATTTATTTATTCCGTCACGCCTTTATGTCTTCCCATAGTCTAGAAGGTGACTTTTCAACATTTTTTTCAAGCCAAATGCTCCCAAGTGTGATCGTAAGAGAATTGAATGCTATGATCTCCTTTCTGTTTTTTTGTTTCACCCTGCACACTTCTATACACGAAGATGATGCATTTTGTTGTTTTGTATTCCAGCTTTAGCAACAGCTTCAGCCTCTCGCAAATAGATGAAGCATAGGAACAATTTAAGAAGAAGTGATCCATGTCCTCTTCCTTTCTTCTACGCATCGTCACACACCAGTTTGGATTTAATGTCATGTTGGGGAGCCTCTTTTGTAAGATTGCAATCTTGTTGATGCTTTCATGTATAATAGACCATGTAAAAAATTTACACTTTTTCGAAATGCAAGAACTCCACAGATTTTGAACTATGGCTGGATCATAAATATTCAAACATTGATCAATGGTGTGAATCATCTTTTTTATAGATGCGACAGTAAAATCCCCGTTTTTGTTTAGGTTCCATAGGGGGATGTCACGACCACTTCCTTGAATCAAAACATGAAGAGAGGATTTAAGGTCGATCCATTGACTGACTTCCTAGCTACGAAGAGATCTTCTAAGATTAAGATCTCAGTCAAGAGTGTCGGTGTTCCACATATCTTTGATGGAGCTATCCTTCCCTAGTTGTGTGCCAAAAAAGCCTAGGCTTGTGAAGATAGAGAGGACTATTTACGTCCTAGAGGGTCATACCAGAAACACATACTATCACCATTTTTTATTTTCCAGTTTGTCAGTTTGTATGGGAGCTGAACCAATCCACTCCTTTAATAATTGTTGCTACGACGGTATTTTCTCTTTAAAGGAAAGCCTTCCAGATGAGATTGTTCATATTTGGCCAATATAATACGTTTCCATAGAGGATCTGTTTCATTTATAAATTGCCATAGCCATTTACATAGAAGAGCAAAATTTGTTTCTTTTATGCGACTAATCTCAAGACCCCTTCTCCTTATGGAGATGTGATAATTGGCCATCTGATGAGATGAATATTGCGATTGTGTCTTTAGAATTTCTCCAAATCTTCTCAATATCCTTACAAACTGATGATGGAGCTTTGAATACCGAAAGAAAGTTGGTAAGTAGGTTGACTAGCAAGAGTGAAGTTTGTCAATGTAATTTTGCCTCCTTTGAAAAGATATGAATATTTCCCATCGTTGATTTTTCTGTGGATTTTTTCTATGGTATTGGCCTAGAAATGCTTTGTCAGTAGTTTACCACCCAAAGGAACACCCAAGTAATTACATTGATGGGTAAGAGTACTATGCAGTGTAATACTCCATATTTTAGCCACCCTATTCAATCTGTTTGAATTCACATTAACCGGAGAAATAGTGAATTTGTTGTGGTTTATATATTGAGGCCAAAAGCAAGTTCAAAGAGGTGAAACCTGTATTTCATAATCATACCATTTAATTCTCTCAGTACACACTATATCTTGATATTTGTAATTACGATTTCAAGTCATTGTCGCATAAATGAATTAAAATATCCTTACCATTTGATATGATATAGTTCATTTCAATTTCCAAAGCTAACTAGGGTAAACTAAAGCTGACCTAGTGGTTTCCACCTTGGTGAAGAAAGCTGAAAGAAAGATAAAAGATATACTCTTCACACCCTTCGTTGACGTATAAAGCATATAGCCAATAATAATAATGGAGTAACTCCATTATATTAAAGCCTTCTCTCTGATTTGTGATCAGAGAGTTGAATAATACGTGGTGCCTCAAAACCAGATTGCTTTTATTCAACTACTACTACTACTTGACCGCAATTAAATTATTTCTCAAGTTGGACATTATTGTTTCTATATGTTTATGGCAATAGTCAATAATAGTACTGATACTATTTCAAGAAATATGTATACTGATACTTGTAGTAAACTCACTCTCTTTTTTTTTTTAATAATTTTTTTTGAAGAAAGTATATTTTTCTTTATTATTATAAAAAATGCATAGAAGCAGATGCAACGACTTAGTATTACTTAGTCAAATAGGAAGATTTTGTTGTAGAAGAAGAAGAATAGAATAGTTTAATAGATGATGATCGAGTTGACTTTGTTGGGGAATGGGAACTTCAGAAAGCCGTATGCATGCAGCTGCTAAATATATATTTATTTCAATAATTCTCTCAACCTTCACAACACTTTGCCACATCCTCAACTTATTCAATTTCCCATCCATGTTTTCAAATATATGCAGTAAAATGAAAAAAAAAAAAATGTCAAATTTTGAGCACATATGTAGAGACATGGTAAAGATTGAGTGGAGTGTCAACAAAATAGGGCAAATGATAAGGAAGAATTAAATTAGTAGGATGAACATAGGCAAGGGACAGGTGAATTCATTTATTACTTCTCTGCAAGCCACCGCCTTGTTCATCCTATATAAATAACACCAGTTCCTTCGTATTTCTTTTAAATTAACTCATCATCATCATCATCATCAAATTAGAAAAAGAAATATCATCATCATACAAATAAGTAGATAATAATAATAATAATTCCATGGTTGAGTTGAGGTTGTTTAGGATATCTTCATTAATAATAATGTCGTTGGGTGGTGTTTTGGTAGTGTTGATTACGGCGGCTGCAGCAGTTTCCGGGCAAAATGGTAGTACATACGAGGGAAAGTGGATGGGGGGAATTGGAATGGTGCCAGCCATGTTCATATTTGGAGACTCTCTGATTGATAATGGGAATAATAACAATCTTCCTACCTTTGCAAAAGCTAACTACTTCCCTTATGGTATCGATTTTCCTCAAGGTCCAACTGGTCGTTTCTCCAATGGTTACACTATTGTTGATGAAATAGGTATGTGCTTTCTTTTCTTTCTTTAAGCTATTCAAAATTTATTTGGTTTATAAGAAAATTACATTTAGAAGTGATTTTTATGCACTATACCCTTTACACACAAATTTAACTCAAAATGATGAACTCGTATTAATTCCCATTTTTTTTTTATTAATTGAATGACCTTTCAAGCTTGATGAACTCTCACATACTATATTAAATAAATATTAGGGTTAATTTTTAAAAATAATAAGCAATATGATTGTATACAAAGATTATGAGAGCATATATATTCAACAAGTCTAAAAAATTGTTGTATACTGTTAAAAATTCCTTTTTCATTGGCTAATTATGGAAAGATTAAAGTAATTAGATAGTTTTAACTATACTTTCAAATAAAAAAAAAAATTAGCTTAGCATTTAAACATTGTTGTTATTATTATTTAAAATCTAACATAATTGTATTGTCCAAAATTATAAAAAATGTGTATTAGAAACATCAAGGGTCTATAGCTCAGTGGTAGAGCATTTGACTGCAGATCAAGAGGTCACCGGTTCGAACCCGGTTGGGCCCTTAAATTTAAGATATTTTTTTTTAAATTTTTTATTGAGAAATTCAAAGGAATAAAATGCAATAACCCAATGGGAAAAGCTTAATTTCACTTAATCACAGTATTTAACAACAATTTTCAACCAAAATAATTGATTAATTAAGTTGTAAAGTTCATGTAGAATGAAATTTAGATGATAATTGGGTTTTGGTTGAATAATTTTTGTTGGTGTAGCGGAGTTGCTGGGGCTTCCTTTAATTCCTCCAAGCACATCTCCAGCAACCGGAGCGATGCGTGGACTCAATTATGCCTCTGCAGCTTCTGGAATCCTTGATATCACTGGAAGAAACTTTGTAAGCCACACACACACACATACTACATTATATGTATAATTGAATGATCAATGTGATTAACAATGGCGAACGTGCAGATCGGTCGCATACCCTTCAATCAACAGATAAGGAACTTCGAGAACACGCTGGATCAAATAACTGGAAATCTTGGCGCCGCCACGGTGGCTCCATTGGTGGCTCGCTGCATATTCTTCGTCGGAATGGGTAGTAATGATTACCTTAACAACTATTTAATGCCTAATTATCCCACTAGAAGCCAGTACAATAGCCCCCAGTTCGCTAATCTTTTGATCCAACAGTACACTCAGCAGCTCACCGTAAGTCAAATTTTACTACTTTAATTTAATAAATTGTTAGATTAAAACAATATTTTGGTGTTCGTAGAGGCTTTACAACCTTGGAGGTCGGAAGTTTATAATCCCAGGGATTGGAACAATGGGATGCATTCCAAACATATTAGCTCGGAGTTCTGATGGAAGATGCTCAGAAGAAGTGAACCAACTGAGCCGAGATTTCAATGCAAACCTTAGAACCATGATTTCAAACCTTAATGCCAATCTTCCTGGTTCAAGATTCACATACCTTGATATTTCTCGCATGAACCAAGATATCCTTGCAAACCCAGCAGCTTATGGTACTGCTTTATTCCAACTGATCAGCTTCTTAAAGTTTAGAGACTAAATAGATAGTTTATATATAAAAAAGAAAAGCCTAAAAGTTCTTTTGGGGTACGTCTAAACTTATTTTGTAGGATTCAGAGTGGTGGATCGTGGGTGCTGTGGGATAGGGAGGAACAGAGGACAAATAACATGTCTTCCGTTTCAAATGCCATGTCTAAATAGAGAGGAGTATGTGTTTTGGGATGCATTCCATCCAACTCAAAGAGTGAATATCATCATGGCAAGAAGGGCTTTCAATGGTGACTTATCTGTTGCTTACCCTTTCAACATACAACAGCTTGCCACTCTTGATCTCTAATAAACTTCAACTGGCCTTCATTATAAATATATATATAAATATGCGTGTGCGCGCAATTAGCTATACATAGATAGAGAGAAAATAGAGATTAGAGGGTTGAATAATTTTAGCTCTTAGTGTGTTGGTTTAGTTGCAATATATATCTACTTGGTTTGGCTGTTTTTACCTTTTTTTAGTGTTAAATGTAAATATACATAGATAGATTGTATATGTTCTTTGAACGTGCTACTTTTGTTTTTGTGCTATATGAATCCCTCTTGACACATGTTTGTATTCGATGACAAGATGTCTCAGGTTCAAATCAATTTTTTATACACAATTTAAAGAGAAGGGTGAGAGGTTTGAACTCGTGACCTATTGTCCTCGGACACATATATGTGTCAGTTGAGCTGAATTCATGTTGGTAATTTAAAATATATTTCTATATGTGTTATGATATATATGGTATAATATACCTTAGTGTATATTGGATATACTAAATGTGATATATTCTTATCAACCGTGGTATTTATTATACGTAATAATACCCGCTTTTGTTTTAATATATACCTAGGTACCATTTTCATATGTTAATTGTATATCCTTTATTGAGTACGAAGAATCAATTATCCTAAAAACATAACCCTCAATATATACTACGGTATATCCTAAATTATTTGAATAATGACTATATAGTATATACCTTAAATATATTAAAAAAAAATCAAATGTGGTTAGAATATATTGTATACCTTAAATATACAACAACATATATTAAAAAAAAAAAAAGCTATTCTAAATAGTAATTGTGCCCTAAGTTTATTGTAATTTAGACGTTGTTGTAAACAAAGTATAAGTCCCTTAATAGAGTTTAATGCATGTAGACAGCTTTGATCTTTTTTGGTTGTTTCAAGAGGTTTAAATGACCGAAAGATGAACAACGTATTGGAGCCTTGCTGGGCCGCTCAAATACCTCACCTTCACACAAGACCATACATAACCTATTCAGTTAAACAAAGTCTGGGAAAATATGCAACATCAACCTGCAAGCACACCACATACAATAGATAAAGTAATTCACATGTCATGATATATATTCAATGAAGAAAACACCCCAGCAACTAACTCACCCATATATTAATTAACCAGCTGAAATTAATAGTTTGACTTGATCTCCAAAACAGTTTGGATTTTGACAAGCTAGCTTCTTCATTCCTTTTTTCACCAGTTATAGTATATGATTGAGAGTAAATCAATGGCTTTGGTATATTTTATTCTTTGTAGTCATTTTTTAAAATTCTTTCTTCTTGTTGCAGTATTTGAGAGAGAGGAAAAGAGAATTGTAATGCAATGTGTTTTATAAAATGTGAACAATCTTGGAACACAATCAATTTTAAAAAATAACAATAAACTACTGCTAGAGCAATTCACTGATATACATATATAAAAATGTTCGATATATCAGTTAAATTTGTAAGAACGTAATAATAGTCTACTAAACATGTGTATACATTATGTCATTGGTGCATAAAAATAGTCTACCAATAAATAATTAAAAGAAAAGTCACCTCTAAAGACACATTAATGTTTTATCGATAATATACATAGAAAAGAAAATAGAGTCTTAAAGCCAAAATCCAAACTGCAAATCCTTTTCTTTTTTGTTGTTGGATGTGTCCATAAAATTAAATTTGTTCATGATGTGATCAATGAATTAAAAAACTCATCAGAAGCAAACTCAGATCCATGATCTCCAAGTAGCCAAATATATATCACGAGAAACACTTCAGCCACCGCTGGTTTTTTAAGTAATTTGAAGGAACCCCAAAAACACTTTTTTGTGAAAGAGAAACATGAGAGCTTCATTAATGCGTAATATATATGCCAGTACCCATCCAGCTCATGATGAACCTAACTAAAACAGGGCTATAAATGCAAAGCATTTTGAGAAGAGCGATTTTGTGAGTTATTCAAAATTTGAAAGATCATATTGGGGATGAACATGAGGACATCATCTGAGCCCTTGATTTTGGCTTCAATGATTTTGACAATTTGTTTGTGTATGAGTACTACTGCAAACGCTTGTTCTTCACCGGGGTATCCACCCGGGAGTGGATCAGTTCCTGGTTTCTTCATATTTGGAGATTCTCTAGTTGATAATGGGAATAACAATGGGTTGCTTACGCTTGCCAGAGCCAATTATAGGCCTTATGGTGTTGATTTTCCTCAGGGTACCACTGGCCGCTTTACTAATGGTCGAACCTTTGTTGATGTCTTAGGTATATATGTTTCCTTACCTTCCATTCTTGGTAGTTTTTTTCTTTCTACAATACCTTGAAGTGCTGACTTTTTGGTCATTAGGTGGTACATTTCGGTCGAACTATGCTGATCTTCTTTTTTTTAACAAATCACTACAAGGGAAAGAAGAGATTTCAATAGGCACATTTGTAACAACTCAACTAGACTGATATTCACATTACTTCTTTCTTTTTTGTCATTTAATAATATAGTTAGCTAGGTTTTTACATAATTTGTTGATGTGGACATGTGAGGTTGTGAGTTTGGTTTTGGACTTGCAAATATGTCAAAAAGCTAAGCTCTTTCAATAAGAAGAATATTGATGGCCAAAAGGACAAGACTGTTTCTGAAATTAAAGGTTTTTTTGGCAACTGTATGTGGGGTGGGGGAATGAAATTATATACGAGTTTTTCACTGAATAAATCCATATATATAGATGAAAGAATATTTTAAAATAAGATAATTGAAAAGACGTCCTCAAAAAAAATCTGAAAAGAGACATTAAATGAAATATTCTATACACTATTGCAGCTCAACTACTGGGGTTTAGGACATTTATTCCACCATACAGTAGAACTCGAGGAAGAGCCCTTCTAAGAGGAGCCAACTTTGCATCTGGTGCAGCTGGAATTAGAGATGAGACTGGAAACAATTTGGTATATACATGTATACATATATAATTTTGATTTTTCATACACAAAATCAATTATATTCTTATTTTAAATTGACATTTTTTGTATATATATATATGTTGGTTTGAATTAATTTGAAGGGTGCTCATTTATCAATGAACAACCAAGTGGAGAATTTTGGGAGAGCAGTGGAAGAAATGAGTAGGTTTTTCAGAGGAGACACTGAAGCATTGAGTTGCTATTTAAGCAAATGCATTTTCTATTCAGGAATGGGAAGTAATGACTATCTCAATAATTACTTCATGACTGATTTTTATAATACCAAATCTCAATTCACACCTCAAGCTTATGCCTCTTCCCTTCTTCAAGATTACGATCGCCAACTCAGGGTAAGTATATTTTCGTCATTGTATGCACCGTGGGATTATGTTTCCAAACGCTCATACACTAGTTGCTTTCAATCCTAAGTGATCAGTTAATTCCAAAACCATTGATTTCATGCCATATATATCATTTTGATGGCATTTGTTTGATTTCTGAAGCCAAGGTTAAAACGGATTTGCATTTTTGTTGTAGCAATTGTATCAATTTGGAGCTCGAAAACTAGTTGTGACCGGGGTCGGGCAGATTGGTTGCATTCCTTACGAGCTTGCTAGATATCAAGGTAATAGTAGTCGTTGCAACGAAGAGATCAATGGTGCAATTACCCTTTTCAACTCAGGCCTCCGCAAGCTTGTTGATCGTTTCAACAGCGGTCGTGTTCTTCCTGGTGCTAAGTTTGTGTACCTTGATACCTACAAGAGCAACATCGACTTGATTGAAAATGCCTCCAATTATGGGTTTACAGTGGTAGACAAGGGATGTTGTGGAGTAGGAAGAAACAATGGACAAATAACATGTTTACCACTTCAGCAACCATGCCAAGATCGAAGAGGGTATTTGTTTTGGGATGCATTTCATCCAACTGAGGATGCAAATATTGTGTTGGCTAAGATGGCATTCACATCCCCTTCAAGAGCCTATGCATATCCCATCAACATTCAACAATTAGCAATGTTGTAATTATTATAATATTTACCCAACCACAAACCCTGCACTGTAATTCTCTTTAATTACTTGTTGCTTTCTATAATTATATATGCATGTCAAATAATCCATCGTCTAAAGTTTCTTTCTTTAAAAGTCTTTGTTTTAATTATGCTGTGTTAGCCATGAATGAAATGAAATCCATTATTTCTTTTGCTTTTTGTTTTTCGTTCGTCCAAGGTGTGTGATAAAAAGATGGGGTCTTTTGTGTTAATTTCTAAGGACACCCTATAATAATTATTATTGTCTTTGTATGTATGTGAAAGAAGGAGATTGAAGAATAACAATGTTATGATTTAGCTCATGGGATGGGTTAAATTCTAATGTAATATAGTTCTAGATTTCAAAATGTTACAATTTTATCTTTCAAATTTAAGATTTGTTTCGTTAGGATTAAATGGGATATAAACTTAATCATTATAATTTGTTTTCTCTTTTCCTTTGCAATTACTCCATTTAATAACTATAAATTATTATCATTATGGTCACCTCACCCACATGGTTCTTTTTCTTCTTGGTCATAATGCCATTACAAGTAGTAGTTAGAAGTCTCATGCTTGTGTTCATATAAAAGAAACAGTAATATGGTGTGCAATATCTTCTTACAACCTTAATCTATTATTTGAAGTAGAATTATTAGAAGAAACGATTGGTCATAGCAGCAGCACCACCAAAGGGGTTCGCAAACTTGGGCATAAGATCATGAATAATTGCAGCATTGCTGAGAACTTTGACATCAGGAACTCCTGCTTTTGATTGAAACCATGATCACCACATACATATGGAAAACAATTAATACCATCCAAGATTACAGAACCAACACGATATATATGCAACGTATTATTATCATACAATTTTAGTATGGCTATTAACGTACATCGTGGGATAAATATTTATAGAATAAAAAGAAAATACTGTTTTAGACCTTAGATTTTAGGTCAAGTTTTCTTTTATTACTTCTGATTTTAGTACCTTTCAATACAGTCCTTACTCATTAGATATATCATCATCAGGTAATTACAATTTAATTTCAATGTTGAGATTCAAATATTATTTCATTTTTTTAGTTCTAGGGTACAAAATATACAATTTTAACTTGGATTTTTTTAACTTAGAGACTAAATTTAAATTAAATTAGTTTGGGTGTATGGGGATGTGGACCTGGAAACTGAGTTTTGTACTGAAAGTAATTCATGAAACAAAAAATTCTCATTCTCTCTCTAACATGCCAAAGGCCTAAACCAGCTTTTCTCTTCCACTCTCTGTCTTACATGCAAAGGATGACCTAATTAACTCATTCCTTTCCCTTCCTTCTCTAACGTACAAACTTCCCTTCTCTCTCTCTTACATGCAACACCAACCCCTTTCTTAAAATCTCCACTTTTTCACTTCTAAGGCAATTTTTTTCTTTTTTAAATATGTTTGTGTTTAATTTTTCTATATTCCATCTGATATTAAAGCTGTTGCAGCTGCAGTACTATTATTGAACAAACAGAAATACAAACACAAACTTTAACTAAAAGATCATATATCCATGCCAGGAATTGAAAGCCATATACATATTCATATATAATGACTGTCATAATATACTTTGGGTATATATAATAACAATATTTTAATTTACATGTGTATTTCTAAATGGAAAATAAGTAAAATATAATCTGGGTTTGTTAATTAACCAATAATTTTAGTAGTAATTAAGAGTGTTGCATGTAGAGAAACTAAAGGAATGAAGTATAATTAAAAAATTGGGTTTTACCTTTGGTAGAGTAAACAATGGAAAGAAGGATGAAGAAGAGAAGTGCAGATAGGAGACGAAGCAAACTAAAACTCTTCATCATCATCTTCACTTGTAAACTTTTGCTATTTTCTTTCACTCTTTTCTTAGGGCAAAGAGATGTTGCTGTTGCTATTTATAGAGTGTTTACGTTGAATGCTATTTTGTTGTCTATCTATACACTTTTTTTAACCATCTCTTAAATGAGAAATGGTTGTATTGTCCTTTGGAATTAATACACCATTTTTGGATTTGGTGTATTATTTTATTTCATTCACACTTTTAAAACGACACAACATATCAAGTCTCCATTTGGTAAAATTGTTTATTTTTTTAGTTTTTAAAAATTAAGTCTATTTTCTATCATTTTCTTACCATATACTTACATTTTAACATTTTTCTTAAGTAAGTAAACTATTAGCCAAATTAGATAATGTAGCAATTTTTATTTTAATATTCTCATATTCTCATATATAAAAAGTGAAAATTTGTTCTAATAATTAAATTATGAAATTAATATGGTAATATTTCATCATAGCAAAAATCCAACTCCAAGTGATCAAGAAGGAAACAAAATAAGTATACTTCTAATTTCACCAGCAACGCCGAAAGGATTCTACCACACGTAGGAAAGAAATTTTGGAGGTGGTTGAAGTTTTTTTTAGAAGAATGGAGGAAAGAGACTACTTGTGTTACGGAACACTTCTAAGTTTTTGTTTGATATACGAATGGTAGGACGACGTCCCTCCTATTTATACTAGTTGGACAGCTAAAACGTTGCAAACACATTCTTGATCTAATAGTTTTTTTTTTTTACTTAGAAAAAATATATGGTTGGATCATTAGGTGTACTATGACATTTTCATTAGGTGGACACCTCCTTATCACCTTCATCATTTCCGCTTCATTAATGAATAAGGGTTGAGTACAGGAAGCAGGAGAGAACAAAAAGGGCTAGAAAAGCCCCTAACCCAATCAAATAAAGGCATTTAAATTTAAAACTATATTACAATTCTTGATCTAATAGTTACAAATGTCTCTCGAGAATATTACAATTCTTTCTCACATTTTGTACTTCAATCTACTATAAATATCCACATGTTTGATGATATATAATTTGTTGATCGTTGAAGAATGTGGGTAGAGGTAGTTGATGATATTTAGAGTACGAAAGGAGAGGGTGAAATTTATGCATTCACAACAGTTTAAGTCGTCATTTTGGTAGGTTAAAATTATGTAACGACAATTAACAATTGAAATCATTTTGCAAAACTAAGGAGAGAAACACAAATTTTAAAATTTGAAGACATTCATAAAACCTAGCAAGAACTAAACAACACATATTATCCGAGGGGAGGTGTACAAGAGAAATAGAAAATCTTTTCCAAAATTTGAAAAGTTAAAGAATTATTGTGAAAAATAGGTGAGACGATCAATAATATCCACAAGCTATGACTAACATGATTAACGGCATGAATAGCTAATGTAACAAAACGAATAAATAACACAGAAGGCTTTGATAACCCAGTTCGACAAGTTCGTCCTACGTACGTCTGACGAGTTTCTTTGCTCAGATAAGAAATATTATTGAGATTCAAAAATCAGCAACTTAAATCTAAAGCTACTTTGATAAGTTATCACCATAACTTAAAACAAAATCAAGCTTCCCCTGAATATAATCGTGAATCTCCTCGAAAATGAATTCAAGCTCCTCTAAGTTCATTGACGGTAGTACAATTATCTCAGTCTTCATTCATATTTCTTATCAATCGATACTCTGTCAAATCACTTAATGATCTTCAATAATCTGTCATATCGCATAAGGTAATTGAGATACTTTCGAAAACTTTCTTCGAATAAAAATCCAGTAACCTGCACACAAAAACTTGCGAGAAGTTCACAATTTAAAGTCTTTATTTATCAAATCTTCAAAATCTTTTTTAAATCTCTTATCTCGTATACACTAAAACCACTTATGAAGATATCAAGAATTCTTCATAACATAAAGAAGATAATCAGTTTACCTTCGTACAAATTCTTCACCAAAAATATAAACTTCTAAACAACAAGTACGAAGAATTAAAAAAGTTTTGTTTTTTAAAAAGCCAAGAAAGAAAAACTTATTTACGATAAAACATTCCTAAATATGATGAATATGTTTTATCTTCTTCTTAGAGGAGATCTCTTAACTATTTATTAAAACATATTTATAAATGATTATAAGGTAAGAAAGATATTTTATCTTTTTTTAAAATAAAAATAAAACTTATTTCATATTCAAACAAAAACAAAACGGTAAGAAATCGTTATGATATATATATGAAATGATTATAAATATATTTGCTGAGTCTCCCCATCTCGAATTTACCATATCTATTCTCATTCAAAGCCTCATATTTTGTTTCCATTTATACAATCTGTCAAACTACTATATATATACGAATTAGCATCAACAGCTTGGATATGTTATCACAACCACAAAGAAACTTAAAGTGATTATGGAGAAGAAGACATTCATTTCCCTTCCTCTCTTATCTTTTCTTCTTCTCTGCCTTTTTTCCATTGCTCATTCTCAAGGTATATAACCTTTTCAATTATTTCCATTCAAATGCTACAAATTGACTATGTTATCTGCATTTTTTTATTGTAATTTGGATAATAACATGTGTGTTTAATTACGTTCAAAATTGATGTATGTATGGCGGGGGGATTGCAGATTCTGAGGATCAATCAAAAACATGCCCAGTGAAATTTGCATCAACAGGGACATGTTCTGGGCCATTTGGAGTATCAGAATGTTACCATGAAGCAATGGCAAAGTATGGAAATATCCCACCAAAGGGTTGTGAATGCATTCCTGATGGCGCTAATTCTCGCTTCTGCCTATGCAATATCATTTGTTAATCGATACGTACCAATATGACAATCAAATAAATGATGGAGTTCTTGTAATATACAAAGCCCAATCAATGCATGTTAACTCATTATATGTTTCATCTACTCTCTCTTCCTCTTTGTTCATGCTTTTGTTAATTGTTCAAAACAATTTATTTTATACATCCATGAATTACGGATCAACACACACACGTATATGTATTCACGGCCCCAAGAGGTTAGACGTTCGACTTTGTCTCTCTCCCCACATATTTTTGGACTAGAAAACAGAAAACAATCAAAGAGTTCAGGAGATATCTAACTGTGATTGTTGGACTCCAAACAAACAAACAAATAATAAGAGCATGAAATGGGTCATGAAGCATAAGAATGTATTATCAATCTCTCCACGGTTACCTCCCTCCTCCTATAGTCCATAATAATAAAATAGTAAGTCAATACAACAATATGGTTACCCATTTTAATATATCAATTTGTCTATATAACATTTCTAATCAATGGATAATTAAGCTACAATTTAGTATATCAATAATACACATTAAAACTTGATTTATAAATAGAACAAATATTGTATGTGTTCCAAACAAAAATCGTTCAATTTTTCGGGTCTCAAAAGGGGCGTGGAAATACATAATAACCTTTGAAATTTTGGAAGTTTAGGAAAAATTTTAGAAGAATCAATTAAGAAAAGAGACTACTTGTGTTATATGAGCACTTCTAGCACATTTTTGATCTAATGGTTACAGATGTCCCTCAGTATATTACAATTCTTTTTCTCATATTTTGTACTTCAATTACTCTAAACATTTAACTCTTTGATGATAATTTTTTGCAACGACACTTAGAACACGAAAGGAGAGGATGAACTTTATGCATTCATAACAGTTTAAGTCATCATTTTTAGGTTAAAGTTATGTTGGGAGTACAAAATTGACACAATTTATTAGAAATATCATTATGCAAAACTAAGGAGAGAAACACATATTATAAAATTTGAAGACACTAATAAACCTTGCAAGAAGTAAACAAAACACATATTATATCCTAGGGGAGGTGTACAAGAAATGAAAGATCTTATCCAAAATTTGAAAATTTAAAGAATCAATTTAAAGAAAAACGTAAGAAATCGTTATGATGTATATGAAATGATTATAAATATATTTGCTACGTTTCCCAATCTGGAAATTAATTACCATATCTCTATTCATTCAAAGCATCATATTTTGTTTCCATTTATACAAACCATCAAACTAATATATATATACGAATTAACATCAACAGAACTTGGATATTATCACAATCACAATATCACAACCACAAAGAAATATAATAATATCACCAAAGCAGCTAGCAGTGATTATGGAGAAAAAGACACTCATTTCCCTTCCTCTCTTATCTTTTCTTCTCCTCTGCCTTTTTTCCATTTCTCATTCTCAAGGTAAGCTTTTCAGTTTCCATTGAATTGCTACGAAAATCGTGTATGTTATCTATCACTGAGAATACCGATCGAACCCATGTAGAAAAATAATATTATTTTTGGTGTGCTTTTGATTGTTTGGATAATACAACGTGTGTGTTGAGATTTGATGCATGTATGTATGGCGGGGGGATGCAGGTTCTGATCAGGATCAACCAAGAACATGTCCAGTGAAATTTGCATCAACAGGGACATGTCAAGAGCCATATGGAACAGCAGGATGTTACGACGAAGTCATGGGAAAATATGGAAATTTCCCACCAAAGGACTGTCAATGCATTCCTAATGGCGATAATTCTCGCTTTTGCCAATGCAATATCTATTGTTAATCAATACAATGTGACAAGTACGTACCAAATAAATAATGAGAGTGCTTGTAACATACAAAGCTCATTGTTAACATTATATGTTTCACATTGTATGTTCATCTTCTCTCTCTCTGTTCATGTTTTTGTTATTTATTCAAAACAATTTATTTTACACATCCATGAATGCTCCAAGAGGTTAGACGTTGAATTCGTCTCTCTCCCCACATATTTTTGGACTAGATAAAGAAAAAAACAATCAAAGAGTTTAGTAGATATTTAACTGTGGTTGTTGGACTCCAAACAAACAAATAATAAGAGCATGAAATTGGGTCATGAAGCATAAGAATAAGTCATTACATATTTCTAACCTAAATAATATAAGTCGATTTTGTTCTTTCAAAACCGTTTATAATTTTGATCTATCACGACAAGCAATGATCTGAAATTTAGCGATACCGGCATAAAATTTGTCACGAAATATATTTTTACTTGCAAAAGCTTTTTAGCGACTTAATTATGTAAATCGTCGCAATTATTAGTCGTTAAATTCAAGTTAGAGAATATCATTTGTGGAGTTGGCGTATTACAATAAAACGTCTGCAGTTAACCCTACAAAGTGTTGCATACGATCTGACGTCGGAATAAAAGTTGCAACATGCCACGTCTTACAATATTATATAACTTCATTTCTCTCATCTTTCCTACAATTTCTCTTTCATTTTTTTTCCCAAGTATTACATCTTGATTAATACATACATATAAAATCAGAAAAAATAAAACCAATTAACATTAATAACTCACTTAAACGACTATTATGCTCTAGATTTATTGTTGATTATATTGGTAAACTTTACAACAATCTATCTAGAACAAAGCGTTTACGAAGTTAAGATATATATAATCAAATGTGGTAGTGGGAAGACAGATGATGATGATAATCAATTCGCTCACTCTGCCTTCAACAAGTATATGATTTACTTAATCCTATAAACATATACACAATTGCATATTAGTCATGATGATATTATCTTGTAGTTACATTGGAAAGAAGAATCACATATTTAACACTGTACTATGCTAAAACAAAGAACACAATCCAACGATTTTTTCTTTTTAAATTTCAAGACTAACATATGAACCTTGTCAACTTTATTAAACCTCGAACTAAAATAGCATATACTGTTGGAGGGAGGTGTAAAAGACAAAAAGTTTATCCAAAATTTGAAAAATTAAAGAAGCAAGGAAAGAAAAGGAAAGAAACCATTCCAATGATCTGGATTCGTTATGATATGATATATATCAATATATTTGCTGTCTCTCCCATATGGGAAACTACCATATCCACTCATTCAAAGCATCATATTTTGTTTCCATTTATTACAATAGCCCATCAAACTAATATATATACGAATTAACATCAACAGCTTGGATCATCACAACCACAAAGAAACATAATATCGTACCAAAAACTATATTATCATATCAAAGCAGTGATTATGGAGAAGAAGACACTCATTTCCCTTCCTCTCTTATATTTTCTTCTTCTCTGCCTTTTTTCTATTTCTCATTCTCAAGGTAAGCTTTTCAATTTCTGTTGAAACAATTTTTTGAATGTGTAGATAGAATGACCACATGCACGAAATGCTATCTAAATATACTGATATATAGTGAAACAAATAAATCTTTGTAGAGAGAATGACCACATGCACGAAATTCTCGATTGTTTCAATAATAACATGTGTGTTGAAATTTGATGTATGGCGGCATGCAGGTTTTGAGGATCAATCAAAAACATGCCCAGTGAAATTTGCATCAACAGGGACATGTTCAGGGCCATTTGGTATCTCAGAATGTTACCATGAAGCAATGGGAAAATATGGAAACATTCCACCGAAGGGTTGTAAATGCATTCCTAATGGCGTTAACTCTCGCTTTTGCCTTTGCAATATTATTTGTTAGTTAATATACAATGTGACAGTTCCACAATAAAATAAATAACGTGTGCATGTACGTAGTATATATATATAGTACCAAAGCCCAATCAAATAATGAAATCATATGTTTCACATTTTTCATCTTCTCTATCTCTCTCTCTTTGTTCATGCTTTTGTTAACTGGTTATTCAAAACATTTTAATTATTTTATACATCCATGCATGCGTGAATTTCTACTACTCAACGTACAAATATATTATCAACCACGAGGTTAGACCACGTTCGAACTTCTCTTCCCTCTCCCCACATGTGTTCTTAGGGGACAAAATAACCAAAGAGCTAGTAGATATTTAGCCCTTGGACTCCAAATAAATAAACAAATAATAGGATACACAAAATTTAATTAATATATTTTGTCTAAAGTTTATTGTCTATATTTTGTTGTCAAATGTATTATCTTAATAGTTAGCTAATATTTTGTCTATACATTTTATATACAATTGATAACTAAGCTACAAAAAATTCATCAAAATATTCCAACAAAAGAACATATAATTAAAACACAGAAGATTAAAACATAAAATGAAGATCTTACATAGTCAAAGAAAAACAAATGAAAATGAAAAATAAAAAATATTTGAAATGGACATTGGAATTTTATTTTAATGAAAATTGATGAAATATTGAATTTAAGGAGAGAGAAAATGGGAAAGGCCAAATTTCAACGGTTTGTGTGATGGAAGTGAAGGTGTGGCAGAGAAATAGAGCACACCGTTTTTCTCTTCTTCCACACTCAACTCCTCCTTCTCTAATTCTTAGTCTCAGGTATTTCGCTATTCCCTTAAAATCTCTCTTTAACACACCCATTACTCAAAAACTTTGCTTTTTCTGCTTTTTTTCCCTCCCCAGTAATTGGGCCAACACCAAAAAATCATTCAACAACCAACTCAGAGGCATTGCTCTGGTATGTTTCCTCTCCATTCAACTTGGGCTTTGTATTCCTTTGTTTTATCACATACCCAGATATTGAATAGTCATTTATAGTTTGAATTTCTTTTTAATTCACCTTTTCCTATGATGTTTTGGGATTGTAAAGAATGAGTTTGTGATTAATGGTTAATCTGTGTTCATTTTGGCAGAGATGGAGGTTTCAACTTCTGGCCGATATATCCAAACATCAACTCTCCACCAAACACCACTTTGTTCATATTTTAGAAGGGTAAGAGGAAAAATAAATATTAGTTACTCTGCTTTAAGAATTTGATAGTATCTGAACTGAAATGTGTTTTTCCCAGCCTCAATTACTTTGCTTTTTCTAGGGTCACTCTCCTTTGTCAAGAACATGAGCTTACCTTTGTGCTTGATTTTCAGTTTAACCACTCAAAATCAGTCTACTATTTGATTTTACACTTGTATATGCAATTTGTATGCAATCAAAATTATTACGGATAGATTTGTTTCTAGTTCCACAGTGGGAGTTACCAATTGAAGTAATTGTTAGTACTTGGATTTCTACACTCCTCGTGGGATTCTACTAAGTTAGCAATATCAATAAATATACAAACTTTGAACACCGTTCAAGTTGTTAGAGTTGAGTTATTTAACACCGATTGATTTGTCAAATTGGTGGGTCAAATAATGAGTGCTATTTTAATCGACGCAAGTCAAATTGGTGGGTCAAACACCCACTTTAGTTGTGAATGTAATGATACGGTGTTTGCTATTCAAGATATGAAAGTATTTAAGTTTCAAATGAGTCATATGGGAATCACATAGTTAAATGAGTTTGTACTTGAGGAAATTCGTTGAATTTCATTTCTAAATTATTACAGTTTCATCTAAGTGTTAAGATATGGTAGGAACGAGAGCTTAACTTCAACTTCAAACCAGAATGGAGATCCTCCACATTCCATTGTCATGGCTAATAAGAAGATAATGGACACGGATCTAGAACAAAAGCGGCAGAATATCAAGATTCAAAACCCTCGAGAAGTAAGAAAGGTTGCACTTTTTTCCCATTTTTAAGCGATATTCTAAACTCTGCAGGTTTTGTTTTGTAACTTTCCTTTTTGAGGTTTCTACTTCTAGCTTCTTGTTGAATTGCTTCAGAAAGAAATTGATAGCTCAAAACTTTTTTATACAAGTCATTTTCCCAACTTTGATATCATGGTTGGTTATATTGTTTAAATGATGATTACGTATGGAATTTAGTTTACCTTTATTGCAACGAGTTCACTAATAATGGGTGCTAGAGTATAAATTATAAGATAGCTGCAAACTAATTGCTGAATGTTCAAATCTTCCCACTGATGTAAAAGAGACAAATCCCATTTGTCTTTAACAACCAGATTTTCTTGAGTTGGGTTCATAATTTCCAAAACTCTGCAATACTTGAACAATTGACAAAAGCACTTGAGCCATTCTGAACTGCAATTTATGGTTGTATCCGGAGTAGTAAAGGGCATTGTTATCAGTTCAAGATTGAATTATTCTTGTTCTTGGCTCCTTTCTTATGTTTTACATAATCACTGCAGATTAGAAATGCATTTCAATTAGAAGAAAAGCTCCAAAGTGCTTTGAATGGACTTCGAATCTATAAGAAGCTTTTTGCGCTAGCCTCTTCTCATCAACCTCCTGTAAATTTCTTTTTTTCACCACAAAATTATATTCTTTCATTAAGAGTTATATATCATATTTGCATACTTATTTGGATACTTCTTTGACGTTTATCCAGAGAAATGATAATTCAACAAACTTATTTGTTCTCTTTTTTCATTTTTTTTTCCCTGTCAGGCTAGAACCACTAGTTTTATAGTTTTGGTTCCTCTTGTAATATTTTGTGCCAGATGCATAATTGGTGCTTCTTATGCTAGAGCTTTTGGAACATTGAAGCTTAAAGCCATTGATAAACAAGAGGGAGAACGTCGCAAGTTTAGAAGCGGGCACTGGAGATCTGCTCTTCGTGATATAAGGGAATTGGATGGTTTGGATTGTGAGGCCCCCATAGATTCTACTGTAAGTAACGTAACTTCATGCTTCTACTTTTACCCCAATTCACCACCCTTCCCTTATATGAAGTTTTTCTTCAGTTTTTTTTTAGCATGATGTAGTTAGATTTCTTATAATAAATGGGGCAGAGGTAATACTTGCAATAAGTAATGGGAGCAAAATTGACTACTACTAAAGTTGTTGAATTGTTGCTTTCATTTGTTTGAGCAGCCATCTCACCATGCCTTTAAAAGCTTATCATTCAATTTTGTCTATTCCTAATGGAGTTCTCTGGCCATCCACTTCCCTTTCTTCTGGTTAGCCTCATCTTTTTGTTTCAACCAGATGATAATACTGCCAAAATGGTAAACTATCTTCAGATAACAACATTGGATTTCCACATGGGAGCGGTGACCACTGGCCACTGACCACTAAACTAAGAAGGGAACAGAGCAGAAACATGTTACTGAGAGTAGGTTTAAAATGGCCAGAAAAACATGGCACAACCTTATTTGAATCGAATCTCTTCTATAGATTGTACAATTGAATTTCTCTAGGTTGTACAATTATGTTCTTGGGTTAAAACAAGAGAAGAGCCAAATTTTGGTGGATGGAACCACTGCCTTGTGACTAGGAGCGTGATTAATGGTTCTGCGGCTATAGAGGATAGTTAACCAGGCTATCTAATCTTGCTCTGTTGTTCCAGACTGAAGAGAAAGAGAGATGAACCTATTAGTTTGATTCAAGCTTTTGAGAGTTATCATTTGTCTTCTAGTCTCCATTCCAGTCAAAAGTTCAAAATTTGATAACAGTTCATGGTTTTTGTTTTGCAGAGTCCTTCAGAAGACGAGCAGATCTCAGTTGAAGAATTGTCACATGCTTACAAGAAACTAGACCAGGATTACGAAAAATTTCTATCAGAATGTGGACTAAGTAAATGGGGTTACTGGCGTGGGGGTACCCAAAGACCTGAGCAGGAATAGGCAATATTTATAGAACTTTTCTGAGTTTCCTTGCCAGCCAACATGGGGCCCCTATGGAGTTGTGAGTTCTCTAGGAGAAAGAAGCATAGCAACAGTTTTTCTTGTGTATTCTGATAGAGTAGATTTTCAACAACCCAACTGATGTAATTAAACTTGAAGTTGAACAAAATTTATGCATAATGCAGCATCCCATTTACAACTCTTCACAATGTTTGAATCCAAATACACTTGATTAAAGAAATTCATCAAATTTCCAGCCATTTCCCTTCTCCAATTAACGAACACGGCGGTCTTTCTCTTCCTGCCCCAGTCCAAGTGATTTCTGAGCATTTGCAATACCTTCAGGGTCTGGTATGGGATCAAATGTGTTAGTGAACAAAACATTGAATAGTGGCAACAGATGATTTCATTACAATGGAAATAAAATATTATCATGATAAACAGGAGCATCAACAGGTTTCATTTCATCGTGGTAAATACTGTACCCGTGGATGTCTCTCAAACATGGAGAAATTAATTGTATTTATTTTACTAACAAGTGAAATGATAAGAAACAAACGGACATAGAAACTCAAGTATTCATATAAGTGCTTATTGGGGGGAGGGGTTAAGCCTCAGAAGCTATAATTATCAAATCATACATTAAAAGGAAGGTGCTCTCTCCTTCGACACTTGAGATGATTCACATTGAAGAAACAATCTCCACAAGACAAACTAAGAACGTGTAATCATTAAGTTTCTCATTTTAACCAAAGCCAGAATCACTGTACACTTAACCAAGCAATCAAATCCTTTGGTAACAATTTGTCGTTCCAGCTCAACTATAGAGGTATTCAGACAAAAAAACAGTGACATGATGAACTTTTGGGATGTGACAGTGTAAATGCAATTAAAAAAATTATTAGCAAGGATCATACCAAAGAACTGCGTAAAAATTCGAGTGAAGAAATTCAAATTCCGGGAGGCATTGTAAGCCATGGCTGGTGGAAGAGGTTTGACAATTGTGTCAATGCTAAATACTCTTTGAAGAAACTGCACCACAAAATTTTAAGAACTTGCAATTTGTTAGAAAACAATTTCATAACTTCATACAAAAATATTCCCAGGGTTATTTACTTCCTAATGAATATGGAATGCACTCTAAGTACAGTCAAAACCTATAATTTGGTGTGCTCATGATTGTCTAAACTAGATTACATCATGCCCTTATACTCCTAAATTAAAGATGATTAAAGTACAGCAAAATAAAAGTAGCCTGTATACCGGTCTTTAACCGCTGGGGGTGAAGCTCAATGTAATGCGTGGTAGAACTATGTCTAGGAAAGAAGTTGCCTAGAAACCCTGCCTGCCTAAGCTCAAGTGCGTAGGCATGATTCCCTAGAGGTAAAAACTCGTCCGTAGATGGCTCTGTAGACTCTTCAGATGATTCATACATAGGCGACTCTGTAAATGCTGGTTCTACAACCTCAAGTTCACTAAGAACTTTTGTCTTGCATGACAAGAGAGATTTTCCCTTCATAATTTACAATGGAAGAAAATAAGAGGAACCGAGAAAATTTCGACCTTTTAAAGCCCAAGTTAAAAATAAAGGCAAGCAAGTCATTGAAAAGAGTTCGCAGTTGGCTCTACTTTCATTTTTATAACCCATAGAGAGCCCCTTGTCGAAATGCCAACCATCTCCTGGATTTCCAACACCACTCTTTCAACTTCTTTTCATTTTCATTTAATGTTTTGTCTTTTCTCTGCTATTCCGTTGTCCAATTATAAATTCCTTCTCGTGTTTTGTTGACCCCATTAATACTTTCACCAAAATCAATCTTGAGCAAAATAAATTACACATTCAAACTATCATCAGGATAACTAAAGCCCACCTCATAAATGCCATCCTCATTGTAAATAGTTGCTTCGTTAATATTCTGAGTAACTTTTTATTTATCCAACATCGTTTACTTTAGAATAATCAATCAGCACCCCTCTCACTTTGGCTCTAGCCTCTTCAACTTCCTTCCTTGGAACTATCATTATTTCATCTATTTTCCTTCTCTCCTCCAATTACTCCAAGCCCTTATATTATATTATCAACTGCCAACTTCCCCCGATATTAATGGACTGTCATTTGATTGGACCAAGCCACCTACATCCCTTTGTTCTTCGAGTCAACTTATTTTCAACACATCTCTATTTCCATTTAGTGTTACTTTCGAATTATCGCCCAAAGGTCCTCCAACACTTGGTAAAGAATCAATCCTTTGAGGTTTTGTTTTGAACTTACTAGCTGTTTCTTGTGAAAACTTTCCATGGGCACTCCAGTTATGATGAGTAAGAGGCTTAGTAAGCTTGTCAGCATGAATTTGGAAGTCAATAATCAAAGAGCAGATTAATTATAAACAACCCTACAATCTAACTATGGAATCTATGACAGAAGGAAGGTTATCATTGAAAAATTAGTAAACATATGCAGATGAAAAGGAGAAATGAATAAAACACATACAACAGCTACGAACAGACGAGAAAAGATGAATTGGGTGATGACTAAAAACGCACAATTATTCACATGAGAACTCCAATGAAACACATACAACAGTCTCAGCAAAAAAACACAGTCGACAATAAGAGAATTAAACCTGGTAATTGCGTTGGAAACTGTAGCGAAGCTCAGGGTCAATCTCAAGAGAATCATCCTCTTCTTTTGTGCTCTTGGACTTGACGCTCTTCTTCCGAGGAACGTGCATTACCGAAGTCTCCCCAGGATTCTTAGTCACTTTAACCTTTGCCCCGGCGAATTCATCCACTTCCTCCTCCCCCCGCCAAGGAGCTGAAGATGCCAACTGCTTCTTCTTCGCCATTTTCGCTCAACCCAAAATTCTGGAGACAGCAGTGAAAAGCAACGAACTTGTACAAGATACGATAAGAGACCTCGTTTGGATAAATGTATAGCACGTCCCTTGTCTGGATAGTTTCATTTCTACGCCGGTTTTGGCCCGTTTAGGAGTGTTTGGACACGACTTTACGGCCCAGGCCCATTAAAATTTTACAAAATTTCCCTCCGTCTCTCCGGCGAGGTTCAATCGGTGACTGAGAAATGAGAGGGCTGTCGCCGTCTACGATCATTAGATCGTTCTCATTGTTGAGGAGTACAAGATGGCGAGATTCTCCAAATTCAATTCTTTGTTGTTCTTTCTGTACTGGTGATGATAATTATGACGGTAGAATTGGTGATGGAATGCAGAGTTCAAAGGTTAAGGTTTTTGATCGTGATCTTAAGCGTAAACAGGTAAGCCAAATTTAATACCTTTATCTTTTTTTAGTTTTTTTTTTTTTCCTCCTTTGATCTATTTGTGTTAACCGGAACAATAGGAGTTTTTTATTTTATATATTTGGAGAAAACATGGTGATATTGTGTAGCTAATTTGTAGTGGTCGTCTGTATAGAGGACAATTCTAGGAGTATTACTTGTCTTTCCGTGATGGGGTTTGTCAATTCATTGGTTCATATGTTCGGATTCTGCTTTGGTTATGCTTATTCTGAGCGAATCACTTTTAACAAGTAAAACTAAATGGCAAGAGCGTTTGTACTACATTACTCCTCCATAAGCTTTCTGATATGTGGTGCCTTCGAATTTATTTATTTGTTTGTTTTTCTTGGAGGATTTCTATATTTTGTTCTTGCTGAAATTGCTGTTTCTTGGTAACAGCGGGACCGAGCTGCTTGGTTGATGCGCCCAAAGGATTCGCTTGTTGACAGTGTTGCAGAAAACTTATTGGATCGTTTGGAGGTATTAGCTTGTGATGTTCTGAAGTTGTGTTCATTTTAACTTGTGAATTCCAGTCAATGATCTCTCAGTTATCCTTTTCTTAAGGAAATGTTGCACTTGCACCTTTTAATGAAATTTTTGTGACAGTCTTGAATATGAAATCATAACTCAAATGGATACTTGACAGAGACTGGAAAACCACTACTTTTTCTTGGTGGTAATAACAGGATGAATGCTCATAGTTGTATTGTAAATGTAACATCTTTTGGAACTTGATTGTATTATCTCGCTAATATCTAATAAATATTACGTTGTTAACTTGGATTAAATCAACTACTCTTTTGTTTGTAGTACTTGTTGGTTCTTTGAAACAAAAGTTGTGTGCTTATTTACAATGTGGAATGTAGTTTACGAAGCTATTCCTTTTTTTCAAAACTTAAGAATGAGAATGGAATGTTTAACCGGGATTTTATCTTATCATGGGTTCAACTTTCAACACACAAATCTGGATCCTATTGACTACAAAATCTCAACTAATTTGATGAAGTCAGTTTTTAATAGGGCAATTATTGTTGAAAATATTTAAAAAATATGTCTATCTGTGTGTATCATTGATAGAATCTGAAACTTAGCTATATTTTGTAAATATTTTGGTTTGTTTTACTGTATTTGGAAATGTCACTTTTTAATATTTTGTATGTTTCACATTGTACGTCTTGAAGGATTGCAAGAAGACATTCCCTACAGCATTATGTTTGGGGGGTTCATTGGAGGCTATCAGGAGATTATTGCGTGGCCGTGGTAATTAACTTATTTCCACTTTCTTCAATTGTTAGGAAAAAGAAGAACCGACTTTGAGAGAACAAGGGGCAATCATTCATATATTAAGTGCATCACATAAGTTTCACAAAATTATGTTGACTTACCTTGAATTAGGATGAATGTTTTGTTTGACCTTTTTGCTATGGTGTGTATCTGTATGTAGTAAAAAAGTGCAGTTTTAGATGGCAAACTGAATCAAATTAATTTGCTATTGTTAAATATTTTTTCTAACCTACAACTGTTAAAAGTCCAATTCTTTTACCTTTTTATTTTTGTCTTCTTTTAAGCCCTTGGGTTTCAGGTTCGAACTCTTGTCACTTTTATTTTTTAACAAATACATCACTCCTCATTTTGGATGTGAGTTATTCCTATGTTAGCCTGTGACCTATTGAAGACTAATAATGAAAGTTTTCATTTCTTACAAAAAAATTTTTTTTTTTTAAAAAATCTTCTACTGAAAATATTTAGGGATTTCATTTTCTGAGTTTAAAGGTTGAGCTCATTCATAGCATCTGATCCAAAAAAAAAAAAAAGCGTGAGCACATTCATTTCTTCACATTGGATAAATGATGTCTTAATGATCTTTAATTTCTCTGGTCAAGGATAGTCATGATTTCTGACCTTATTTTTTCTACATTTAAGTTTCTTTAAATCAATCTTCTGGCTTTTTATAAAAAAAAATAAAATGTATAACTACTGTAGCACAATTGTTATGATAGTTGAATGTTGTAATGTACATGTTTAGTTATGAATTGTGACATTGATGAGTTGGAGCTTGCAAGATTGGATAGTTGGGTTATAGTTGCAATGGTTATATGTTTGGTTTTTGAGTTTTGTCCTTGTCGTTATATTGTATATTGCTCAAGTTCATTAAGAGGTTGCTATTGGCTTTACGTTAAGAGAATTAGTGAATTTGTAAGCACTAGCATCAATAAAATCTAGATAGTTCATCTTGTTGATTTTGTATTGTATTAAATTGTTAAAACAAAATTTTACCCATCTGCCAGGTTCTGTTGAAAAATTGATCATGATGGATGCATCACATGACATGATAAAGTTATGCAAAGATGATACAGATGCACATGTTCAGGACGTTGAAACATCGTTTGTTGTGGGTGATGAAGAGTTTCTACCGATAAAAGAAAGGTGTTCTTAAAGCTTGTTTCTTTTTCAATAATGTACTGTCATTGGTTGAATGAAACTAATGCTTTATCATTTCTTCCATGTACTTCTGGTGTGAAGTTCAGTAGATCTAGTTATAAGTTGCTTGGGTCTTCACTGGACAAATGATCTTCCTGGAGCCATGATTCAGGTTTGTCCCACCACCCCCTGCCAAAAAAAATGGTGCTGCATTGATTCTCATCTTCAGTTCTGAACCTAACGTACTTTAGATAGGCTCAGATTCTGCTAACGGAAATCCTTGTTAATTTACTTTTACAATTTCTTAAAAAATTAGTTTCTTTAGCTTTTTAAGTGTCTTATGTAATAATTGGAATTTTTTATGATTGTTGAAGAAGGAAAAGTGATATCTCAAATTCAACCTTTGTACTAGAGAGAGTTCTTACCAGAGTTGTTAGTGTGATGACTGTTGGATAACAATCCCAAGTGTATTGCAAACTTGTTATGGGTTGATGTCCTGATATGTTTTTCTTTTCTGCATGTTGTTTTTAATCGTCTTTAAATTTTTGCTTGGTCGTTATATGCATCATGTCATGTCTGGGAGGTAGTATGTTTAGTGGTCTTTTCTGCATCTTTTTTCTTGACAGAGTAGATTGGCAATGAAGCCAGATGGGCTATTTCTAGCAGCGATCTTTGGAGGGGAAACCTTAAGGTGTGTCTCATGTTTCTTCTGGTTTGAATTTTTAGTTCATTGATTAAAAACCCCAGCATGATTCTTTTGCATATACTTGCGATTAGAGAACTGAGAATAGCATGTACTCTTGCACACATGGAGCGTGAAGGAGGCATCAGTCCACGAGTATCACCATTGGCACAAGTATGATATTTCAAACTTTCATGCTTTTTTTAATTGTAAAAGACTCAAAACACCTCTCTTTTCTCAAAGAATTCTTAATTGAATCAAGAATTATGAAAAAAATTTTGTGGGTCTTGATTGTATGAGTATCAAAGAATTTCCATTTCTGAATCTAATTGTGGTGGGTGGTTAGATTCTGAAAGAAAAACAGCACATTCATACGTGTATCTTGTATCTGACTGAAGGAACTACACGTTGGTTTACTTCTTTAGGTGAGAGATGCAGGCAATCTTTTGACAAGAGCTGGTTTTACCTTGCCTGGTGTAGATGTCGACGAGTATGTAGTTCGCTATCCAAGTGGTGAGCATGCTTATCTCACTATTTATTGTTTAGTTCCATAAATATCGCCAATTAGAATGTCTGTCTAGTGTATATAATAAGTAGTAGTTTATTAAGCATCTGTCCCATTTTGATTCGTTGCCTTGCCTGCTGCGAGTGACTAATTGGAAGATTACACATTTAGCTTAAAAAAAAACATTGTGAAGATGATTCAACTTGAAATAGTCTCTGCAAAGTCTTATACATTGTGTTTCATGATCTTTTAATTTATTTTTTCTTTTGTTCCGTCAACCTAATATTAAGCACTGGAGCTGGTGGAACACTTGCGTTCAATGGGTGAAACAAATGCACTTTTACAAAGGAACCCTGTAAGATTTCTTCCTTCCTCATCCTTAAGAAGTGTATCATTGACTCTATGTTATCACCTTTAATATTAGCTTGTGTTCATCAATAGGCTTGAGTATAGCTCAACCGTAATTGGCATTAACTCCTTCCCTTCTCTCAGACAAAAAAAGAAACAAAAGAAATTTAGAATTGACAAGTTTGTGTTGTTTATCCAATATCCGTATATGATTGATGTTTAGTTAATGAAACTCAGATCCTGAAGAGAGAAACAGCCCTTGCAACAGCAGCTATTTATGATTCCATGTTTGCTGCAGAAGATGGGACCATTCCTGCAACCTTCCAGGTCAGTTTAGTATAATGCTCCTTGTTAAATAATTTTAGTTAGTAGAATGCACCTTGTTAAGCCTTTCCTATGGTTTGAGCAGGTTAGTTCTGTTCAATGTTAACCCTAATAGACTTAGAATCAAACAATGAACATTTCTGAAAAATTGAACCTGGCTGTATGTCCATAACTAATTGAACCGAAATCAAAACTGACTGAGATCAGATCAAAAGATGTATCAAATTTGAACCGACTTTTTCTTTATTTTTGACTTGCACCCTTTGGTTTTACCCATCTCTGCCTCTCAAATGTAGAATTGATTAGCGATGATGGCATGAGGTATCTTGAAGGAAGTAACTGAGTTACAAATTGTTTTGATTTCAATTACAGGTGATTTACATGACAGGATGGAAGGAACATCCTTCCCAACAGAAGGCCAAGAAAAGGGGATCCGCAACCATATCCTTCAACGACATCCAAAAACAATTTGGAAATGACAATTGATGTTTTTCTATATTTCTCTCACATTTGTCTCCCCTGTTTGTTGTTTTTAGTACAACACAACGTTTGAGTGGGAGCTTGAGATTTAAAAACCATTCTTACATTGACGGTCGCTTTTTCCTAAATAATTTGTAGTTCTGAAAGAATGTTCCAATGGGAAAACAATGGTGTTATGTGGTCAAGGAGGAGATAAGATTAATGGTTATCTCTTCTGAAATCCGTAATTAATGGTTATATGAAACCATTGTTACACACACATTTCCTCCCTCTATTTCAATATATTGTTTATAATTTTCTACTCATTTTCCCTTCCTGTTATTGTCTCCAAACTTAAACTAAGATAGTTTGCATGGTAAACATGTGCTATTATAACTATAATAATTCCTAGTGTTTGCTTTTACTATCAAGGAAGATACTACTTAGTTCATATATTTTACAAACTATTTAATTTTATTCATTTTACTTTAGTTTTTGTATTTTCACCGAATTATAAAATTAGTCTCTCGCTATATTTTTCTGATTAACTCCTCAAAGAAACAAAATTCTCTATTATTCTTCCTTATATAAATTTTGGAGTGATGTTAACTGATGTACATGTCATTTTTAACAGGAAATAACTGCAATGAGTTTACTGTTTTGATAAAAGATTAACTTCAAATAAACAATCAACAATAACTAGTTTTAAGATTTATTGAAAAATGACTAAATTTGGTCGTTCACAAGTACTGAATTCAAGAAAGAAGTAGCTGAACTAAACATTAACAGTACTCAACATTGTTGAACGCAATAAATTTGAGCATGCACCCTGGTTAATAGATACCAGTGTCTAATATTTTATAGATGGCTTGAAGTAGGTATTAAAAGAAAGAAGAAGAGATACGTAAAGTTATGTATTATTTTAATGATGTTTTCTTATGAAGCCATTCCCTCTCTCTATACAAACAAACCAATTCCCCACCCTAAGTATTTTGGTAACAACTACACAACAATTCCTCTATCCCTCTGGCCTTATCAACAGTTAGAAGCTGCTCTGTTCTACTTCTGGGGAAAATTTTAAAAACAAAAAAAAAAAAATTAATAAGAAAAAAAGGCTGTAAAATCCCTGAGGTAGATTTAATTATCAATCCTTATTGTTGATTTATATACAACACTAATATCAATATTATATTGGTCAAGGGTTTTTATGGTTCTTTGCAGACAGTGGCAGCATTCAGTTTGAGAGCAGAAGAACCATCTTCTACCTTTAATGTTACCAAAGTTAGTCTTCAATTCTGAGAATTGTCGAATTTGTTCAAAGCTAATCATCGTAACTCTTGGTCGTCTTTGCTTTGTCAAGTCGTGCCTTTCGAAAAGCCTGCTGTATTTGTCTCTCGTGCTCCTTCAGCATGTCTTCAATGGTTCCCCCTGTAGGCACCAATGGTCCTGAGTAGTGTATTCTGTTCTTCTTTTGAACATAACCCTACACAACGCAGGTGTTTAAAGTCAGATTCGATGTCAACAAAAACTGAATGATATATAATAAAGAATATTGCACTTCAATTGTACCAAAAAATAGACAAAACTATTTCTTCTCGAAACTTGTTCTATCTTGTCATTGATTTTCTGTTAATCATGTGTACCAAGAATCTTCAACTTTCTCAAAATTTGAAACTCTACCAGTAGCATACATATGACTTCAAATACAAGCCCCAAGTAAACTTTATACTAATCATGCAAATAAACAACAAACAAATTTATGAGAGATTTCCTCATACCATTCCGGAATCTTTATTAGACACTGAATCTTCCTTCTTAAGAGAAGAGGCTGATAAATCTCCCACTGACCGATGCATCTGAGATTTCTGTGTCTTCAACTCTGCATGATTTCTCAAGGCTCCAGTAGGCTTACCCCATGAACCTGCAACGGTTGGGTGCACCATAGATGTTGAATGGTTGTACCGATTCTGCACAACTCTCGAAGGCTCACCGTCCTCTTGAGGGTTGAATTTCGTACTCGTTTTTTTCGAGATTGGGAGTGCCTGCAGTTTTAGTCCATGAGAAAGATGTGTTATCGGGTGAATAGTGCTGTTTTCAAAAGCAATGTTTTTTAGTGAAATGTTTGATTCCATGAGTCTGCACAACTAAAAGCATTTTTCACAATTCTTTTCAGTACTCGTGGAAAAACTAATGTGCTTGAAGAAGACAGTACTTTCAAAAGTCAACAGACTCGTAGACAAAAAGTTTCCAATTCTTGGCATATACCTTTATAGGAATATCTCCTTGAGTATTGAATTCGGGAGTAGGAACTGCTTTTGTGTCCCTTGAGCCCCTTCTTACTGATTCAGGATGACGTCCCTTCACAGCTTCTGCTTTTTTCCTGAAATTAAGAGATCTGAAAGTATAATGACATCTCCAAAAGGTAGTTTAGTAGCTTTAGTTTCATTTTTTTTCTTCAATCTTCATAAATATTTGGCTAGAAAATACTGTTTTTAAATAAGATGGATTATGAAATAACAAAAAACAAAACACAAGGACAACTAGAGAAACGAGTTTGGAACCGTACTTTCTTTCTTCTTCATTCCGCAGCTTAGCATCGAATTCTTTGCTCGGAGGATATTTTGGTAAGCTTGACGGGTCGCAAGGGAGAGGTTCTGTTCTGAAAAACTGCAGAACCAGACAACTAAATTTTTATAGTATACCAAGCAGCATCATAAGAAACAACACATCAACAAGAAGCACTTTTATTTCAACTCTAGGTAGGGAAAAAAAAAAGAAGTGTATTGAGGTTAATGCACATGATTGTAGACATACCTCACTTCTGAGGGCTAAAGTAGCCGATCCTCTGTGCTCTGGTTCAATAGCAAGTAGTTTATTCACAAGAGCCAGAGCTGAAGGAGGGAAACTTTTAAATGTCTCAGAAAGGCAGCTTTTATAACGGTGTTGAGGTTTGAAGCTGGTTGCATGTGGCAACTTAGTTCTCCGCCAGAACTCCTCAGATGGTGAACCACAGAGCTTAAAAATTTTATGCATTTGCTCCACCTGATAAAAGAATTAACAATTCGAACAACGAAATGAATTTTATGGTGATTTCAAGAGTCCGTATGAGATGCCATGAACAAATAATTAACATATACATACACAATTCCTGAAAACTAAGAACCTAGTGTTTTCTCGCATGTTCTTAAAAATTACAAGAAACTGAACAGGCAACGAGTAGATGATAGAACCTCCGTTCTTCCTGGCATAATAGGTTTTCCAGCAAATAGTTCAGCGACGATACAACCACAGCTCCAGAGATCTATGCCAGGTCCATATTGGGTAGCACCAAGCAAAAGCTCGGGTGCTCTGTACCACAACGTCACAACCCGACTCGTCAATGGCTGCTTTTGATCAGGCTGAAAAAAGGTAGCAAGACCGAAGTCTCCAATCTTGAGCACACCATTATTGTCAACTAGAAGATTTGAACCTTTGATATCCCGGTGCAGAATTCCCCGACTATGACAGTGTTCGAGTCCATGCAGCAATTGTTGCACATAACATTTAATCTGCAAGCACAAAATGGCATACCTTAATTACGATGATTTTAGTTCCTTCAAATGTCGAATCTTTCTATTAGTTCCTTGTTTTCACTACTTTAGATGGCTCAGTTTGAATAAGCATTCATTTTCAAAATGATTCTAGTTCAAGACAAAAATTTCATATGCTCAAGAGAAGCCAAGAAGATACCTGAGCCTCAGTAAACTTATGTCCAGGAACTGCTGCAAGGCCAGCAAGGTCATGCTCCATGTACTCGAAAACAAGGTACAAGCTGCCCGACATTCTGGAAGTGACTAGACTCTCAAGCTTCATAACATTTGGATGATCAAGTTTGCGCAAAATATAAATTTCCCTAGCCATGAAACGGACACTTTCGGGATCCATATTTACAAATCTTACTTTTTTCAGTGCCACGATTTTACCAGTTTCAAGGTCACGAGCTTTATATACACTGCTGTAAGTTCCCTGTCCAATCTGCATACAGTAAACGATACAATGGGAGAATTAGCACATATTGATGCAAAATGAAATAGAGAGACATTTGTGGCAGATGTTATAATGAAATTAAAGAGAAATCACAATATTTCAGAAAAGAGCTCTTTTTCGAAATAATGAAATTAAAGAGAAATCACAATATTTCTTAGTGATCGAGATCCAAATGGAGACATTGAACCTAACCAAGACCCAAATCTCCTCCCAAGTCTCATGAGTCTTCGCGTTTCTGAAAAACATCCTATTTTTCTTAAGTCAAGTATTGCAGACGATTGCTAAGAAAACAGCATGTGAAAAAAATTCTCCCTCTGTTTCAAAAGGGATGAAAGTATACAACCTCAACTTCATCATAGACCAATCTGTTGAGAGCCATTGAGACACCAAAAGTCTCAAAGAATCTATCCTAAATACCCAGGAAATGTCGTACTCAGAATAGACTAGTCTTTAACTTGGAATTCCTATCTACAAGCTCGTGCCGGGGCTATCATGGAGTTGATCTTTTGTATAATATAAGCTGTATATAGCTCGCTCCACCCTTCTTTTAACGGGGCCAATAATGTCTGCATAACACATTATTCTAAGGATAGCTCAACTGGTAAAAGCTATCCTTCATCTTTTCATAGGCTCAAATCCCCGACCCAGTAGTAAGAAATCCATGTGAAGGGAAAGAACATGCTATACAGAACACTAACTAGATTGTAATTCATTATTGTTTAATAAATACAAATAAGAAGCATTAGACTCATATGACTCTAAGGACACGAAGTAAAAGAGAACATAATGAATGAAACTAACTTTATCCAACTTTTCAAAGGAGTCAGCCCGCCGAGGCACCCACCCTTTGATGGCTTCTCCAGCAACAGAAGCTAACCATGAAGGCCATCCAGCCATGACAAGTTCAGTTTCAGCCCCTTTAGACAAGCTAGCTAACCTAAATATGTCAGGCTGCTTTCCACCTACTGAAGCATTATCGTTATTTGCTTTTGCAGCCTTTACAGATTTATTCTCAGATTCATCATCCTCCTTTGCTCGATGGACAGAACCTCCATTGACCTTTGCTTTATGAACAGAACCTCCATTTGCTTTAGATGCCTGCCTTGTCAACTGAATCTCTAACAACATATCCTCTCTTTTTGAGGGAGAAGGGGCAACCAACTGGACTGATGATTTGTTCAATTCTTTTTCAGGCTCTTTATGACTGCTATCCTCTGGTTCTGAGGAATCTCTTGAGCAAATACAGCCCATACTCCCTCAAATTTTCCACTCTGTTTCCTCACGTTTATTCAACAACGTTTTCTACCATTGATAAACCTGCATTCTCCTGGGAAACCCCAAAGTTTCCCCTCTCTGTCAAAACATTTACACCCTTGTCATCAATCTTCTGTTTCTTCAACCCTCAAATATCCTCAATACCTTGGCATCAATTCTAACAAATTCCAGATTGAACCGAACACAAATTCAAGAATTCCCCAACAAATATTTCTAGAAATTCAATATGCCAAGCATCTGGGAAGAGAAAATGACACCCTGAATGCGCATGAAACAACAATGATCCCACGGATTGCAGAGATAACACAAGAAAACAAAAACCCAGATTAGAAATCCTCTTCCCTGATCAGAAAAACCCAGAAAAGGATTCTGGGTCGAAAAAAGAAAAGAAAAAGAATTAATAACCACGTCGTTGAGGAAATAAGAGAAAGAGAAGGGAAATGGAGGAGGGAAAATAGAAAGAGAAACAAAAAGAGAAAAATGGAAAGGGGAAAGGGGAAAGGGGAAAGGGGAATATTGAAACTGAATGTGATTTGGCAAAAGGGGGAGAGAGAGAGAGTTGAAGTGGGTAGTGATGAGGTCCTAGAAATGCGAAGGACCAAGCATGTTTGGGGTTTGACAGAGTGGCTAGGCTGCCAGAGCTTTTCTTTTCTTCTGTTGTGAAAGATGAAAACAGAAAAGGAATGTGAGCAGTTGAGAAGGAGGCGTAGATTTTGCAAGGAATACAATAGAAAAAGATTGTTGAACCCTTCCATTGACAGTGAGGAAGAAGAAGAGAAGAATTTTTGGGGTCTTGTTTCTTCTCTTTGCGTGCAATGCCGCAAGACGTGCATTCCAGTACTGTCGTGCTCAAAATTCAAATCCTCTCGATTCAACTAACTTCCATGGCTGCTCTATTCTTGGAAAATTCATTCTTCAAAGAAAATCTTACAAAAATCATTTCTTTTTTTATGGATACATAAAAATCCGCTTTAGTGAAGATTTAGAATGTTCCTGTGAAAGCGTGGATGTGAATGGACATTTTATTTAAATAATTAATAAATAAGCCTTCTTCCCTTCTTTATTTTTACAAAAAAAAAATAGCAACAATAAATAAATTAAATTATGAGAATTAAATTGTCCAATGTCACCAAAACAAAATTCTCTTTTATAAAAAATTATAAATATAGCAAAACCAAATGATTATATGAAAATGAAAAAAGCTATATATCTATGCTTGCTTTGAATTGAGAAGACTAAATGTGTAATGAATATTGATAAGCTATCAAAATGTCATAGAGCTTTGACTTGAGTACATATTAAACACTTTGAAATTGTATTTAGAACGAGTGTGTGATAGAACAATGAATTATATTCAACTCAATCATATAGAAATTAGCCAAAATAAACATATCTTGTATTGTATTATCAGATATTACATCAGTTTTCACTGTGCAGTATAGTATTAGTGTGGATATTTATATCAAATTTTCTTTTACTTAGAGCTTTTAAATTAATGGATGATGATATCTGAACACAAAGACATCCATATCCTTAGATATCTGGAAACCACAAACCTCTTCCCTTTGTATTCTTTTAGATAAAACTCCCTAAAGAGAAGATATCAGTTTGCAAGCATTTGTGGTTAGTCTCTCCAAGTGCCCCCCCACCTCTCTCATGCATCTCACCACCTGTTGTTTTTGCACTCGACTTTTTGACTTGATTAGTAAAATTATATTGGTTTTCACAACAATATTATAAACTAGACAAAAGGCCAACTAATATGAACAAACTGATAAACAGAACAAAAAAAAACCCATCTGATATTACATTAGATAATCCTCCTACTCTAAGTTAGACATTGCTAATTTTTGTACATCAAAGAAGTAAAATATAATAATATGCACATCATCATTCCTAATATAACACAACAGGGAAAAGAAACGTCGTTTGTTGTATTAGCAGGGATTGCATAAACGTTGGCTCAAATACACAAGATGCCAAGTAAGAGCCATCAGAGTGAGCAAGTTCAACAATGACGAATATGAATTCAACTTCTTTAGCCTCTTGTTCAACCCCACAATTCTGGACTTCACCACCTCTCGATCTACAACTTGTGTGGGTGTGCTACTTGTTATTGCTGGAGAATTATCAATCACATTCCCAGTTTCTTCCCTGGCTATGTCCTCTATTCCTCTTCCTTCTTCCTTCTCAATTTTTAATCTCTCAAACATTACCTGCACAGTAACAAATATAATATAATACACAACAACAGGACATTAGGACATGGTAAGGAGTCAGAAGATACCTTAGTGGCTCGAGGCTCCATGTAGAGAGAATTGGCAAAAATCATCAAAAGTGCAGCTACAAGAACATATCCTTGAACCACTTCACTATTTTTCGGAATTGGAAACGTCCATTCTGTGCGGCTGAATAGATGCCCCAACAGAGCCATCCCAATGCAAGAAGCCATGGCCTTAAAATACACAGGATATATCTTGCTCTGTACCACACCCAACTGTTGTCTTGGCAGCACACTCGCCAACACATAGCTAGAAATGAAGGTAACCCACACACCCATTCCTAAAGCCATTGTAAATCCCAACAAACCCAACGCATCCATACCAAAACCCAAGTGCCTAAATAAATAATCTATTACCTTAAATCCTCTATCAACTAAACCCATCAAATTCTCCTTCAGCTTGTTTTCCCCTGTTTTTATCTTCTCCCCTGTTTCCTTTGCCACCCGTTCAGCGCCTTTCACAACCTTTTCTTCTCTTGATTTGGCCATTTCCAATGTTTCCTTCGCACCCTCTTTCAATTTTCCTTTGGCTTCATCAAATGTTTCCTTCGCACCCTCTTTCAATTTTCCTTTGGCTTCATCAAATGTTTCCTTTGCACCCTCTTTCAATTTGTCTTTAGCTCCATCAAATGCATCGGTGACAGACTCTCCAACGTCGTGGGCTTCTTGCGCCGTCTCCGTAACCATGACTTTAGCTTTCTCCACAGCGCTGGCTACTTTATGCTTACATTTTCCGTAGACATCGCAAATAAGATCTTTGGTGCGGTGTCTTTCGGAGTTTTTAGCATCTTGGTCGGGTTCGGAAGAGATGGAAACTTTCGTATTGTGTTGACCTTGGTCGTCGTACTCAACCACAACCATTCGATGGCCTTCCTTAACGATAACATTTTGCGGAGGAGGAGGAGGAGACCAGAGTCCGGCGGCAGTGAAAGTAGTGACGATGAGAAACATAGCGAATAGGTTGGTCATATTGAAGCAAAGTGTTGAGAAGAGATTTGGATGAAGAACAAAATACATTTACATATGAAGTAATTGGAAGAAGATTTATGTTGAGAGCGATGGAGGTGTCATGTAAGAGAGACAGATGTTTCAACCATACACTTCAACGTGTTGAGTTAAAGAAGAACAAGTCATACGTGTCTCAATAAACCTCTAACACGTGTTGGCTCTTCCCCATTTCCACTAATGTGAAATGCGTCAACCAACTGAAGCTGACCAAACTTTTGTTCGGAGTGACGACGGTGAAGTACTTCCGGCGAAAGAAGAGAAGGAAAAACGTTCTGTTTTCTTGAGAGTTTGGAATAGGTGGGAGTAAGAAAGAGAACAAAATTAGTTGTTTGTTTTATAAATTTATTTTGGAGAAAGTTACCATTGACTGTAGCTTTGAGCATCAATGAGATGTGATTAAAACATCATTGGTGTCGATAGTGGAATGATCTGTGATCTAATGTAAGAGTTTTGTGTTAGGTAAACTAACAAACTTATTTTGTTTCCATCACTTTCCATCCAACTTTCTTTTTTCACCGTTTTCATACTTTATAGTCTCACTTTTAATCTTCCCAGAGGAATTAGAGGGACCTTATTGCTTTAATACAAAGGGACCAAGGTGGATTGGGTGGATTTTAATTTGGAGAGTTACATCTATTTACGAACCTCCTTTAGACATCCCCAAGAGATGACATGCATCATAGAGGTGGGTGACGCGTGGAGGGACTGAATATCATTTCGACCTTTGATGCTTTTTTCCTTTTTTGTTTAGTTCCATCTAAAGGATTGTAAAGAGAGTTTGTTTCATCATAAACCCCAAACATATATTTTGATCTTTTAAGATAAAACTTTGAGAAGAAAAGAAAAAATCGAAATACTGAATGATTGTTTGAAGGCATTTGTAGCAGTCCCTCCACGTGTCTTCCAGCTCTCTCATGCATGTCACCACCTGTTCTCTCTTCAAACTAATCCCCACTCCATTTTCACACACTAGCTACTCACTACTCTTTACTCTTTAGTTTCTTCCGTTTTTGGGTATTGGAATTGGGACGATTTTAGTTATATTTCTCAGCTGGTTTGATTTGTTTGTGTAAAAGAGGAAAAAAGAGAGATGGAGTTGATAAACTCGTTTTTGAATGTGGTGGTGCCACCGGCGAGTTTGTTCATGCTGGCTTTCTCCTGGCCGGCATTGTCATTCATCAGTGCTTGTGAATGGATTTATAATTCCTTCAATACTGAAGATATGGAAGATAAAGTCGTGATTATCACTGGAGCTTCCTCTGGCATTGGAGAGGTACTATCAACACTACCCTTAATTGTGAATTCCTTCCTATATACCCTTTTTCCATTAAGATTTAGATTTAGAAAAATGGGTAGAAGGGGCAAAAAGTAATCCTTTTCGCTAGAAGGAGGGCTTGAACCTCCGACCTTGTGGTTAACAGCCACACGCTCTAACCAACTGAGCTATTCCAGCATCCTTTGATCCATAGATTACTTTACAACATTAAGTACTTAATATAGTTCATTAGTTGGTAAATCAATTTGGTTCTCCATCAGTTTTCAATCTAAATCACTACTTGATTAAAGTTTAGGGAATAAATTTTTAACATAATTTTTCTTTTAAGGTATGAAATTTCTGTGAATCCATGTCAGAAACCTCTTACAACTTAGTTGAACAGTTGAGGGAGGAGAGATTCAAAATTTTGATTACTTTGTCAATAGACTTTGTTAAGAAAAATACTTGGTGCAAAGTTACATCCATGTGCTCTGACCGTATAATATATATATGTAATTTTAACTTTTTGTTTCGTGTGCCATTAAGAAAATGGATGCATCAACATCTGTAGTTTATGTTAAATGAAATGTGAAAATGCAGCAAATAGCTTATGAGTATGCAAAGAGGAAGGCGAATCTGATGCTGGTGGCGAGGAGGGAGAATAGACTACGAATGATAAGTGAGAATGCTAGGTTTATAGGAGCTAAAAGAGTTTTGATTATGGCCGCTGATGTTGTTAAAGAAGATGACTGTCGACGATTTGTTTCCGAAACTATTCAGTACTTTGGTCGAGGTTGTATCCTATCTCCCTTCTTCCCTTCTTATTATTATTGTTGTTGATCTTTTTGCAACTCTTCTTCTTGTGCAGTGGATCATCTTGTAAATACTGCAAGTTTGGGGCATACATTCTACTTTGAGGAAGTTACCGATACATCGATATTTCCTCATTTGATGGTATGGCATGATGACCCAATAAATCGAAGTTGGGGTCTTGAGAGAAGATTATCAAATGTTCATAAAATCTTTGCTTTGCCTTCTAACTAGTATTTGGCTAATGGTGTTTCATAATGCAGGATATAAACTTTTGGGGAAATGTTTATCCAACTCTGGTGGCTCTTCCATACCTTCGTCAAAGTAATGGTCGAGTCATTGTTAACGCATCGGTCGAGACGTGGTTGCCTCTGCCACGAATGAGTCTGTACTCTGTGAGTTCACAATTATTCACTATCAATAGCCTCTCTCTGGGAACATAACATATCCATTTTCGAATAAATAAGTCTCCATTAGATTTGTTGATTCATGATCATTTGATGTTAGTCTTGATTTCGATTATAAACAGGCTGCAAAGGCAGCACTGGTGAACTTCTACGAGACATTGAGGTTTGAAGTGAAAGATGATGTTGGGATAACAATTGCTACACATGGTTGGATTGGTAGTGAAATGACCCGAGGAAAGTTCATGGTAGAAGAAGGTGCAGAAATGCAACGGAAGGAAGAAAGAGAGGTAAAACAAAACAGCTCTTTAGCTTGGCCAATCTATCAATGATCGATTAATGGTGTACATTTTTCCATTCAGGTGCATGTGGCTGGGGGCCCGGTTGAGGAGTTTGCAAAGTTGATTGTGTCAGGGGCATGTCGGGGAAATACATATGTGAAGTACCCAAGCTGGTATGATGTCTTCCTGCTATACAGGATGTTTGCACCTAATGTCCTGAACTGGACATTCAGGTTTCTACTTTCTGCTAATGGTTCGAGGAGGACGTCCCTTGTTGGGACAGGAATGCCTGTATATGAAGGCAGTGCGAGCGGGAGGCCTGTTTTGGAGGGAGCGTCGCCTAGACGACTACTGCTTCCTGCTAATTCACCACAAAGCAGCCCACAGGCCCAGAAGCTAGAATGAAAACCTTTCTTGCATAGAGGTTACTGCTGATTTTGCTATAAAATCTTGTATATGAATGTTTTGCTCTTCTGATTTTATATGATTGCCAGTTTAATAAACAGTATGCTTTTGAGGTCATCTGTAAACTTCAATAAAAGAATGGAACATTTTTTTTCTTTTTGCTTCAACAAGAGCCATCTAATTTCTTGCTGTGTATATGTATAGTATACAAGAACAGATACTGGTACTTCCCAACCGGAAAAAAACTGAACTTACATCTATTTGAAAGCGTCTGAAACAGAATAAATGAAGTCCAAGAAACCAGTTCCCTTGAGAAGACCCTTACCAGTTAGGAGCTCAAAATCTAACAATAACAAGAAGCCAATCACTGCCGCCTTTCCATTTATCACTTCATTCTTTCCAGTGAAACCAAACCCTTCAAGATCTTCATCAACCACCATTCTCACCTTGAACAAAACACAAGGCAGAAGTTCAAGAACTGAAGAAAACTATGGGAAAGGAAAAAAAAAGAACGGATTCGATTTGTCTTAGGGTTCAGCATTCTCTAGTTACCTCGTCCACATTGACATCAGTTGCAGTTACACCAGGTTGAGCTTTCCCACTGAAGACAATCTCAGCAGATGAATCTGATATTACATTTCCTCTCATGTTGATATAGATGTTATTTTCATCAGTTTTAACAGCGTATATGAAAAGCTTCCTTAAGGCTGGTGTGAGGACCCTGAGGACTGGGTTCTTTGGATACCATTCCTTTATTTCTCCAGTTTGGAGGTCAAATGTGCTATCTGTCGTTGGACAGACAATACAGCCATCCTGAGTCGGGAAAGAGTGATCATTCAATGAAGTGTTCTAAATTGCAAGCATATATTATAACTCATTACTGTTTGAAAAACTAAATGGTGATAAATATTAAGAACATTGGAGTCTTAAAAGAGTATAAAAACACACTTTTCGGAGAAACCCATCTGACAGATACACATAAGTTGGTTTGAATACTTATATTCAAATCACTAAATAATAGACTTAAAAAGTACTTATCAAGGGAAAGAACATCTAAAAGTTAATTTCCACCATGCAGTGCCAAAATTTTGAGATTATGATAGCATACATCTCTACTGTAGGAGGTCTATTAGGTTAAATCAAGCTTGATCCACACTGTACACATGAGAATAAAATTTCGATTATATGAGGCTTTTAAATGAAATCAGTTTGACCCAATTGACAGTATCAAACCATTGCAAGGAAAAGGAGGGATCTACTGTCCAAACTCGACTAAAGCAGAATGGGCTTTTTCAAACTTCGTTGCTTGAAAAAGGAGTATTGAAATACTTTGTTGAATCCAATAATGAACATAATCTTCTCTAAATCAGGACCAATTGAGAGCTCATCATCCTTACATTTTTATCTAGTAACCGTAGGAAATAAGGAATGCAAAGTAGCAAAAGAATAATCAATAGTTCAAGTGTGTGCAACCAACATATCCAAGTCCAGAAAGCACACAGATTTGAAATAAGGAGTTCTTAGTTCTCGATAAAAATCAGAGAAGTCAGAAGCAAAAAATTTAACCTTAGTGAGCTTAGCATTGAGGAGGCCTTCAGTGTAAGCACCTTCAGCAGGGGAGCGATTCTCAATAGCAAAAATCCTATCCTTATACCAAAGAAGCAAAATAGTTTCACCGCCCTGAATAATCACGCGCCGCTCCCCTCTGGGCAGCGCCGACAACGGAACCACCGGCACCCAGTTACCAGAGGCGGAAGATTCCTCGGCCACCGAGATCTCGGAGGCTTTGCAGGAGATTTTCCGGGCAAGGGGCAGAGGAGAAGCGAAAAGGGAGCGGTGAAGGGCGGGTTTGAGAAGGGGCAGTGCGGCGGTGCAAGGAGCGGAGATGGGGTGGATCCGGCGGAATGTGGAGGCAAAATGGGAAGTGAAATTAGTGGAATTGAGGGCCATTGGAAGGTGGAAGTGGAAGAAAAATGGAGAGGGAGAGTGATGGTGAGAGAAGAAGCAGGGGAGGAGAGAGAGAGAGAGAAAATGGAGGATTTTCCATTGACGACCACATGAAATGGATAACAAAAGGGTCAATGAAAAAGGAGGGCCAGTAATGAGAAGAAAGGTGATTTGAATATCGATCAATATGTGCACCAAATTTTTATACGTTGTGTGATTGGTTTCGCATGGACCCTCAAGTTTTGTTGTTCATGCAACATCTTGAGTTCCACGTCTCCCTTAAAACTATCATATTTCCTCTTCTACACTTCTAAACTTTCCAACCTCAATTTCTTTTTATCAAGGTAGGGATTTTATACTTTATCTTGTTACAAAACGTCACACCAAAACAAAATTTGGAATGAATGAGTTTCGAAGTGAGTCTGAAGGACCCCTATGACAGAGTAGTATGAAATCTATTATATTAACATGTGGAATGAATGAGTTTCGAAGTGAAAAGAAAGTCTTTCCTCCGTCCCTCTGACTTGTTTATATTCATAGTAAGAACTTCTGCTCCGCTTCTTTGCTTCTTCATACTTCCAATTGTAGGAAAAAGAAAGAATTCTCCTTTCCATTTAAGAAGCGAGAAAAAGGGAAATGATCATTGATCATAGACCCACTCACACGCTTCTTACCAACTAGGTAACAATATGTAACGACATTAACTGTTTCTCTTAAATGTTTGGATCGACTGGTTAATAGTTGTTGAGTTAACATTGTATCGAAAGAGTAACGAAATAACGAAATTCTAACAACTATTTTTAAGAAGTCTTTTTTTTTTATAGGATTAAATCTTTTAAACTATTTTTATTACTTGTGTAATTTAAAACATTTTTTCTATAAATTACACATTTTTCAACAATTGCCTTAATAATTAACCCTAAAACGTCATCTCCTTGCAATTATATCAAAGTTTAAAGTTTAAACCGCACTCACACAGCACCAACTCTTCATGACCTCCATCATCTCTTCCATAGCTCCAAATTACCAGACTATGATCCAAGAAAAAGAAGGGAAGATGGAAGAAGACAGGATTAGCCTCTTACCAAATGACATTCTCCATCAAATTCTCTCCTCTATGGATACTCAAACTCTCATCAAAACTACTTCACTCTTATCAAAAAGATGGTCAAATCTTTGGACTTCAATCCCAACTTTACTCTTCGACTTTCCCTCCTTCTCATGCCCTCATTTGAATCGTCAACGGGAAAGATGCTTCCGTCGTTTCATCAAACGGGTTTTGTCCCATCGCCGTATGCATCTTACTTCACTCTCTAAGGTCAACAAAATAACTATGTTTTTCGCCACCGAACCCATAGGTTGCCGTGCTAGGGGCGAAGAATTGACTGAGACACAAAGGTTCGCCAAGGAAGACCAACTAGTTTTCAAACTATTGTTTTATTTCGCTGCATTGAACAATGTCGAAGACCTCTCCATCGACGGCGGGGATTTGGATTTTTCGAATTGGTGTCGCCATTTTACGACATGTCGTTCCCTAAAGCTCTCAGGGTACTACGAGGGCATATGGGTTCCTCATAGTTTCGAATTCTTGAAGTCTCTTGAGATTGAAAATTTCTATACAGATTTCTTTTTCGATGAATTTGAAGACGGCATGTTACCCGATTATCCACTTCTTGAACGTTTGATTCTACGAGGCTCTTGTTTCGAACATCTAGACATCTGTGCTCCAAAACTTGAGTACTTGGAATTGGGAATTCTATCTTGTCGTGAATATAGATGCGGCATAGAGATCTCTTTGTGTACTCCTAATCTGAGATTTGTCAAATTAGATAATATTGTGCCTTGTTTGGACTCTACTGATGATTTTCTGTCTTTACAAAAAGTTGAATTTTCTCTGGATTATAAAATACCAATGCTTGACATGTATGAGATAGAGAATGAAATTGTAGAACATCTAAGAAGTGTGTTTTATCTACTTCAAAAGGCAAATTCAATAGTGATTAATACTGTTGCTGTGGAGGTATTATTCATATATACATGTGGTTTGATTATATATTCTTTTTGTTGTAACAATGTTCAACTTTTTGAACTTTTGTTTGGTTTCAGGATCTTTCGGAGTATGTTATTATTCCTTCTACACTGAAAGATGAAAGCTTCATGTTTGAAAAATTGAGGGAGTTGAGGGTTAGGGAGGGAGGCGTTTGTGAAAGTGATATTGAGAAGTCAAATGAAATCTTGAACAAATTGCTAAACAACAGCCCTTCTATGGAGACATGGTATGTTCAGGAGCATTTGGAATATGGATTTGTTAAAACACTACTTTATACTAGGATTTAAGACCATCGTTTTACTACTATCTTTTTAGGATTTTGGATGTTAGGTTTTGAATTCTTGGAGTTGCTTTGTTTGGTTTGAATTTTAGCTATGACCACACACTCCAATTGCTCAGTTCTGAAGAACAGTAACTGAGGTAGCTTTTTTTTCTTTTTTTGTATGTATATATTTGTTTAGAACGAGAAGTTTGTTTTGGTCTGTCTTTGAAAATAGAAAGAAGTTTGTATTGGCCTATCATATCATCTCTTCAACTCTTGATTAAACAATTTGAATGATCCTTTCGTGACGTCAAATTTGCGTGAAATTATCAAAATTCTCTCATAAATCACTATTTTCCTTTTTTGCACTCACTTGGTCGTGCTCTCTCTTCCTTTTCTGGCTCGTGAATCACTATTCTCTCTATCTCTCACTCTTCGGTTTCTTACTCGTAAATCACTTTTCTTTCTCTACATCTCTAGCTCTTTGGGTCTCACTCTCGCCCTCTCTTGTGAGAGCTTATTTAATATGTTGGGTCTCCCTAGAACAAAGAAGTTACATTCCACTTTTTAAGTGTTGTTACATATTTGTTTAAGTCCTTATTTCCCTAGTTCCCCGGTGCAAATGTAGGTTGGGATATTGTTTTAATGATCTCCACATTAAGACTTTAAGTAGCAAATGAAGTGAAGAGATCAATTTAAAACGATAATATAAATCTTAAAATAACATAAATTATGTGGATGACCATGAAAATACGTCTTTTAGGGTATCCACCAATAAGAGGTTTTTAGGGAAATTTAGCTTATAATAACGAGCATAAACGCAAACTACTTCGAGAATGAACTCATAACTACATAAAGAATAAAGAATGTAGAATGAACTGTATGGATGCCAAAATAGGAGAGTTGGGTTTGGAGTTGGATGCCAAAGTGGTGTGGGTGTTCATGGAGTGATTGTCACAATGGTGGCCAAAGATATAGTAATATTTAAAAAAATTGTAAATATAACAAAATTATTGATGATAGATCAATATTTGTAACATGGTCTATCGACGATAGATTTTTGTCATGGATAGAATTTGACAAATTTTGTTATATTTACAATTTTTAATATATACTTAATTATTGTGAATGTAATTGCTAAATTTGCAACTATCTCTTATAAAATTATTATCAAAATATTAAATGCTTTACTACTAACCCTCTTTTTTTTTATTATTTTTTGTTATTAAATGTAAATTAGAATATTTGTATTAATATAATAATTTAATAATTTTTTATAATTTCTTTTAAAAAATTTAGTGTCTCACTTCCGAATGACTTTAGGTTTATGTTTGTCTTGGTCTCTCTTGATTCTCGGTTGTTGGTCTTTTGGTTGCACAGATGACTCCATAGACGCTTTATAGTGCAAATAATCGTTATACTCTTTACGATCACGTTCATGTCCATGTATGTATGAAAATGATTGATTGATCCCTAAACAATAATAGATTTTAATTCAAAGTCTATCGATTAGTCGATCCTTGAACCACAATATCTCATACAAAAGGTTAGTGTCACCATCATTGAACTAGTCTCACTTTCTGTTTATGTCATATGAGACACTACTTTCATGTGATTGTCAACTTCATTCAACTCAAGCACATCCTCTTTAAATTAGTGCAAAAATAATAGGTCCATACATATATAATATATATTGTTCATGCACTATTCATTATCAATTGCATATATTAAGAACACGTTGTGAATCATCCACAATAATACAAAGTCATCTATGAAAATATTTAAAATAAATTTATATTAAAAATAATTAGATAATATTTAAACGCTTAGTAAATGACTCACAATACCGATGAATGTTTTATTACGTCCGCCTATAATTGCTAAAAGGCTCCATGACAACAAATCTCCTACAATTTAACTATAGTATTATTAAGTATCAAATTTAAATAATAACAAAATCACCCTGAACAAAAACTTATGAAAGATTTACTCAAATACCAAATAATGCAAATATCATAACATTAAACCAGCAAATTAAATATTAAATCTACTCTACTATTTGTAGAAAGTTAAACAATCAAAAAGCAACATTTAAACTTATAATATGATTGATTTAACAAATGCATATTAGAAAATATACATTCAGTTAGGAAAACTTACAAATGTAACAACTATACTGTTTTTCTCTTCAAAGTGATCTCTAATTCTTTTGTTTGTTGATAATCCACAACCACAAAACTACACGAAATAGAGTGAGAACATGATCTATATCTTTCTTCTACTTAGTTGGACGAGAATATGTTCTTGCTAATCTGTATCTTTTTTACTAACAGTCACAAAATCTAGAAATAAAGTAAAGGAAAGCACAAAGAAATGAGGCATTTTGAAGATGAGGAAAGACAGTCATGAGTTGATGATAGTGTGGGGAGAAGGAAGTGGGGAATTTGTGAAGGAGAAGATGGGCGAGTCTTCAGGACTCGACCCTCTTTCAATTTTGCAGGTGGCGTGGGAATCTTGATGACCAGCAGCACAGTGAGGCGTTGCAGGTGGCTGTTCATGACTTCTTCCATCAACCTCATCAACTTCCTAATATCAAGAACTTTTCAAATTTAAAACTGTGTACACACCCCATTTCTTCCATAACCCCATCTCCTCCTTAACCCCAAGTTACCAAAACAGAGAAGCCAAGGATAATGGAAGAAGACAGGATTAGCTTCTTACCAAAAACCATTCTCTATTACATTGTTTCCTTCATTGATACCCCAAGTGCTCATCAAAGCCACTCCTTTTTCTTTTTATCAAAAAGGTGGACAATTCTTTGGACTTCAATCCCATCTTTACTCTGACTTCCCCTCTTTCTCATGTCGTCATTCAGATCAACGTGAAAAATGCTTCCGCCGTTTCATCAAACGGGTTTTATCTTGTCGCCTTAACCATTTCGTCCATAAACGGGTTGTATTGCCACGCATACAAGAAAGAAGGTAGACTAGAGAATGACAACCATCTATGTGGGAACTTGATACATACAAACTTACTTAGACCTAGGCATGCTAACATTTTCCACCTTTATGTGAAGTCAATGATTTTATAATGGTACACTTTGAATTTGAAATTGTGTTAAATGAAGATGGTCCATTGGTTCTGTGACCCTGTAAAGTTGAATTCATGAAGTTCCTTGGTCGTTTGGGTTTTGTTTAGCTCGAGGCAGGGTTTGTGGCATTATGACTGAGGAGGTACTCCATTTTGGGATGAGGGCAGGATTTTGTAGTAGGTTTGTTTATTTGTTTAGTGTGTATAATGCCTTGAGAAAAATGGTGGATTATTAGGGAGGTTGAGAGATCATGAGAAAAAGGTTTGAGGTTCTGGTTGCTAGTTTTAATGCATCCATATGGGCGTTTGTAACCTAACACTTCTGTAATTATGAGCTTGATTTGATCTTTTGCAATTATTTTGTGGGTGGATTCCTTTTTTTTTGTATGTTCCAGTATACTTTTATCTCTCCATGAAAGTGCAGTCTCTCACCAAAGATAAAACAAAACAAAATTTGGGTTGTTGGTTGTGTGAATTGTACTAGGAAACCTTTTTAAACTTTGATTGGAAAGAAACTAATGACTTGGAAACTTGAACTATAATGAACTCTGCTGGTTGGAATTGTCTATTGGGCGCCTCTTGAAATTCTAACCTCTAAAATCCCACCTTCAGTACCGTAAGCGCAAAGTATTTTATTTGCCATATACTTCTAGTTGGACAGTTTTTGAAACCATTTATGATTTATTCCACATTTTTGTTGTGGTTCTAGGTGTTGCATTAGTTATTTGTCAAGCAGATCCAGTGCTTAATGATGGTCAGTCTGGAAACGATGATGATGATGGATCGAGACAATCTGTACTTGAAAGTGTATGCCAAAAGATAATCGAGAAAGTGATGAGAGATCATGAAGACGAGAAATTGTGTGCATGCGCATTCCTGTTTCTATCAAACGTTTTGTTATATTAGAATGGTTATGTGATGTATTGACGTTCAGAAGTTTTGGAAGTTAAATGATTTTGGTATTTAGGCAATTGCACCTACCAAACATGAGAATTCAATGAAAAATAGTTGTGTATTGTCATTTGAATTGTAATAATGCCATCTTATCATCATTTCCCATGCATTTGAATTGTAACAATGACTTCCAAATAACTAAATATGGGAACTTTAAACCCTTTCATTTACCTCTTGGCATATCCTCTGTATTTTTAATAATTTTTGTACAATGTGTTCATAAACCACTTCTTAGTTCTGATCATTTCAATGTCGAAAAGAAATGATCTGGTTTATTTGGACAGAATCAGCCCTCTTCTTCATGAAATTTTATCCTTTTTAGACACAAAACAAGTTGTTCAAACTTGTGTTCTATGAAAGAGGTGGAGAACCCTGTGGACTCACATTCCCACACTCGACTTTGATTTCAACTCCTTCCATAATAAATATTTTACATCAAAGGTGTTTTTCACGAACTTCCCAACACTTCATGAATCAGATTAATAATGTTAACAAAGGTTGGAAACATATTTATTGCAAGTTGAAAGACGAGTAGCAGATAGATATAACAAAACTAAGTTAATTAAAAGGCATTGGTTTAAACCACGGCTTCTCGTTTCCACTGCTATGTTTTCCCAAGCCCAATTTGTAGTAATTAATGAATTCACATATTCCAAAATTGCAAAACCAAAAACACTGTTTCAACATCTCTATATAACAATGCCCTGTTCACAAAACTTTTCCAACAATATTTCTGATATCATCATGTCAATATACCAACACGATGATGTGGACAGAATCAGCTGTTTACCAGATTGTATTCTTCATGACATTCTATCCTTTTTAGAGAAAAAACAAGTTGTTCAAACTTGTGTTCTCTCAAAGCAATGGAAAATCGCCACGCTCGTTCTTGGATGTATCAACATCCTTTAACCGTTTCATGTTGAGAGCTTTAACACAACATGGTGGTGAATTTATTCAAAAATTGATTTACTCGTATTTGGAATTTGGTGAAGAGAGTTTCTTGACAAAAGCCTTACCTTATACCCCATTCCACAAGGCTCAACAGCTTTACATTACCACTGACTATGCATTTGAATCAATGTGGTCATGTTTATCAGCTTGTAAATTGCTAACTGTGTTGAACGGTAAATGTTTCGTTGGATCTCACTTGGAATCCATGGTGTTACCTTCTTTGAGAATGTTTGTTTTGGATATTTGTGATGACTATTCTGACTACTACGATTATCAGGTGGCCAATGATCAGGACGTCTATGGCATACTGTTGAATGGAAATAGAAAGACGTTATTATCAGGTTGTCCAAACTTGGAATACTGAATTTTTTTAATTGGCGGAGAAATGCATATTTTTTTGCTCCATAATAGATTATCTACAACTTGTGTGCACAAAATCTTAGGAGTGTAAAGTTTAAGAATGGTTTACATTGTTGGAAGTCTTCTTTTGAGTTTGTGTGTGAAAATAATGCAACCTCCTTCACTCTAACTCCCAATGCAGCACATAAGGTATCTTATCTCTATTATATATCTATCTTGAATTACTTGTTTTATTTCGTTAGAATTTTCTAACTTCACATTTGTATTTTATTCTCTGTTTCTAAAGGTTGACTTCAAAACCACTTGTTCAAAAGAATGTTGTTTTCGCAATATGGAATTCAAAACATATTGGAGCAAAGAGTTGATACAGCTGCATGTTTCTCGAGAAACATACGACAATTTCTTAGACTGCTCTAAGTTACAAACCTATGGCATCGTCAGCTGAATTTTTAGCACAAAGTATAGTATCTAATTCTTGGCTGTATTAGCCAAGTAGTGAATGTTATTTTCTACATGCTGGTTTATTAGTTGAAAAAAAAGCCCTTGTTCTATCATTTTGTTGACTCATCCCAATGGTGAAAAGTTTGATGCAAAGAGTCATCTAGAATCCAAAGAAACATCGTTTAATTAAGCATTTTATCTCCCAAGTCTTATCTAGACATCATAGCAAATCTATTACAAAATTGTGTTACTCTTTCTCCAGCCGTAATGAAGAGGGTTTTGTAACCAAATTCTTATGCTATGAGCAATGCCAAGGGGCTCAACATCTTAACATTGGTACCTATACTATGCTGATGAATCCATGTGGTCATCTTTATTGGATTTCAAATTGCTTACTGTAATACTGAAGATTAGATACCAGTTTGTAGCTAACGTAGAATCTTTGGTGTTACCTTGTTTTTTTTTAGTATTTTAGAGATTAAAACGGTTTTCTTTGAGTTCGGGTTCTGGATTGATGACATCGTGCTCAACACCATCCCTATTAATTGTCCAAGCACATCAAATTAATTTGGGATGTTTAGTTTTGTTTGACTGCATTTTTATATGATGATGATTGTATTTGTGTTCTAAAACTCGAGAATTTGGAGCCAATTTCTTTATTATGTTCAAGTTGAGTTGTGTATACCAAATCTCTAAAGAGTCAAGTTTGGCACGTTGTTATACTATGTGAACTCAAGTCTTGTTTTGACCTTCTGAACATACAAAGTGAGTAGCATTTTCTTATGGTTGTGACCTTGAGAGGGAATTATGCAATAAAGAGTGGTGAAAAGATATAGTTGTGAGCTGCTTCAATTAAAGTTTTTCATAACTAAAGTCTCTTATTCTGCCTACATATATTTTCTTGTTTATCTTGTATAGTTTTCTAACTCAACTCATCTTTTTTAATCTCTGCTTCGTTACAAGGCCATCTTCAAATGGGCTGCTGCTTCAAGTGGATTGTCATTTCAAAATTTGAGGCATTTGAAGAAGTTCCAAGTATAATGGACTTATAAGTAAGTAGTATTGTATCATTAAAAATCCTAATTATGACTAATCATTACTATTACAAAATGTCTTGCACTGTGCTAGATAACGTTAGTAACTGGTGATCACTATATTTATCATCTTACTATAAAAAAAAGTGATTTGTTGGTTTGTAGATGGTTTTAGAACACATGAGATGCCGTCATTAAGAAATAGGAACTTTGAAAAGAAAGTTGAAACGTAATAGGACTACTAATAATCTGAATGATGTTAAAATGAGAGAGAAATCGAGGACAAAACGAAAATGAGATCGTGAAACGTGATGAAAACAATAAAAAGATCAGAATCGATAAAATGAAAGAGTTTAATATTAGCTCAATCCAAAGCTGTGATTTGAATTACATTCCATCAAACTGTGATAGTGAAGGAGTAAACACACACAAAACAGACACATGCGTAGCCGATCCAATCCAACAATCTTCACACACACTCACACACACATAATGAAACAAAGAGAGGAGAATCCCTGCATTAGTTCCTTTGCCATATATTATAAACCCATAGTCCAAAGTAATTAAATACTAAAACAAAAACAACATAAGCCTAAGTAGAAAATCATAAAAAATCCCACCAAAAGAAAGCGTAAAGTTAAAGGGCATTATCCTCCATGCATGGCAAGCCATTCGACAACGACGTCTCAACAAAAGGAAGACGAAGCATCCCATGCAACAATGTTTCTATATATATATACATATATCCTCATTAATTATCCTGAAAAATCATATGAACACAGTGTAACGATTTTAAGACCAGAATTGAATTGAGCTAGATGCCCTTAATTTCATATATAACAAAAAGAAAAGAAGATACATGATTTTATAACCTCATTGATCAAGAACAACAATGGTCTCCAATTTTGGGGCTTTTAGTAAATGCTTCAATAGTAAGTCAGACTCGTTTGTTTTCAACCTCAAATGTCTCATATTGTGAAAAGATAGTTCATTATAGGACGAAATGACCTTGTAAAACAAACAAGTTCAAAGTTAACTAAGAAAGATGGTGATGAGATGATATTAATCACTAAAACAGATCGACCCAATCAATGGAAATAGAACCCATAGACCACATTATTAAATCAAATGGGGTGAAGTAAACTTAATGTATTATATCATCTAAGAAATAATATAATAAATATAAAAAGAAGACAGTTCGATCAAGATGTACCTGTGTTGCCTTCGAAGGTAATGTGAATGACCTTGCATTATGCAACAGTCAGTAAATCTATGAATTTTGATTTTAACTCTTGTGTTTGTGAGCCATCGGTTGTAAAAACAGAATCTTCAAGTTGTATATCTACTTTGTGTATGCACGAAAATTCTGAATCAGACTGGAGAATAGGCAACATATTGACAAAATTGACAGTTTTGAGAGTGGGTGTAAGCAATTCAACCTGGGGAAAAGTTAATTCCATGTCATGAGAAGCACATAGTTTAAAGATCTCAAGTCTAGGAGCAGAAATAGTAGCAGTCTCAAAAAGATAGTCAACCAAAACCAAAGATTCCAAATTTGGACATCCAGAAAACATTGTAATTCCATTGTAATTTGCTCTCTCATCTCGTGCAGACCAATCACATTGGATCTCTAATATTTTCAAGGATGGTCAGGCCAAGACTCCCCAATCATCCACAAACCCACATACCATCTTCAATTCAATGAGTGATGAACACATGGGAAAACAGTAATCCCACTCATAAATACAAATATTGTAAGTATTTATGCAAAGTTGTTGGACTTTGTGGGATCCAGCATAGCATATCAGCAGTTCAACTAAAACACATTCATCTCCGTTTGGAGAGGAAGTGTAGGTGAGCTTATGAATGTTAGTGGCGCAGTGTATTGATAAAACTCGAAAGATGAAGAACTTGAAGGATCTTCGTTTGGATTCCTCGTCGTCATATTTGAATAATGAGGAGGAGGAGAAAGAGTTGTAATCAAAGTTGAGAGTGGGGATTAGAGTCCAAAGGGTTTTCCATCGTTTAGAGAGAAGACAAGTTTGGACAACGAATTTTGTGTTCAAGGTGGATAGAATGTGATGAAGAAGAGTGTCTGGAAGAAGGCTAATTCTGTTGTCATTCATTCTTCTTCAATTCTTCACGTTAGTATTGGTGATTGACCATTGGAGATGGTGGGTGGTTAGATCGTCGTGTAAGGTTAAAAACCGCTTCGAATATCAACGAAATGGGCGGCGTTGTAAACAACTTTGGATTTCTATGGTATTCTCCTATTTGCATAACATCTTTGAATTTTTTTTGTTAAAACATGAAAAATGAAAATGAATCACAAACTAAACATCTGGAGCCATAGTTTCTTAAAATATATGAATTCTAAAGTAAGAGCTAAGTATCTATAAATATATAATATATACCATATGAGCCATTACTTTTCCATAACTATATGCACCTCAAATTTATGCTCGATATGCATATATAACTAACCTTGTATTAATTTCTTTACTTGACTTAGTGTATTACATTACTTTGTATGTGAACAGTAACGTTGATTATACCATTATTTTATATTCATTTTTAATAAAGTACTAGAGGTAGAGGTTGGATTCAGTAGATGATCTTGGCATCTCAACTAGGTTTACACACTCTTAATACCTTCATCATATCCTAAATTATCCAAAATAGTTGTATTCATACAAAGATAATACATATAAAGAAGCATGCATGAGGCTCAAAGTTTAATTCAAAATGGAGAGGCTAGTGGTCTGGTCGAACAATCATCCAATCAAAGATACATAAAAGAAGAAGCATCATTATTACAAAAGAGATCTGATCTAGAACAACTACAGCACACAACAGAGATGTAAAATATCCTCCCAGAGGTGTCTAGCAGTTTTAGTCTAATATATCTTTGAACGTCCTATATTGATTATATATTGTTGTTACTTGGGTTTCATTTTTCTTCTTCTTTGTTTTGCTTCAAAATATTGTTGTTTTATATTGCATACATAGATAAGGTGAATTTTACTAACCCATTTTGAAAAGCACGAATGGAATCTGATCAAGTTTTAAGGAGTATGTTTTTTACCTCAAGATTACATCCTTACACACACACACAAACACCAATTAAGGAAATGATGATCACAACGAAATATTGTGTCTGTTTTGTGCATCCGCATCCATGGATGGAGATCTAGAATTAGTAATATATTCAAACTCTAATAGTTGTGAAAAAGTAAACAAAGCAAAACTGGATACATCATGCATTCAATCCAACTACGTACAATGGAACAAAGAGAGAGGAGAAACCTTTGGTTAGTTCTTAAAGGCCATAGTTCAACATATATATTAAAATAAACATAACCCTAAATAAAGCCTAAAATGTTTAAAAGGAAACCTCCATTTGGTAACGTCAATAAAAAGAATCCCATACAGTTCTATCCTTGTTTTCCTGAAAAACTCATGTGTAACGTAACATTAAGATACAGTTTAAATTGCAAAGTTGAACACAACTTAAATAAGTAACATACAAGTGAGTAAATTAATAACCACAAGTTTTGTAATCAGCAACTATGATTCCAACATAGTTCAAAATTCTCAAGTTTAGGAGTACGAATGATAGTACCCTCAAAAGAAAAGTTAACCAAAACCAAAGATTCCAAATTTGGACACCCACCAAACAGGATAGTTCCATTGAAAATTGCCATGTTTTTATCACAATCCAACGGCAACAAAGACATTCAATCTCTAAAAATTTTAATGATGGTAGAGACAAGCTTTCCCAATCATTCACAAACCCACATACCATCTTCAATTCAACGAGTGATGAACACGCGGAAAATGAGTACATCGAATCAAAAAGATCAATATAGCGAGTCTTGATGCAAAGTTATTGAACATTGTGACATCCAGCATAACATATCAGCAATTCTACTAAAACCAATTCATCTTTGTCTCCGGAGGAAGTGTAGGTGAGTTTTTGAATGTTTTTGCAACAGTGTTTTGATAAAACTAGAATGATGAAGGATTTGAAGGATTTGAAGGATCTTTGTTTGGTTTCCAGGTCTTCAATATCTACTTCCCATGCTAACAATGAGTAGGAGTTGTAATGAAAGTTTAGTGTGGGGATATGAGTCCAAAGGGTTTTCCACCGTTTAGAGAGAACACAAGTTTGGACAATAATTTTTGCGTCAAGGGTGGAGAGAATGTCATGAAGAAGAAAACCTGGGAGAGAAGGCTGATTCTGTCTTCCATCTTCTTGGTTGACATTTGCCTAATTGCTAAAGAAATGAAAAGACATATGAAATTGAAAACAAATAGGAGCAACAAGTTGATAGCAAGACTTGGCCAGTTGATGCATTGGCCTATTCAATAAAGCTTCCCAATTTAGAAAGGTTGGCTAATTAATTAATTACCATATTGTATTTCCAATCAGTTAAATAGCAAAATAATTTTGGAGCCCGCTTGGTAATATTTTGGTTTTTGTTTCTAAAAAATTAAGTCTCTTTATAGCTCCATTCTAATGAGATACAAATGAAAATGTGTACTTTAATTTGTAATTAAAGCTAATAGGTGATAGTACATATTGATCCGCTAATAAGATTGATTCATAAGATTAGTCGATATTCACGTAATTATATGCTAGCCTAGGCATTCACATTTGTGAATTAAAGAAAGAAAAAGTACAAACAAACACGCAAAAGGGACAAATGTGAATATATATCCAAATTCCATATTCCCATGCAACGTATTGTAATTAATGGAATTATATTCACACAGTTACATAATGGAACTCATATAAAGAGCCATAGTTCAAAAGAAACATGAAAACAAACATAACCCTAATTCCTAATAATTAAAAGAATGCATAAAATCAAAGGGCAGTACATATCCTCCATGGCCAAGCCAGCCATGCAACGTCTCAATAAAAAGAATCATCCCATGCAACGTATACAATATATATCCTCGTTAACTATCCTGCAATATATAATCATGTGATGAGTAATTGATGTAATAACCATATATAACACACATAATTTGAATACTTAATTGATCCTTACCTCTTTGACAAAACGAAAGTTCTCTAAATTGGGGGCTTTAAGTAATTGCTCTAATAGTAACCCAGTCTCCTTGGTTCTCAACCTCAAATGCTTCATATTATGAAAACATAATGCATCAAAATTATCCAACGACATCACCTTGTAAACAAACAAATTCAAATTAGATAAGAAAATGTCGACTCATATACAATGAGTGAAAGCAAAGTTAATATTATTATAGAACATATAGTACGTACCTGCATTGTGAGCTTTAAAGGCAGTGTGAATGACCTTGCCATATGAAACACACTAAGCAACTCTCTAAACTTTGATTTTCGTGAGTTTCGGTCATCCCTTTCAAATCTAGAGACAAGTTGTATATCTACTTTATCTATGCGAGAAAATTCATAATCAGACTTGACAGTAGGCAACACATTGACGAAACTGATATTTTCTAGGGTTGGTGTAAGCAATTGAACTTCGGAAAAAGTTGGATCATTGTCGGGAGAAGCACATAGTTTCAAATTCTTAAGTTTAGGAGCAGAAATAGTTGCAGTCTGGAAAAGATGAACAAAGAAAACCAAAGATTCCAAATTTGGGCAACCAGGAAACATTGTAATTTCTTTGTGATTTGCCCTCTTATCAGGTCGTTCCAACCAAAGAGATTCAATCTCTAATATTTTCAGTGAGGGTAAAGCCAAAACATCCAAATTATCCGCAAACACACATACCAATTTCAGATGAACGAGTGATGAACATGTGTTCACGTTAATACAAAAATCCCAAAAATGGGATTCAATAACATTGAAAGTATTGAGGAAAAGTTGTTGAACACTGTGGGATCTAGCATAGCTTATCAAAAAGTCAGCTAAAATGGTCAAATCATAACGGTTTTTGGAAGAAGTGTAGGCTAGTTTTCGAATGCTTTTGGTACGGAGTTTCGATAAAACTCGAATGATGAAGTTTTTGAAGGATGTTTGTTTGGATATATCATCTTCTTCGGTTTTGAAGATCGAAAATGAGTAAGAACTATTGTAATCAAAGTTGAGAGTGGGGATTTCAGTCCAAAGGGTTTTCCATCGTTTAGATAGAACACAAGTTTGGACTACGGATTTTGTGTTTAGAAAAGAGAGGATTTCATGAAGAAGGCAATCTGGGAGAAGGCTGATTCTGTCTTCTTCAGTTTGTGTACTTTTCCTGATCGTCATCTTCTTCTTGAGGTTACGTAGGACACTCTTAATTATATATAATGTGGAGATTTGTATTAGGGTTTCCAAACTAATACGATGAAAATATTAAGGTAAATAATTGAAATGAAATTGGGGAAAATGGGTATTTCACCTAAGAGCGGTTCTTTTTCTCTTTCCTCTTTTATTTTCTTTTATTTTTTTTCACTATTATTGCTTAATAATTATATATAAATATATATATATATATAATAATAATAATAATAGAGTTTATGTCACTCCATTTTTTAAATTGTAAAAGTAGTAAATTTAAAAGTCAATAACACTGTGATTACCGTATGATAGTCCTATGATTAACGTTTGATTGTCGTTTGATATCACCAATTTTACCACATTCTTAATATGCAAAAGAAAAGTATGTGTCATGAGTTGTTTTTTTTTTCTAAATATTTTTATCATTTGATGCAATTTTCTTAATAATATTAGGGTTGCTATTTCAATTCTCTTTTGTCAACTCACTTAAAAGTTACTTTTTTTTTTATTGTGTGTTCTCTTCGACTGAATTTGTGATAATAATAAAGTAAAACGAGAGACTCTCGTTGTAATAAGGCCAAAAATACAACCATTTTTTTTAAGTAGTTTTAAATATATCATTTTCCCGAGTTTTATTTCAAAACTGTCCCATTGCATCGTAGGTATCTATCTATCTTAAACTCTACTTGTTTTTTTCTAAGCATTTTCAAACTCTAATTTGTAATTGAATGTCTCTGTTATGAAGGTTATGTATTTTTAGAAGTTGTTCTTCAAATGGATATTATCGTTTTCACAATTAGAGACATTTGGAATTCAAAACAAATTGGACAAAGCTAAGGAGATGATGGAGCTAAGCAGCAGCATGCCACACTTACTTCAAACACATTTTCCAAATTCATCCTTTAGTACTAAGTAGTCTCATATGATCGAGTTAACATGATACTTCCCTTTGGAGGACACTCCTTTCCTCTTTGTTTCTCTTTATTTAACTAAACATATGGTGTTGATCTGTTAAGCTCTTCATCTTTCTCTTTCCATGTGGATTATTTATGTTAGAATAATATAACCACACTAACTAAAAGATTAATCGATACATAAAAAAGTATAGCTTATGAATGTTGCAATCTTTTATCGATATTTAAAGGATAGCTTAAACAGACAGATGACACATTCAATTAACTGAGGAAAGAGAATCAAAACAAATATATACATGTTAATGATAAAAAAATTCTAACAATGATATTTCTGTCATGAAACTTATCAACTGATGCTATCTTTGATATGAGACAAATACATTAGCAGAATTACAAATACAGAACCACAGTTGTTAGGGCTTGAAAATTAAGAAAAAAACAAAAAGAATTACAAGCCAAAAATAAAAATAACATCTCCTATGATTATAACCCAACTCAAAATGGTTACAACGCAACACATCTACACATCTACGGAAACCGAAGAGCTTGAATTTCAATCAACCCTTGAAGTTGATTTTAAGGGATACTTCAAAAATGAGGAGATGGTGACCTACAAATAAGGTGAGAGAGTCCTAAGTAAAATTTATGGGGAAACACCAAGAGCACAGCATGTAAACCCCACCCCAACAAGTCCATGATCCATTTAAGAGGAATGTGGAATTACTACGGTAATAAACAGAAACGGTGTCGTCATTGTTTCTTGGTTTGCTCGACTTTGGTTTGCTCGACGGTAAAGTTTTCTTCCATTTGCCGTTTCCAGAAGTAGTTTGATGCTTCTATCCACCGTGGATGGACCAGAAACTTCTTCTCCTTCAAAGCCCAACGTGACTTTTCTGTTCCAGCATCTGTCGCGACCACATGTGTCACGGATTGGTCGAGTTCGGTTGAGCAAGTGCCTCCTAACTGCTCAACCATCTTCCAGAGTTGATGGTTCTCAGCCTGGAATTTGGTAGGAAAAACACGGCTGAAGACGACTTTGCATCCCTCAAGAACTTCAGCACGAACTGTCTTTAGTACCTATTTAGTTGAAGGCAATTTCAACATTAAGTCCATGCTAACAGTACCACCATGCCATTGAATTTCTATCTCACGCAAATTTTCAATTTTTATCTCTTAGTACTTTGATATATTAAAATTAAAATTAATTAACCTATTAGACATAAATAAACTTTTCTAATAAATCATCCAACTTAGAAAAATTATTTTAAATGATAAAACTTCAAAAAAAATATTTAGAAATATAACAAAATATCACAAACTATCTACCATATACTATATTAGACCAACTAGAATAGACCAAGATAAACTACTATTAGATGCATCTATCCTTTTTTGACGATGAGATTATTCCTATATTTTAACGTATTAACCGTCCACTCATTGTAGATAGATTATTATATTCCTATATTTTATAAATACTTTGTAGATATTTTATTCATTTTGCTACATTTGAAAATAACCCTACAAATTAATTAATGTTTATATCATGGACAATTACATGATGAAAATAAAAATGTAGGAATCAACTAGAAATGATAGTCATCACAAAAAGTATTGTGGATTATCGAAAAGATAAAACTGTAGGAATCAACTAGTAAGGATAGTCATCACAAGAACTCAAGAAGCATTATAAATTGTCGAAAAGATAAAAATGTAGGAATCAACTGGAAATGATAGATCACAAGAAGCATTAGATATCGAACTTTAAGTTGGCAACAAACTTTTACCTGTCTCACATCTCTATCAACCAAATCACCCGAGACTTCCTACAAAAGAAATCCTAACGATGAGATTGAGGTTAAAAAATGGAAAAACAAGAGTGTAACAATAGAGAGGGAGAGGGAAATACATTAAAGAACATATGATGGACTTGTTTCAGAACTTTCAGGATGGTTGTCAGTGCCCCATCAGTTTCGCTCTCATCATTCTTCAACTCAGATAGAGATTTACAGTTGAAGCCAAATTGACGACAACTTGAAGCAAAAAAGTGATATCTCTCCATCAATATCAAGTTTTCTTTATGTTTTGTCCATGCCTATTGTAAGAATTGATCGTGTTTAGCTCCACATGTGTATAAAGAATAGGTAGTTCAGCAGCCCAAAAATGACAAAATCAATGTTCAAAGACGCAGACAAAAATAACTAAAACTGAATCACAGAGAATATAAAACAAGGCTTATGGGATGTTTTTCTTGAGGAATTAAGACACTAAGTATTCACAAGCAATCCCTTTGCAAGATTCCATTGTTTAACAAGAGGATCATGTTGCATTAACTAATCCTCAGATGTAAAGGAGGGGGTTCCTTAAAAAGTTTAAAAAACACAAAAAAAAAGAAAACAAAGAAAACAAAGAGAAACTAAAGATTATAGAAAACATCCCTAACCTAATCAGTAATGAACTAAAAGTATAATAAAATAAGTTTTGGATTTAGGGAACCAAACTGTAGAATTAAATTTAAGAATTTCAATCCTTCCTTTGCATAACATAATTTTCTTAATCTTCTTATCCATCAAACGTATTTAACCTTCCACTCAAGTATGGAAGAAAACAATTTTCCACTGAGTGAACTACGCAATTTATCAGCTTTTTCTTACTGCATGATGGAAATCTCACGTTACCATTTAATTACAATAACTAGGGTAGCAACAATAGATCAAGTATACAGAAGTATTCATCGAATTCTAGATGCACTTACATTTTCAGTATCATCGAGGATCAGAACAGCACTTTCCTTACCCAGCACCACATCAAGACCTTTCTGATGCTTTTGAGTGCCATCATCCCGAGAAATAACTTTGGAACTGAAGTACTCCTTCTTGGGGTCTAACAACTTTGCCATTTCAAAGGCATATCTTCGCTCCCCCATAGTGTATATATACATTTCAAACAACTTACTAGCTTCTTTCAAAAATGAATGGACAAATGGCCTCAACTTTGTCATTGTATGAACGGAGTTCAATAGGAAAAGGCTTCCTTTCGTGACATCTATTCAAAAATTTTACCACAGCATCAGAAACAAAACGTCAGAAATTTTCAGGAAGCTTAGATAATTAAGCTAAATTTTCAAGATTAATTACTTGACAATATATAAGAAGCCATACAAATTTTAAATTAAACACTGCTGAACTGTTAGTTAAGACCCAAGAAAGGGGGCAATTCAACTTCATGGTTCAACAGAGCGATGAAAAAAAATTTCAGATGCACAATCCAGAATTTATAAAAGGAAATCTATGTCAGAACCCTCATCCCAAAATGGCCCATTCAAACTCAAACTCTTGCATATCTCTCAAGGGGCATTCGGCAAGGGAGTAGGAGTTGAGAGTAGTGAAGCTAAAAAACTCAACTCTTTGCTTAGGTCCAAGGAGTTTGTAAGCCCCACAACTAAAAACATCAATTTAAAACTAAACTACCCCAGGCTTGAGAATTCCACCCCTCAAAGACATTTGTAAGTCAAGATGTGGAGATAGTTCCATACGCCATGCTTATAAAGTGCTTATACTGATTTATTCAAATTTCAGTTCTTATCAAACACAGCAGAAACTAATAGCAAAAAAAAAAAAAAAAAAACAAAAAATCTTTATTTTGAATTTACGCTATCTTTTTATTTTTCTAAAAAATATAAAATAAATTAGAGAATTTCTTATGGATAGCAAATAAACTGAAACAATTTACAAAATATAACAAAAAAATTTAATGGACTATAGAGAATTTGATAGCTTTTGCTATTTTGTAAATAGTTTCAATATTTTGCAATATTTGAAAATGCACCAATAGATTACAAAATAACATTCATTCATATAGTAAAAAGACACGGCAAAACCTAGGTATCTCACTTTTATTAGTAGAGCAAAAGAAATATCCCAACATTTTTATATGTTTCTTGATATTTGGAAAGTTTCAAAGTAATTCCAACGTTCTAAAAGACTAAATTACTAACAAAGAGCCCCTCCTCAATATACATACACAAAAAGAAAGTCCAAATTTGAATTAAGTTCACAAAACTATCGAACTCCATGTTTGCAACTTATCCAATCTGAATTTAAAGTATTTCATTTTAAATAAGAAAAGACTGTTTGTCGTAGCTGATCAAAGTGCAAATAATCTAAAGCAGCAAATACAAAAGCTTAGGATTAGGGGAATGTACTCATTTGTTGCCTGCATATAAAAGAAAAAAGAACACAGCAGACAAAAAACAGCAATGGTGAAAGCAAAAACACGATGAGAATGAAATAACAGTCAATAACATATCGAAGTTACTTAAGAAAGTAGAACTATGTACAGATGAGAGGACAATGTACCATCAAGAGAATCTGTTTGACTCCTCAAATACTCCTCTTCAACTGTCAAATACCGTAGCTCAGTTGAGTTTAATAGTGTGTGATCCAGATCAAGAACCAAGATAAGTTTTTTACGCTGCAACAACTCCTTCATTTCTTTGTTACGCATCCGGTTAATTTCATCATTATTAAGCCTCAGCTCCTACAAGTTTATCAGATGGTCCATATAATTATCCCATAGTTCAATATACCAGCAAATTACTAGTTATTGGTACTTCTCCCGGCATGCTAAGTTAAAATCCAAAGCTAATGTAGTGTCTATTTTGTCAACAGTGAACAAATATAACTGAAGGGAAATATATATATATATATATATTAACAAAACATCTCAAGCTACATGGAAATATTTTTTCACTTTTTCTTTTTTCTTTATTTTTTAAGAAACTGATAGCATATTAAGAAACAGAGGGCGCCTTCGTAGATGGAGATTATGTCTCATTTTTTACCACTAGGTTAACTCATGATCTCATTCATTCTAATTACTGATATGTCATTCTAACCACAGGTGCCCATTTTGTAAACTCCCATTCCTTCTACCACCCCCACTGCGACAAAACATTCTATAAATGGCAACAAAGAATAGAAGACAATCAAATATTCATATAAAGAAAACATACCTTATGTATATACCCAAATGTCACGCCTGATTCCTCATCCAACCTCTGCCCACATATGATACACATATTTCCAAATGAACCAGGATGACTGCATAATTGTTGCTTTGATAATACTTCTGCAACAATTTAATATTTTCAAAACAGAACAATTCAGCAATTAGAGAAAAACCAATGCAAAGATACAAGGAGTCAGATACTAGCTTTAACATGAAGGCTTTTATACTTCAATGCTAATAAGTTACGTTACACAAAACTGAATAGTTAATAGCTTACATTGGTAGGGGAAGAAAGGAACGGAAATAAAGGATATATGGCGAGCAGAAGACCGCTAGACTGAAATAGTTCAAGAAATCAGATGCCACAAAATCTCAGGTACATACCCATCTAGCTTCCCTATAATTATTAGTTTTCAAGGAAACTAAGAATGACTATTTTCATTTAGACCAAAGATCATTCATAAGTATCATATATAAGAGCAAGTCCCATACTATGTTCTTTATTTTTTATCCACTGGCGTTTGAAACATATAGGCAGAGAAATGTTATTTCACTTATGGTTGGACAGGGATGTAGTATGCTTCCTTCCCTTCTCTTTTGATTACATAGTTTCTAGGGAACATTTTCTTACTCAATAACACTAACAGGGAGGCGTTTATATATAGAGGGAGCCAATTTGATACGGTTCTTAAAGAAGTTCATATAATCCAAATAATAGATGCATAAAAAAGGATGGTAAACCTCCAACCAGATTCACATATAAGAAGAGTAGAGGAGGCAAAAACCGAAACACAATATGTAACAGAAGATTAGCAAGAGAAAAAAAGCTCTATGAATATGCAGAGTGAGTAGAAAAAAAAGGACAAACACAGCAAGAACATTGTATAGCTGTCAAAGAAGTAAGAAAGTCGTCCAGTATAGACTATTTAGTACAGCTCAAAGCAACAAATTGGCTACAGTGAAAGTAAAGGGTAGAGCAATATTATAAAATATGGACAACAAAAGGGATTAGTACAAACAGTTTAACTTACCTAAACTTTGCTCTTCAACTTCATGCATAATATCCTCCTCTGAGTTTTCCAGTTTCTCTACCTTACGACGCTTTATCCTAAAAATTGAACGAATTGAATAAAAAGTATTGATATATTAAATTGAGAAAACAAGGATGAACTACCACAATTTAGTTATATGGTTATAACTTATAACCAATCCTACAAACCCTTGCTATTATGTGTAGAAATCATAGTCGCCATTTGCCACAACTCAATGCTGTTATTCATGCAAAAGGAAAAATAATACAAATTACAAACATGGAAATAAAAAATGACTTATTGGATAGGCATCTTGTTTACAGTAGTCTTATACTTCTAATACAAAATAATAATCACTCATGGTATCCTACAAACTTATATGAACTAGACCATTTGAAATATCTATAAAAGAAAATGATTAGATGAAAGTGAAACTAAAAGACAAAAAAAAACTCATTACCTGTTAATTTAAATAATTATGACTGCTGTAAATGTTTAACTTTTTATATTATATTAGTCTTTGTGCTACTTTGCAGTTTGCTCTTATTCTTTTATTCAGCATGGAAATTTGGCTACTTTTCTTAAAAAATCATTTAAAAAGTATTAAACCACCAATTTATCCAAAAGCTTAAGTTAGTGGTTGAAGGAAAATTTAAATTTATATCACCAACACTCTCCCACTTGTGGGCTTGAAATATTTGAAAGACCCAACAAGTGGAAATTAATCAATTTTACCTCATTTGTGGGTTTTAAATATTTGAAAGGCCCAAGTGGAAACTAATTTTAATTGGGGAGAAAACGACAATGCAAAGGCTTAAACCTAGAACCTCCCTGGACCACCTGCTCTAATACTATATTAAACCACCCCAATTCACCCAAAAGCTTAAGTTGGTGGTTGAAGGCAAATTTAAATTTATATCACCAACAAAAAGAATAATCGATAGTTTGAGATTAGAAGCTTAGAATCTACAAATTGCAATAAACTATCACAAATAAGTGAGATGGGGAAATCTGGAGTGTTAAACCAATCATGAAATCCTGTTTCAACATGCATTTTCATGAGAAAACTTATTTCATATTTTTATCCACAAGAAAATTCAAAAGAGAGCCAGCAACTACAAAATACTTTCCATTTAATTCTAAATTACATAATAAAAACATTGATTTTTTTTAATGAGTACAACTTTCAAAGAGAAAAAATGAAAGAATACACCAGCATATAAAAGTCAAGCCCACAAAAAAGGAGATTCCCTTTACAAGAGATACCCATCTAGTACCTATATAACAATGACAAAAAAACTTTGGCATCCAAGCCACTGGAAAACATGAAAACAAGTAAGGGACCAAAACTCCCTAGGATCTCTCTCAACACCCCTAAACACCCGTAATTTGGTTTTCCCCACAATACCCATAAAACCACACACAAACTAGCAAGACAATCAAAACACCCTCTCCCCAAACGGAAATTGAGGAGGAACTCCTTGATAATACCCCTGACATGTCTACCACGAGGGCACATCAACCAAATGTCTAAAAAAAAGAGCCTCAGACTCCACTCACAAAGTCACGATGCCAGAGAATATGGTCGAACTCTTCCTCGTCTTCTGACAAAAAATACAACAAAAATGCCCAACCAACGAAGGCAACTTTCTAACAAGCCTGTCCAATATGCTAGCTCAGTCATGAAGAGCCTGCCAAGTAAAGAATCTTACCTTTCTAGGAACCTTAATCCTCCAAAGCACCAAAAAGACTGAAACGCCTAAAGGAGAAGGATCAACCAAACACTGAAAGAAAGATTTGCACGAGAACCCTTCCAAAGGATTAGGGCTTCAAACTCTAATTTCCTTCCTGATTCTAAAGGAGTGACTCTCAAGTGAACAAAGAAAGAGCTACCACTACCATCGTTTCACTATCGGAAAGAAAATGATGAAACCTGAAGGAAAGGGAACAAGAGCTCTCAGACTACACTAAAAAGTTGGCAAAAAAATTATTTTTGAGGGATGAAAAATAAAATAGCATAACGACATTGAATTAACAAAAAATTAGAACCCTAAACCACTGTGTTTATGCATTACTAGCTTCAAATAACAACAGAAGTTTATTGATCTTAAAAATTAACCGTACCTCACGCTTTCAGCATTATTGTCACCCTCGGTCTCTTCATCAGGTGATGAGTCAGACGAATGGGAATCAAGATCTACAGCAAGAAATGCAGCAAAATCGTCACTGCTTGATGAGTGAGCTGGAGAATTGGTTGCAAGGCTCATCTGAAAAATCCACAAAATAGAAAGGGAAAAAGTAAATGACCTTAGTGGATTTTAGCATTAATATGCAATCCCAAAATTAAAAACAATAGAGCCAAATTCAGAAGGGAAAAGATCTTGCAAAAAATATTATGCATGTAGTCTTATGAAACCTAGACGTGGAAAGAAAAATATAAAATAAATGCTGTGTACCGCAGATGGGCAAAGAATTCTACTACTCTAGGATTATATCAATTTCAACTCTTAAAAAAGCCGACTTCAATAAGAGGTCACGCTTCTTTATTTTTCTAATCATTTCCAAATAAATTCAGGTGTGACTTCAACTAATTTCACATACAAAACACCTACGGCTACAACATTTGGGGTTCAAAAATTCATAAAATATATAATATACTAAAATTTTTAGTATAACCTCAAAACAATCCAAAATTTTTAGTACCAAACTCTCATACCTAATTAATCTCAGGCTCAACATCAAGACAATTAAAAGAAACTAACACTCTAATCTTTGCTCGAAGCAACTAAACAACACTAGAAATTCAACACTAGTAACATTAAATAGGTCACCTGAAAGAACCAATGTGATCCAAACTTAATTTATGAGACAATCAATTTGATAAACCACTAAGGACAACTTATGTTCAAAATAACATTAACAACTCCACACTAAATTTCCAACCCCAAACTTAACAATAACAACCAGATAAATTTAGAGCAAGCTTACAACACGAACTAAACTATAAAAGGTAAATAAGCTAGGGTGAGCACAATAGACGCTTGCATGAAAACATATCATGTAAGATTTTCTAAAAACTATTTGGCAAAGCCAAAAACAATGTTTTAAACTAATGTCGCCTGGCACAAAAGTGTTCCAATAGTAATGTTACTTACCTCAAAGTTGAGCTGAATAACAAGCAATTTATCTTCTTGTTTTTGAGTAATCTTGGATCAAAGCCCCTAATAAAAACCATAATCATACATAAACTTTAAGGCCCAAGTCCAAAACCAAATTTGACTGTAAAAAACTCAAAAAAAAAAAAAAAAAATTACCCAATACGTGGCTTAATCCAAAACCACCTCACAACATCAGCAAAAAATTCCAACCTATTCATAAACCACAAATAAGAATTATAAACCCAGTTTACAACGATTATTCCTAATCCAAAAATGGTTCCAAAATCCCATACTAACCAAAAAATCAACCAATACGGTCCTTAACACCTGCTGGACAGCAAGCTAACGTCTTCCAAATCTTGAATCTAAAAATCCAACATTATGGAAAATCAAATTTAGGCCAAAATCTTAGTGGGTACTCAAAGAACATTAAAAAAAAAAAAAAAACCATAAAACATCAAATCTTACCCAAAACCAAGAATCCCGTAAAAAGAACGATGGCAGCGGCAGTGTTCGATGAAGAATCGGCGGAAATGCTCGACTGTGTCGGCGAGGACAGGTGGAACTCATAAAACAGAGAAGATGGATCGTTAGAGAGAGAGGGAGAAAACGGAAGAGAAAGAAAGCGGAAGATAGAAAGAGGCTGAGCGCTGTCAGAGCATGCGGCGGCGAGGTAGGCGATGGGAAGGCGACGTGAGCACTGGGCGGAGAGTAGTGGCCGGCGGAGTTCGTTGTTGCGTTAGAGAAGGTGTGAGGAGAGTTTGGGTAATGGTTGATTTTGGTTTCCGTTTTCGTTTCTCTTTACTTTCTTCTAAATATATAAACTTTGGGGCAAATCGCGGTAAATCCAAATCGTAGATACCATCATCATACTTTCAAAACCTTACTTCGTATGTATACCTAAATTCATATTTCATAACTTACCTTAACAAACTACAAACTTTGATTAACTACAAAACTCTATGATCAAAACACACACAAATCAACTTTACCAGCTATTATAACCAACTTAATACCCAAAAAGTCTTCATAAATCTATTCCTAGTTTTCTACATTTGTATATACCACATGATTTTAATTGTGTTAGTATGAAAGTAACTCGTTCAATTTCAACTGTTTTAATTAGGTTTTGGTATTAAAATATTTACAAAATACAGCAAACTATTAATGTTATAAACTATTATTTACGTCTATGTCTATTTGTATCACAATAACACAAATAGTGATCGACTAGTAGTTTATCACAAATAGATATAATATTTTGCTATATTTTTAAAAATTTGTTATTAAAAAAAAGTTACCTCAAACTTAAAAACTAAATATCACTAAACAGTTTCTTCCTCTTGAAGTCAGCTTCCAGCCATCCATTGCTTTACATTCACAATTTTTGCATAAGCTATAAGTAATACATGAGGTGTTCAGTAAGCAATGCAGACAAAAAACTGAAGATACCATTAGATCCAAAAATCTAGAGGCGGAATTACAATTACAAGAAGACGATGCAATTTCTATTTGTAATTCGAGACAAGAAAATCATGGTTATAGGCTACCACCAACTCCACTGCATAAACTAACCAAATCCATTAATGTTGAATGCAAAACTTCTAGAGATAAATGCCCCAAAAACTTCCTGTATTCAGGTACAACATCTGAAGTCTCAAAGTTAAGTTTCCTGTCTTCCATCAATCCGTCGTCCATTACCAACCACCATGAAAGACATCCTTGAGGATCTTCTGGGTCCACGTGGGCTACCAGCCGGAGTGTTTCACCTTGTTCAAGCTCAAATGACAGACTTAGGAAGTCACGGTTGGCCTTTATTCCCCAGATTAGAGCCTCCTCGTGAAGCCAAAGAATAATCTGGCTCGCAACCTGTTACGGAAACACAACACTACTTTTACTGCTACTTTCCAGTGATAAAGAAGCTCAAAAGCAAGGAAATCTACTTTGAACTCACCTGCAACAGAATTATAACAGGAAGATCGGCCAAGTCACAGCTGTATCTGTTCGTTGAATAAATATCCTTGGAATTTCCGTTGAACAAGCCAACAACATTAGGTGCACCTTCTCCTTCAATGGTAATGCAATCATCATTTACAACAACTTTAGTTAGAAACTGTGTTTTGGTTACATTATTCATTTGATAACCGTCTGATGTACGAGCCTTGATGCTATTAGGATGAAGTATGGACCAAGGAACTTCCATAAAAAACGTCCAAGATGATTTTCGAGAATTCCAAGTGGGATGAGATATCAATTGAAGAAATGGGACTTTCCAGACCTGAGAACCAACCAAAGTTAAACTTCCAAGATTAATATGCTGGTAACATCAAATGCATAAAGCATAATTCTTGTGAAGCAGTGTGCTTCCACTGGAAATTGATTAATTATCAAGTGTTAGGACTTTACCACATTTTCAAGCTCCATGAGAACATTGTTTGCGAACATTCTGTGAGCCAGCGACAAACAGAAATGACCAAGAAGTCCAGACCCATCATTAGAAACTTGACCAGATTGCCTGCTTAATGATGAAATGGGTCTATCATTTGATTTTACAAATACTAGCTCATGGAAAATTTGTTGCAGATATATCTCAAAAGTTATATGATTAGGATTCCGCAATTTCTTTTCAAGTGGATCACTTCTATCTGGTAATTCAATCCCATCAAGCGAATCAAAAGGCAAACTTGCATTTTCCAGAATCTCGGAATTTGCACCTTCAACAGTTTGGGAACTTTGACCAGATGGCACTAGAGAGATAAAGACCGAGGTACCCTGATCTATACTTAATTGTAAGTAATTTTCTCGTATGCCAGTCACGTTGATACCAACAGATGGATTGAATGCTTCCTGATTCACCAAATCAAACACCTGAAACCAGGAAAAAAAATGGGATATCATGTGATGGGGAACAAAAGTAGGAAGGACTTCAAATGAGCAAAGATCAAAGTATTAAAGAAACTACCTGCTCGCTGAAAATGGCATGGTGAACTTGACGGAGAAGTGAGTTTGTTTCCTTTATGTACTCATCGTCATTTGTAAACTCCTTTTCCCTGTTTACCGAAGACTGATTGGAAGGATTTGTAGACTCATTTTTATCACGTTCCAAAGGATTTTCCACATTACATCCACTGAGAAATCCAAAACGAAGGGAGTGGCATGAATTTGGAGGCAAATTAATTGCCAGCATTCCAGACGAATCATGATCAACACGAATAGTAGATGATGATGGTCGAAAGACGGATGAAGGATCACATGATGAATTGTCAAATAAATCAATGGTAAAGCCTTCATTTGCAGGAGCTGGAGCAGCAACTCGCTGCCTTTTAACCTTCCAGTTTTGCTGCAATCTGATATACATCATCAGAAAATACTGAAAATATATGAAATTGGAAAGCATTGAGAGCATCAAAAGGTTTCCGATTGCTTCAATATATATTGTACTATAATTCATTGATATATACTTGTATTTAACAATGGCATACAATTTTGAGCATAGATTCATAGCACGATGGTCGTTTGATAAATGAAGAGAATTGATTACCGAATTAAAGCACCATAAAATCTTGCTTCCCTTGCAACCTGTCGTTCCAAACCTTTAGCTGACTGCTTGAAATATTTACCAAGATGCTGTAGATGAAGGGGTAAATGATAAAATCAGGCACTTTTAAATTGATAGTACAAATAATAACATAAAATATGAATCGAATAATACTGGCAATTGATGTTTACAACATGGTCGTGCCAGCCCAATCAAAGTAAGGTAATCAAATAAGGAAATAAGGGCGTAAGTCAAGCTCAAGCATCACTTCTGAGAAGAAAAGAAGGATAAAAATAGTACTCGAAAGCATTGTAGTTTCGTTGCTACAGAAACTCCAAGATCTGCTAGAACTTCATTAGGTAATGGTTTTGGCCTTGTCATTCCAGCCACAGTTACTGCATCATTAGCTTCCACCTACAGTTATATCAAGATAGATAATACTTATAATGGCACAATGTTTCTAAATATAATATTCTCAAGAAACCATTTTATTAAAACTAATTCATTACAGCTAGCAAGCAAAGAAAAATAACCACAATTCTAAATCCTGACAATTATGAGTTTAATCCTATCTCCTCCCTAATGAAACCGACAGAACCTGGTTCTCCCAAACAATTCTTGGGAGAGAAAAATGAAAAAAGACATAAAGCATCAAAATCTTCCGCTAGGAGAGATGAAATGGTGATTTACAGAGAGCCTAGTGTAAGAGAACTCAAGTCAACAATATGATTTTGTCAGACACATTGTCAATGTATATCCATAAAGCTAATAAAAATTAAAGATCAGTTTGTAGGTTGATGAATCCTCCGTACAAGACTGTGTTTAGAAAACTACGCCTACATGCACTTTCCAGAGAAGGCACCATTAATAAAGCGCACTTGAGATAAGCCCAATATTCTTTTTCTATTACTTTTAAAGAAACTAAAAAATATTTTACTATAATGTTTATTTTTCTTCCGACGGTCTCCAATAAAATCTCTATATTTTACACTTAATCTTGTATAAAAAAATTATTGCCATTTTCTCGACGATCTTCAATAAAATCTCTTTTCTGCTGTCTTTACACTTATATTTTACACTTATTTTTTTCGCACCTTGCACTTAAGTTAAGTTCAAAAGGACTATTGCACTTTAGTGCCACGCTTTTTGAAAAAGAAAAATATGCCAAGACATATATGTAATGAAAAATCTAAGACAATTTGCCTATACATTTGCTTGCACCTTTTTTCTTTAGAACAAAGAAATATTTGCATGCACATTTATTGATTGAAACTAATACAAGCAACGTTTTCCCATTATTTATTCAAAGAACGTTATGCTAAAAAATATCTAGCAAATTAGAGGCATTGTATGGTAAAAGAATCTAGCAAATTAGAGGCATATGATATATAAACTCACGGTGTTGATAAGGTCTATGATAACAGAGAGCTCTTGATGAGCCAACTGCAAGTTTTCTATCATGCTCTGCCATTGCCATGGTGTTGAACTCTCCTTGGAGCTCTTCTTCTGCTTCTTTTTGTCATCGTCCTTCTCTATTGCCCAAGCAAAGTCAATTCTCCGAATAAGCGACAACCGTTTCTCTTCATAACCAACATCTCTGTTAACAATATAACACAAATCAATCTCAATTAATCAAAGAAATTGAGCATAAACTTTTACCAAGAAAATTAAAAAATACATTTAAAGATCAGATGCAATTTAGCAGAATGCGATCAATTGTGTAGAGATCACTCCAAGTGATCACCAATATACGGACACAAAAGTAAACAAAATTAACAATGTTGAAGCATAAGCAGACATTCATCAACTAAGACATATCTTCTTCTACCATAACGCACATACAAACTAATTAATGTTTCATCTCAGGAAGAAAAATGGGGAGAAAACCAGGGAAGAAGGGACATACGATGGAAATCGTTCGAGACCATTCTCTTCTATGGCCTCCAAGCGCTTAACAGGAAGCTTGTCAAGAGAAACTTTCATGTCTTCATCCATATTCACACTGTACTTTCCCAGAATAATCTTGGGAGGGAAAAGGTTTGGAGCAAGCCCTAGAATGGAAGACAAGTCCGTGATTAGTGAGAGTCCTCAACTCTGTCTCAGCTGATGACCATAAAAAAAAATTACAGAATTGTCCCTGAAAATTTTTATATACATAAGGGGTTTATATGGGTTGAGTTGAGAAGTTTTTTGGACCACTCAAAATTTTCAGTCATCTACCATAAAGACCCAAACAAGGTCTCCAACCTAACCCAATCCTTTAAATTTAGGTAATCTTGGGAGGGAAAGGTTTGAAGCAAGCCCTAGAATGGAAAAGTCCATGATCAGCATGCGAGTCTAACGGAGGGCAAATCTGTCTCAGATGATGACCACAAAAAACAAAAATGACAAAATTGTCCATGAAATTTTTGGATATGCATAAGAGGTGTATATAGGTTAAGTTGAGGAAATTTTTGGACCGCTCAAAATTGAGTCATCTACCATAAAGACCCAAACAAGGTCTTCAACCTAACAAACACAACACTACATCAAAACCCAGATATATATATATGTAAAGAAAGAAAATTAAGCTTACATACCTCACACTAAAGAATAGTTGAGAGGCCTGACTGTGCTGGGAGAGAAATTGAGTTATTAGAAATTTAATGAAACAGTCTGTATTTTCCAATACAACTATTGTGAAAAAGATGCAAAAAAACATTACAGTTAGAAACATTTATAACTTACACAATTCAGCAGAAGCAACTTATTACAAACAATTTCTAAGTCAAGCTATCAAATCTTAAGAGATATCCTTTGATGTCCTGCACCTGAATGACCAACTTCACTTCCTTCAGAACTTTCGCCTGATCCTTATCTGAAAGGATTTTGGAAAAACAAAAATGAGTACCAAAGGTTATTCCCATATAAAACGATGAAATTTTCTTTGAAAACTTTCATAAATAAAAGCATAAAAATCATTGTAGAACTTTTGGTCAAAACTAAATGTTGCAAGCTGAAACTTTCTACTAGTCTTTCAACAATACCAAAACGTTTTTAATAAACTTTCAACACCTTTAATAAACAAAACTTTCATACTTTTAAAATAATAATCTTCCAATACTGAATACAAAGCTTTCAATCGGTCAAAACTTTCATACAATAGAGCTTTGAGTCAATACAGAGCTTTCGATCGGTCAATATTTTAGTACAACAGAGCTTTGACTCATTCAATACTATCAACTACAGAATATAAAAGATGCATATTTGCACCATCCTAATATATATGGTTACCCATTGACAAAGCTAGTCATTTATTTAGTCAGTCAGAGATGTCGATTAACAATTAAATCAACCAAAATAACACTCAAATAACTAATTGTGAGATCACATGAGGGTAACACACACACGAATCTTCATTCTGAAGAAATGCAAACCACTATATGGTGTCATCTCATAGATGTGGGCCATGTGGCTACAACAAAAATAAGCATACAATATCCAAAAACAGAGACTTGATATCTCAAGATACCTTATCCAATTGTTAATAAGCATTTTCAACAACACTTGCAGTCATGTAGTTTCAAATAGCAATTTTAATAAAAGAAATCATCAAATCAACCATTCAAACTTCCAAGAGTTTACAAAAGTAACAAAACCAAAACAGAAACACATTAAGTTGAAAATCATTGAAATACTTGCATCTATCATTCAAAACAGTCACATACTTTCATTTGACAAAATGAACTAAAAATATACAAAACACTTTCAGTCAATCCTCAAACCAATTTTTTTAATGAAAACAACTTACATTGAGAAATAATGAAAGAATACAAGGACATACAAAAAAACCAGTCCACAAAACCACGCTTTTAATGTAAGGGGGACCAACTAAGTAAAATGTTGCCTATAGAATAGTTACAAACATTCTTCGAAATCAAAACCCAAAGAGATAAGTGAAATCTAACCAAAGACCAAATCTCACTATGTCCCCTCTCTCTACCCCTAAACACTCTGGCATTCCATAAAAAGTGAAATAACCATGCACACCCCAACACGCCATAAAAAGCCTCCCTTATCACTGAAGGGCGGATGGAAAAGGAACTCCTCGATCGACACTCTAACACACCTAAGCCGACAAAGCTAACAGCAAAATCGTGCAGAAAGGAGCACCACACGACGCTCGCAAACTAACAATCCCAAAAGAGGTGATCAAGATCTCCCTCTGCCATTTGACACAACATACAACAGAAAGGCTCAACAAGCAAAGTCGTCCTCCTGACAAGCCTATCAACAGTGTTGACCCGGCCAAGCAAGACTTGCCAGATAAAGAACCTAACTTTCTTAAGAACCTTAGTCCTCCACACCACATCACAGACCGACTCCTTAAGGGGTGCAGAATCCAACAACAGACATAACAAAGATTTACAACAAAAACCCCAACTAGGATTAGGATTCCAAACACGAGCATCTCTCCTCCCGTCTCTAATAGTGCACCCTTGAGTACGGAAAGAAAAGAGGCCACTTCAGTCATTTCCATATTGGTCAAGTTACGACGGAACCCGAAAGAGAAAAATACAGAATTCTCAGATCTCAACAAAAGATCTGAGATAGTACAATTTTTGGACAAGGAACGATGATACAGATGTGGAAAAACAGTACAAAGGGAATTCTCCACCACCCATCTATCCTTCTAGAAAAAAGTGTCCTGACCATCCCCAACAAAGTAGGGAGCTCAAATAAAATATTCTTCCAAGGATTTCGGAAAGTGCCTTTGACCCCTCTCAGTGGTCCACTCAAAAGGATGGGAACCAAATAGAACATACTTTCAAAAATCCAAAACAAACTTTCAACCATTTGTCCAATCACAGTAGTCAAAACCTAATTTTATCAAAAGTTTTAGAATGGAAGGGATTTAGAAACTACAATTCTCAATCCAAAAATTCATTTCCTTGAACAAACATCAACTTTTAGAAACCTAGGCCCTAAACACAATGTTCAAATGTTAAGACTAAGTTCAAAAACCTCGATCCAAACCCAGCAGATCTTTCAACAGGAACATTCTTATGCAAAAATCCACCATAAACCTTAATTAGTCATATCTGAATTAGTCCAAAACTACAACCAACAAACTTTCACAAGTAAAAAACTGCTCTAAAATACTTCAGTCGAGTCCCAACTAGTCCAAATACGTTCAAACTTGTTGAAATTCGAACACTTAAAATTTACCCAAACATAATATCAGATGAGTTCCAAGAATTCAGAATAAAATTTGGACACTTAAATCCAATTCGAAAGGAAATTAAAGCAATGAATAATGATCCTTACCGAATCTTACTGAAAGGATTCCAAACCATGCTGGCCATGCTGTTTGGTGTTTGAAAGCATCCAAACTTGCAGATTTGAACCTTATAAGTTGTGAGTAAATTGATTTAAGGCCAATCGAAGTGTGGGTCAATGCCGAAACTCGTCAAAAAGGAGAGGAACCCGCTGTCTTCAAGAACCGCGCATGAATGCGTGGATGTGATACGCAACGACAGGTCGTCGGAGCTGCTCGTTGGTGAGGTTGTGTAAAAATGATTCACAAAAGCTCACATTCGCGGGTGGTCAGAGGCTGATGACCAAGTTTTCGTCTACACAGC